>NC_023759.2:38160042-38471606 GCF_000499845.2 Phaseolus vulgaris
AGAGCCGGAAGTGGAGAGAGACTATGAAAGTAGAAATTGAAGCTATAGAGAAGAACAAGACTTGGGAACTAGTGGATTTGCCTAAAGGTGTTAAGCCCATTGTTGGAGTTAAATGGGTTTTTAAGGCCAAACTTAATGAAATGGGGGATGTGGAGAAATATAAGACCAAATTGGTAGCCAAGGGTTATGTACAACGTTATGAGTAGTTTATACTGAAGTATTTGCACCAGTAGCAAGACTTGACACCATTCGAGTAATACTTACAATAGCAGCACAGTGTGAATGCAAAGTTTTTCAGCTTGATGTCAAGAGTGCCTTCCTTCACGGTGATCTCAAGGAGGATGTTTTTGTGCAACATCCAGAAGGATTCATTAAAGAGGGAAAAGAAGAAAAGTTCTACAAATTAAAGAAAGCATTATATGGCCTCAAGCAAGCACCAAGGACGTGGTACAACAACATTGAAGCTCATTTTTTACGTGAAGGCTTTGAGAAATGTTCTAGTGAGCATACTTTGTTCACCAAGTCAAAAGGAGGTAATATTTTGATAGTAAGCCTTTATGTAGATGATTTAATTTTCACTAGAAGTGATATGAGCATGTTCAATGAATTTAAAAAATCAATGATGACAAAATTTGATATGTCTGATCTAGGAAGAATGAAGCACTTTCTTGGAGTAAAAGTGTTGCAAAATTCAAATGGGATTTTTATTTGTCAAAGAAGATATGCACGAGAGGTGTTAGCAAGGTTTGCAATGGCAAGTAGTAATGCAGTAAAAAATCCAATTGTACCCGATACAAAGATGACAAAAGATGAAGGAGGAACTAAAGTTGATACAACTTTATTCAAACAAGTAGTTGGGAGTCTCATGTATCTAACTGTGACTCGTCCTGACTTAATGTATGTTGTAAGTCTCATTAGCAGGTACATGTCTAGGCCAACATGTCACATTGGTTGGCAGTCAAAAGGATTATGAGGTATGTGAAGGGAACAACTGAGTTAGGCATTCTCTATATGAAGGAAGAAAGCAATGTAAAATTCTTGGCATTTATAGATAGTGGATATGCTAGTGATTTTGATGATAGAAGGGGTACTTCTGGATATGTGTTCATGATAGGGCCTGGAGTTGTATCATGGTCTTCAAATAAACAACCAGTGGTGACATTGTCTACCACTGAGGCTGAATATATTGCAACAATTCTCTATGCATGTAAATGTATATGGATAAAGAGGATTATGGAGAAAATTGGAATGGAGGAAGATGAAGGTATTATAATTCATTTTGATAACAGCTTTGCCATTCAGTTGTCTAAGAATCCAATTTTTCATGAAAAAAGTAAGTATATTCCTGTGAGATTTCATTTCTTGAGAGACTTGGTGAATGATGGTGTTGTGGAATTGAAGTATTGCAATAATCAAGAACAAATTGCAGATTTGATGAAAAAGCCACTTAAGTTGGAGCAATTTGAAAAACTATGTGGTATGCTTGGAATGATTAATGCATCAGAAGTAAACTAAATACATATGTTTAAGTATGTGTTTTAGTTTAAGGGAGGGAATGTTAGCTATATTTTTGTTTTTTCTGTTTTAGTTTACTTTTTCAAATAAGTTTGTTACAATAAGGACTTATTCTTTATGAGAGATTCTAGTCACTATGGTGTAGGTCTGTAAAGCGTAAAATTTATTTTTTCTACATTTGTGTAGGGGCTATTTATAGTCACAGATATGTTCAATTTTGTGCACACTTTCTCTGTTCAGTTTTCTAAATTTCTAAAGTTCTGATTTCCAACACTTTTTGTGTTTCCAGTGTTTTTCATTTTTGGAATTGGCTTTGTTTAGGTTCTTTGCATGGTTTGGACAGTGTAGATGAAGGTTGAACCGATTTTTTTGTTAAGTGTTGGTGTGAAGGAACTTGGTATTGTTCTTGTTGTGGTGTTGTTTGTGTGTTTTTTCGCGGTGTGGTTCTCGTGATATGTGTTTTTAAACCATTCTTGATTGGTTCATAATCAATTAGGTCATCAAATAGCAAGTCTTAAACACCATCTATATATGCATGTAAGTGTTACATTAACTAGTTACACAATCGATGATGGAATTCTGTTGTGAGGATTTATTCATGTCATGAAACTTTTAAAAAAATTAAATATAAATGTATATATATGTGAGTTTTATTTTAGGGCATATTTATTATATATTTTTAATGTAATAATGGTATATATTTGTAAAATTTTATGTTGGATTTAAGTTATACAATATAATTTTTATTTATATGTCCATTGTGTGAACTTTAGAAAAAGCAAAAGACACGTTAGAAATAAAAATATTAATTAGAAAAAAAAAGAAAACTAGTTTTTGAATTGCTTAGGGTTTAATTTAAAAAAGAAAGTTGAATTGGATGGAATTTTTGTTTTGCACCTTAATAATATTTATTTAATGATCGGTTTGTGGTTAATAATATAGTTTTTAAAATATTTTATCATATGTTTAATATGTATATAATTTGTGGTTAATCATATCTTCTTAATATAATATGAATATTTATTTAAAATGAAATTTCTAAAGCCTAAATTTTAACTTAAAACTTAAACTTTAAATTCAAGACCTTAATTAATATATATATATATATATATATATATATATATATATATGATTATTTAGGGTTAACGGTAGATAGATCTTTAAGAAATTATTATTATTAAAATTAAGACTGCAGATATAGATTTATAGATAATTTCTTATAAATTTGTATTTATAAATAAAAATATTATTAATATAGATAAATTTATAGGTAAATTATTTATGGATCTCTATTATGTAGATACTATTAATAATTATAATTATAATATTAAAAATAATATTAATGTTTTTATAGGTCTAGAAACAAAATAACTTCTTCTCTTTTGGAACTATCGGCTTCTCGGTCTTTTATTTTGGGTTTGTATTTTCGGCTACATTGTTCACTGATTTAGGCTTGGGCTTGAATATAACTTGTGGATTCTCCCTTGCCGGGCTGGATCAAC
Source organism: Phaseolus vulgaris (assembly GCF_000499845.2). Lineage (NCBI taxonomy): Eukaryota > Viridiplantae > Streptophyta > Magnoliopsida > Fabales > Fabaceae > Phaseolus > Phaseolus vulgaris. The sequence goes on from NC_023759.2 coordinate 38,163,060, forward strand.
TGGAACTTTCGGTCTTTGGTTTCGATATCAGCTCTCGGGTAGGTGTGTATACCTGTAAGGGGCTCCGATGATAAAGTCATAATCGATTTTAGTTAATTATCAAATAAAATTCACTCTACTTACCTCTTGGATTGATCACCTATTTATAATACTCCTTTATTGGGCTTAAGACCCAAATGAGAATTTTCTATTTGTACCTTATATTTACTAAACATATTGCACGTATTTGGGCCTATTTAATGAACTTTGCTACAATATTTCACTATTTAGTTATTTATTCATTTTTGCTTAGTTTTTAGTTTTATTGTCAGTCTTTCAACCTTTCGGCCTAGACAGTACACTAACCTCCCAGATATAAGGAATTTTAAAACAACAAAATGCCTATTAAAGAAGACAAAATGGTTCTTTAAATGCTTATCAAATTTTTCAAAATATTTGATTTTGGCATTTATGAGATTCTGTATATTAAATGCACTTTTGTACAAAAAGATTGCATCGTTTCATGTGTGTCATGTCAAATTTATTGTGTCGTTGTTGTGAAAGCTTATCAATCCTTGATCGTTGGATGCATTCAAATTCAACGATCGTGATGTTGTGACTTTTCGTTTGGAAGAGGTTTTAGAAATAATATAAATATTTGTTCTCAAATGATATACTTCACTGCTTCTACTACTTTTTGTATTCTTGCGTCTGATAGATATTCATTACTACTATTAGAAGGTATTATGTTTTCCTCAAGCTTTGTTTATATTTCTGATGAATTTTTAGGGTTTTCAAACACGAGCAATGGGACTATCGGAAGAATGATTTAGACAACTACAAATATTCATTCGGTTGCTTCATCAATTACTATATATCGCTGGTAAAGAATAAAGCTTGTGCTGGTATTAGTTCAATTGATGAAGTCGTGGATCTTGAGGCTGAAGAAAGAGTCGAGAAAGTTGAAGAGAACTGGAGTCTTCGTCATGGTTATGACTGGGTTAACCCTAAAGTTCGCGAATATTTCTCTCGGTTTTATGGGGTTGAGTTAGGGTTAAAGTTCACTTCATAATATGGTATCAGAGCCATTTAATGTAAGAAATTATGTAAATTAATTTCTATAAAGTGACTCACATGACTTAGAGTTTGGGCTTTGGGCCCAAATATGATTTAATAATAATAATAGAATAAAAGGCCCATTGGTTAATGTGAGAAATATATATCTGATGATATACCTAATGAAAACCTACATCTGATGGAGATTGGGTACTAAAGGTTATAGGGTTCTGTCTCTGCAAATAATAGTTGTCTCACTGTTAACCATCACGAAAGTGTGTGACAAGAACGGAATTGCAAGAGATAGATTGGGACAAAGGAGATAAAGTAATTGCTCAAATAGGATCACTCATGGATCAAGGTAAGTGCCTATTCCTTCTTGATTGTATGATTGTGTGAGAGTCATGATATGATAAGATCTATTTGTGAACATAATTGCATGTGTTCAATTTACGTATATTCATGTTTTGACTTACATGTGGTATCAGAGCCTTGTTGCTCATTTTTGTGATTCTCCAGTAATGTTTTTTCAAAATTCAAAGAACCCTAATTTTAAAATATTCCCAATTTAAGAATCCTAATTTAAAATTAGGGTTTATAAATTAAGATTTTCATTCCTCTATAATAGTTTCCTAATTGTCCTGAACCATCAAAATTAAAGAACCCTAATTTTAATTAATCCTAATTAAAGAATCCTAATTTTAAAATTAGGGTTTATGGATCAATGTTATTAACGGTGTAAAACGCTTTTGGATTCAAAAGGTTTTACGATAAATGTGAAAGGGAAAGTGAACCCTTTACACTAATGTAGAAACCTTGCCTTCAATTGCATGATGCGTTTCCTGCACCTTAGATTAAAGCTTAAATTCATTCCTGCACCTATTGAATTTAATTAATAATTTATGTTAATTCATGTGCACCTTACGTCATTGGCTGCATTTTATTGTGAATAATGTGGGGTAGCATTTTTGTCCCAATTTTTTTTTTTAATTCAACTTTACGTCAAATTTTTATTTTTTTATTTATTTTATTATATTTGTAATGTAATTTTAAAGAAATTTTGTTATCTTATAATGTAATTTTATTTGAATTAAATTAAAGTTTAATTAAATTTTTAATGAAATTTTATTATGTCATAATGTAATGCAATTTACATTTAAATTAAAGTTTAATTAATTAATTAATTAAAAGTGAGTAACGGAAAATTAATTTTTCTGTTTATGTATTATTTTTTTAAAATGTAATTTAATTTGCATTAAATTAAAGTTTTAATGATTATGTTCATTAAATTAAAGTTTAATTAATTGATTGAAAGTGAGGAATGGAAAATTATATTTCCGCTTTATGTATTTAATTTTAAATTGAAATTTTGAAATTACTTGTATGATAGATTTGTAATCACCAAAGTGATCAAATCTTTAAGTTTTATTTAATTCCAAAATTATGGATGAAATTTTATTTCAATTAATGATATTATTTATGTAATTATTTGTATGATAGATTTGTAATCACCAAAGTGATCAAATCTTTAAGTTTTATTTAATTCCAAATTATGGATGAAATTTTATTTCAATTAATGATATTATTTATGGAATTATTTGTATGATAGATTTGTAATCACCAAAGTGATCAAATCTTTATGTTTTATTTAATTCCAAATTATGGATGATGAAATTTTATTTCAATTAATGATATTATTTATGGAATTATTTGTATGATAGATTTGTAATCACCAAAGTGATCAAATCTTTAAGTTTTATTTAATTCCAGATTACTGATAAATTTTATTCCAATTACCTATAGAATGGATGCTAAATTATTTATATATATGGGTAAATGGAAATTCATTATTATAGGGCATTATGGATCACCCAAAGGTTGATTAGTTGTCCTTATAATTAATGGATATGATTGTTGGTAGTGAGTATGTGTTATTAGTTTTGCATGTATATCCAGAGATAACAAGTGTTTCTAGTTAATGCATACATCTTGCCAAATAAAGTTAATACTATTAGCATCATTATGTTTTGTGTATTAATGAATCTCCCAAAGGAGAACATTAGTATACATAGAATGTTTTATGAATCTGTATAGTATGTTTAGTTTATGACTCAAAGTATTAATGTTAAGCATGTGTGATCAAGTATTGTTCCTGTATCATTATGAAATTTGTGGAAGAACGCTCCCAAACTATTGATAAGTCTCTTGTTGGGACATTAATGAGTATATTAACCACCATGGAATTTGATGGTTCTCGTACTATGCACGAACATGTCATTGAAATGACTAATATTGAGGCAAGACTTAAGTCTATTGGATCTGGTACTCTTTATGATGGATTATATAGATTGAATCTCGATAAGCTATATGCTGAAACTCTTATGACCTCGCATCATAATGTTGGCACTAAACGAAGTTTGGTGAATGAATGTTTTGATTTCTTGTGGCACAAAAGTTTGAGACATATTTCCAAGGAAAGAATGGAGAGATTGGTAAAGTATGAAATACTTTCAAGTTTGGATTTTACTGATCTGAATGTATGTGTGGATTGTATTAAAGGCAAACAAACAAAACACACAAAGAAGGGAGCCACAAGAAGTACTCAGCTTCTTGAAATTATACACACTGATATATGTGGACCTTTTGATGCAAGTTCTTTCAATAAAGAAAGGTATTTTATCACCTTCATTGATGATTTTTCACGTTATGGTTATGTCTATTTACTGCATGAAAAATCGCAAGCGGTGAATGCCTTGGAAGTTTATATAAATGAAGTGGAAAGGCAATTAGATAGAAAGGTGGAAATTTTCAGGTCAGATAGAGGTGGTGAATATTATGGAAAGTATGATGAAAGTGGACAACTCCCTGGTCTGTTTGCTAAGTTCCTTGAGAAACGTGGTATTTGTGCTCAATACACAATGTCAGGTACACCACAACAAAATGGTGTTTCAGAAAGGCGTAATCGAACCTTAATGTATATGGTTAGGAGCATGTTAAGTAAGTCAACTGTACATGTTTCATTGTGGATGTATGCTTTAAAAACTGCCATGTATCTGTTGAACAGGGTTCCTAGTAAGGCAGTTCAAAAGACACCTTTTGAATTGTGGACAGGAAGAAAACCCAGTTTGAGATACCTGCATGTTTGGGGATGTCAGGCAGAAGTTAGAATATGCAATCCGCAAGAAAAGAAATTGGATGCAAGAACAATCAGTGGATATTTCATTGGTTATCCGGCAAAGTCAAAAGGGTATATGTTTTACTATCCTACCCATAACACAAGAATTGTTGAATCTGGAAATGCACGGTTCATTGAAAATGGTGAAACCAGTGGGAGTAATACTTCACAAAATGTGGAGATTAAGGAAGTTAGAGTACAAGTTCCTTTAACTAGTACCTTTACTTCAAGTATTGTTGTTCCTAATGTAGTTGAGTCACTCAACGATGAAGAAGAACAACAAATTAATGATCATGAAGAGAACAATGAACCTGTAGTAGAACAACCACAAGAAATAGTATTAAGAAGATCTCAAAGAGAAAGAAAGTCTGCTGTTTCGAATGATTATGTGGTTTATCTACAAGAGTCAGAAAATGACTTAAGTATTGATAATGATCCAGTTTCATTTTCAGACGTCGTCAATGATGATAATTCTGATAAGTGGTTAGATGTCATGAAAGATGAGCTTAAATCAATGGCACAGAATGATGTATGGGACCTTATAGAATTGCCAGAAGGATGCAAGAGAGTCGGGTGTAAATGGGTCTTTAAGACTAAACGTGACTCTCATGGCAATATCGAACGTTACAAGGCTCGACTTGTTGCCAAAGGTTTTACTCAAAAGGATGGCATTGATTATAAAGAAACATTTTCACCTGTTTCTAAGAAAGATTCCTTTAGAATTATCATGGCATTAGTAGCTCATTATGATCTTGAGTTGCATCAGATGGATGTCAAAACTGCCTTTCTGAATGGGGATTTAGAAGAGGATGTTTATATGGACCAACCAGTGGGGTTCATTGAAGAAGGAAAGGAACACATGGTGTGTAAACTTAAGAAATCAATATACGGGCTTAAACAGACTTCTAGGCAATGGTATCTTAAGTTCAATAATATTATTGTGTCCTTTGGGTTTAAGGAAAACATCGTTGATCGGTGTATATACCTGAAGGTCAGTGGGAGCAAGTTTATATTCCTGATTCTGTATGTTGATGATATCTTGCTTGCAACTAATGATCTTGGTCTATTAAGTGAGACTAAGAAGTTTCTCTCTAATAACTTTGAGATGAAAGATATGGGTGAGCCATACTATGTGATAGGAATTGAAATATTCCGTGACAGATCACAAGGACTGTTAGGTTTGTCTCAGAAAGTATATATTAATAAAGTTTTAGAGAGATTCATAATGGATAAATGTTTGACATCTCCTGTTCCAATACAGAAAGGAGACAAATTTAGTCTCATTCAATGTCCAAAGAATGACTTGGAACGGAAACAGATGGAGAATATACCTTATGCATCTATTGTTGGGAGTTTAATGTATGCTCAAACTTGTACACGACCAGATATTAGTTTTGCAGTTGGTATGCTTGGTAGATACCAGAGTAATCCAAGATTGGATCATTGGAAAGCTGCAAAGAAAGTTTTAAGATACTTGCAAGGAACGAAGGATCACATGCTTACTTATAAAAGATCTGATCATCTTGAGGTGATTGGATATACAGATTCAGATTTTGCAGGCTGTGTGGATACACGAAAGTCTACATTTGGTTATGTGTATCTTTTAGCCGGAGGAGCGATTTCATGGAAAAGTGCGAAGCAGTCAGTCATCACTGCGTCCACTATGGAGGCTGAATTTGTGGCATGCTTTGAGGCCACAGTTCAGGCTAATTGGTTGCGGAATTTTATTTCAGAACTTGGAATTGTTGACAGTATTGCCAAGCCGCTGAAAATTTATTGTGATAACTTCGCAGCAGTCTTCTTTTCTAAAAACGACAAGTATTCCAAAGGTGCTAAACATATGGAATTGAAATACTTTGCCGTTAAAGAAGAAGTTCAGAAACCTAAAGTGTCAATAGAACATATTAGCACTGATCTTATGATTGCTGACCCTTTAACAAAAGGGTTACCGTCCAAAATATTTACTGGTCATGTTGTAAATATGGGCATTATGTCTACTAGTGAATTATGAATGTTGTTAATGCTTATTTGACACTCTGAGCTCATTGATAAATAAAGTTTCTGAAATTTATGTTGTTTTCTACTTTATGTATATGCATGCAAATTATGTTATTATGGTGTGGAAAACAAATTATGTTGTTATTGATGACAATGACATTATGTTTGAACCTATTATGAATTTCTCACTATAAAGTCATATTAAGGAGAAAGAATGATATAGTAGTACATGGAAGGAAATGTGTTGATTCAAATGACATGTAACCGTCATGACTCTTATTATTTCTGTATTCTTGATTATGAATAATGATAGAACCAATTTATGTAAGACCTTTTAAATGCGCATTTATGTAATTATTAAATCATGAAAGTATTATAACTCATATGAGTCAAGTGGGAGAATGTAAGAAATTATGTAAATTAATTTCTATAAAGTGACTCACATGACTTAGAGTTTGGGCTTTGGGCCCAAATATGATTTAATAATAATAATAGAATAAAAGGCCCATTGGTTAATGTAAGAAATATATATCTGATGATATACCTAATGAAAACCTACATCTAATGGAGGTTGGGTACTAAAGGTTATAGGGTTCTGTTTCTGCAAATAATAGTTGTCTCACTGTTAACCATCACGAAAGTGTGTGACAAGAACGGAATTGCAAGAGATAGATTGGGACAAAGGAGATAAAGTAATTGCTCAAATAGGATCACTCATGGATCAAGGTAAGTGTCTATTCCTTCTTGATTGTATGATTGTGTGAGAGTCGTGATATGATAAGATCTATTTGTGAACATAATTGCATGTGTTCAATTTACGTATATTCATGTTTTGACTTACATTTAAAACCTATCATAGCGAGTGTTTGTTGGCCACTTGCTATCGGGCCGTTATCGGATCACCCATAATATGTTGTCCCACACAATGAGAGTATTTCATTATATATATAAGTGAGTACAATCCTCACCCCCATGAGCTGGTTTTATTGGGTTGAGTTAGGCTTAAAGTTCACTTTATAATAGCTCTTCGTAGCTACTTATTCTCTTAACGCCACCAAATAAATCATTTCTTTTATCTTCTAGAATTGTCGGCTTCTCGGTCTTCAATCTTGGGTTTGGACTTTTGGCTACATTATTTGGGTTTGGACTTTTGGCTACATTATTTACTGATGATAAAGTCGAAATCGATTTTAGTTAATTATCATATAAAATTCACTCTACTTACCTCTTGAATTGATCATCTATTTATAGTAATCCTTTATTAGACTTAAGACCTAATTGAGATTTTTTTAACCTTATATTTACTAAACATACTACACATATTTGAATTTATTTCATGTACATTACTACAATATTTCACTATTTAATTATTTATTAATTTTTGTTTAATTTTTAATTTTATTGTCGGACATTTAACCCTTCAACAATTTGACCTATACAGTACAATTAATTTTAATAATACTTTTATTATTAATAATAATATTACTATTATTAATAATAAAAATCAACATTCATAATAATATTATAATTTTTTTTATAAAAACTTTCATCTTAATTTTCTTAAAAGTCATATAGTTTAATATTGATATTATTAGTATTTTAAATATGAATAATATTCTTATTATTAATATTAATATTAATATTATAAATATTATTTTTAATATTATTAATATCATTAATATTATTTTAAATATTTTTAATATTATTATTATTATCATCATAGTTATTATTAATATTAATATTATTAATATTTTTATTATATTATATTATCATTATAATTAATATTATAGTTATTATTATTAATATTCTTATTTTTATCATCATTTATACTAAAATTATTATTATTAATATTATTTTTATTATTATCATTATCATTATTATTATTATTAATATTATTGATATTATTAGTATTATTTATTATTGTTAATGAATAATAAAAATAATATTATTATTTTTATTAATAATTTTATTATTATTATTATTATTAATGATATTAATAAGATTAATATAGTAATATCTATAATTGTATATAAAGGTTTCTCATTTTTTTTATACATTTTGTTTTCCTATTTTATCCTTTATAATATTAATATATAACAAATTTAACAATTACTTATATTAAATTTGAAATTTCAATTCTAAAAAAATTTATAGAATTTTGAATTTGAAAAGAAAGCAAAGAATGTTATTTCTTACAAATTTACCCTTTAAATAACTACTTTTTTCTTAATTCAAATAATTCTTCCCAATAAAAAAAACCTACACAATAAAAAAATTCCACACAAATTATTTTTTAAAATTATTTATTTTGATAAGAATTTTTAATAAAAATATTTTTATAATTTAATAATATATTTTTATTTCAATAGTTATTATAATAATAGTAAATTTTTGTCAGAAGAAAAAAAGTATAATTATTCATCTTTTAAAAAATTATGTATTTAATTATTTATTTAATAAAATAAATAATTGAATAAATATTTTTATTTCAAAATTATTAAATAACTTTTTCGTTTCAAATAATTTTTTTTTTCATTCCTATAATTTGTCAAAGTGATAGATATGTATCATTAAGAGAAAAACTTTATAGTTAAATTTTATGGGATATACAAAATTTTAACTTCATACAAATTTTTTTAATGATTTTCATATCCTTTATGGGTGTTGTATGATTTGCAACATACATTTTATGAAATCACTTATATGAGTGTCAAGTGGGTTCGCTTGCATGAGATCTTGCCAAGATCTCTAGAACACTCATGAATATCGAGCAAAAACATGACCTTGTAAATGCAAGATAACGATAACGAAATTTGTGGAGTTGTATTGTGATTCAATAATTACTAGTACACAATTAATGTTTTTGGTTCATATAACTTGTTATACGAACTACAATGTGTTAAGTTTGCTGAGTTTCTTAATTTATGACTGGTTCAAATAACTTGTTATACCAATTTTGATGTATTACATCTTATATGAGGTCCGTGATTTTCTATTTTCTTTCTTTGCCTTTTACAATATGTAGGGTTTTATTAATAGTGCATTACAAAAGGAAAAATACTCCCACATTGCTTAGTTTCCACACTATCAAAGGATTTATATACAATGACTCTCAATATGCTTTAAAAAAGGATAGCAAAAGAGGTGGACCTTGCATGCATGAAATGAAATTGCGAGTCTCATTTGGACTTTCTATGCATAATAAAATTCAAAATCTTGTTGATTTCACCATGCGTGTGTCATAAGGATGTCCAGGTTCTTTATATCACTTGGTTTATTTATTTATTTTCTTTTTGTCTTTGGTTAGTATAAATGTTTAAAGCCTTATTCATATTTCCCTATTTCTTTCCTTATGTATTGGCTTCCACGTTACACGAATGTTGTCTCCCTTTTTTCTTAAATGTTTACACCTTTCTTTCATAATCTTTCGAGATTGTGGGAGCATGTGACCGCGTATGTCAAGTCTTCACTACTTATAAATAAGTGTATCTCTCATCTCCTCCAAAACATATTCACTCATTTTCTTTTCATGTCTTGAGTTATTCTTTCTTAAGAGTATGCTAGTTTTGTGATTTCCAGTACCACTCGAAAAGCTCTTGTTGCACCTTGGGAGAGGGCTTGAACAACATACCATAGATAGGTCCTTAAGCCAATGTTCATCCATGCCTCGGGTTGTTTGTGTTTCCAATCAACTTTTACTATAGGTAATGACCGAGTGAGTCATGTGGTTTGTTGATCCATAACTTATTTCGTATTTATTAATAGGAAAATATTTGTTGAGAAATACAATATGGAACTATGCAATTCATTTACACACCCTTTCTTTATTTCATTCATGAATGATTATGTTTTGGTACACCTAATAGTCTCACTGTTTACGAGTTTCTGTAAAAAGAACTATTGAATACACATCTCTCCTTTAACCCTTTAAGATTTCTTTTAAGAACAAAACTGCTAACAGAACTCCAAACATCTAAAACTACCTCAGATGTTGTGATTGACTCTAACAATGTTATCTCTATAGACTTAAATTTAAAACATTTGCATTATCTTTATGAATAGAAAAATGATTCCAATACGAATCCATGTGTTTTTTAATCTTTTGAATTCTATGATGAAGAATACTTTAAATGTAGTGATTGATTGAATATTATTTTAACACACACCGAAAGTCAGAATAACTATCTTTATCAAATTTAATTAAATTTTGGATGTTTAACTAATGATAGGACCTACATATAACATTTTTTTTAATGGACATGGTTCATCATTATCCAAACACTACTTGGAACGTAAATGTAACATTAAGAAAAACTAAAAAATCACACGTTAAAAATATAGAAACCAAAATTACAAGTATATTTGATTTTTTTTAAAACAAATATGTAAGTAGAACAAAACTGCATTTGAGTTTAATACTTTATATGATATACATACTTCAAGTTTTTTAGTACATTTTTTAATCACTAATATTTTGACAATTGCCCTTTGAATAATAATAGTTAACAAAACCGATTTATAAGTCAACAAAACACTAACTAACGCTTCGAATTAAAAGTTTTTTAAAAAAATAAAAAGCAACTCCTACGTGTTTATTATCTTCTGAAATTGACTGTTACAACCAACCTTATAAAAGAATGGACCACCTAATTTACTGATTCATAGGATGAAGCAAAACATAGAAAATCGATTATCGAACATATTATAAAGCAAATAATATAACAAAAAAATAAAAATTGATGACTAAACCAATGTGTATATGATTTCATCAATGGCAAAGACAAAACAGCCTAAGCATGCAACCTTTGGAAAGCAAAAACTTTGTCTTACGCTCTATCTCGGAGGAACAAAACTTCCACCCAAAAAAAAAAAACTTCTTTTGATCTTCATTAATTCGCCCCAACCTCTTCTTTCACATAAACGGCTTCCTTCAGAAATTTGCAGAAAGAAAATACCTCAAGAGCTATAGTTGTTAACATTTAATTCTATATTTAATTATCTGTCTATCTACACAGCCGCGCAATGCTGCAGTGTGAAAGAGAGAGGGTGGTACCAGAATGAAGAGAGAACATTTAAATTTATAATTAAAGGAAAATTTAAGAAGCTATAAATTAAGGGCATATCATATTATGATATATTATATTTTATATTATATATATATATATATAGGTAGCTAGGTAGGGAGTACTATGCCACGCATGCATGAAGTAGCAGTTGCTATTCTACGCGAGGGCGTGCCAACCACAATGAACTCAGAGCTCGAAGACGATGGAAGTACTCGGCTATGGCCAGAAAACACCTTGCTGCTTGACGCGTTGTTAGGAGCTGATGCAGACGGTGAATGGTTTGGTGCCGAAGATTATCTGCCTGCAAGTTTTAAGTACAAAACTCAATCTTATTGCAATCACTTTTTGATACAAAATAATGTTGAATTTCATGATTTGATTTACTGAAATGGAGATAATTTTCACGAGACAAAGCTAAAGTAACACTGTTAAATACTTGTGTAAGTAAGAACTGCATTTAAACTTTGATTGTTATTTTGAATTATGCATATAATATAATATGTATATGGGCTGATTTTTGTGTATGTGTGTGAATGTATGTATAAACGCATGTATATATGTGTGGGTAGAAAATCAACCCTTTGCATGTAACTTCAACTGGGAAAAAATATTAAATCATAATGGTCAGAAATAGACACGAGATTGAAATCTCTACCCACTTATCCTCTGCATGTGAAATTTTCGTAGTCAAAATTTGGATCCTTTAACCTTATAAGAACCCATCATGGAAGATGGTAGAAGATTTGTAACGGGATCGTGAATTAACTCAACAAAGTATTATATTATAAAATTAGTATATAGTCTGTGCATTTTATTCAAAGGGGGTGACTAACTGACTATTATTGTTCAACAGAGACGATATTTTCAAAGATTGGATTTCTTATGGTGACAAGATAAGAATAATGATCACAGTAAACCCTGGACCATGTAGGAGTAATTTTAAGTCAGCATTGTGGCCAAAAGAAGTCTAGAATAGAGAATAAAAGTGGTCAAACAACCAGTGGTGAGATTAGATGAATTAGGGAAAGGTTGTTGCAAAACTCATTATCCTTAGTCTATCTACCAAAAAAAGATTCCTCTGGTTTTCGGTTTCCCATTGTTTTGATGTTTTACATCTGATTCAATTAGGATGTATTCTGATTTCCCTGTAATTAATTAACCATCTATTTTTCTCTTGAAATTACTATTAAGAGGTGGTGAGCTAACTTGGGTAACTTGAATACAAGTTACAAAACATACATAAATGAATATGTTTAGTGTAATGTTTTTCCCAAAGAAATTCAGATTACCAATACTATTAACTTAATTGAACTATAATAAAATTCCAAAATCAAATGTCAAATCCTACTTAGAAAAGAAACATATGTTCCATTTCATTCAAAACTGATCCACACCATATATGTTGCATCCGTTTCAAACCCAAAGTCCACCAAGCGAACACAACTCCATATTAGACTCAACATTGTCCGTTTGTATGAAGTAGTGAAAAAGGAAGTTATGGGAAAGGGTCTGTGTTGTGTCTTCAAGTCAAACGTCTATGACCATGACATCACACAGATATGGGGCTAAGAGATATCTTTTAATTACAATTGTATTGGTGAGGGACCACTCATCTGCCTAGTTTCACGTGCATATGATCACTAGTACACACTAACCTTTGACATTGGCATTCAATGTTAATGAAATGTTCAAAATAATTTAAACTTTCAGCATTACACTTACTGCACCTTAGTTATATATATGTTTTATTGTTCTTATTATGGTAACTTTGAAGTATGCTTTTAATATCCGTTAGTACTAAACTATATCAAACAAGCTAAATTTATATTTGGGTATTTAATCTTAACTAGTACTATTATCGAGATAATCTTTAGTACACACAAAACTCAATTTGGTTGCACGTAATTTTCCTTATTAAGGTGCATGTTTATTTAGGCCGTGTCCGGTGTACATATAATGTATCAAAGTAGTTGTAGCAGAGAAATCCTAAAGGAAAAAGAGTCCATTTCGAGATATAAACATATTAGTCCCCAATGTACCTCTAAATTGATTTGCAGATTTTATAATTTGTTAGTAGATTCCATCTAACAACCTCAAGAAAGAGACATGCATAGAAGTAGTAGTTTATGGGGTTGGGGCAGGTTTCCCTACCCAAAGAACAACAGATTCTTCTTGTTACCTAACCTCACGAGATTCGTTATGGAAACATGGTTTGGTTATGGAAACATGGTCGTAGGGACCACCAAACTAATCAACCAAGATCAAACGGTCACGAAACTCCCTCACCAAATCACCAATGCCAAATTCAATGTCCATGGTGAAGATGTTTGTTTTTAGAGTAATGATATTGACACGCATAAAATATTACATTCTTTTAGATAACGCAAGAAATACATATTCTTTCATTAATATTAAAAAGTCAATTGTAGAGAATATTAATATTAATTGTGAAGTGTGATGAATGTCATTACTATATATATACCCGCACATTAAAAATTTGGGAGATGCACGTTAAGTCAAAGTAGTGCAACGTACCTGTCTAACGAAGCCTTCGAGAGTTGAGAGCTTGTTCATGGCAACAGCCATTTGTCCCATGTAGTTAGCCATATTGGGAGGATAGCTAAGAGAGTCTGAAGCTATTGTGTCCGAAAGAGATTGATTCAGAGCCTCCAGCCCTTGAGAGAGAGCCTCTTCTGCCTCATGAGTCGATTGTTGCAATCCACATATACCCAATATTTGTTGCTCCGTCAGAGGCTCAATTTGACTCAGAATAATCTAAAACACAAATTAAATCACTATAAGAGAGTAGATTATAGAAGTTGGTTCTTGTTGTAACAAGCTAATATAATATAGTTATACTATAATCATCAATGTATGAAGAATATTATAAAATGACACGATTTTATGGTAGAGAGAAGTTGTTTGTTAATTGATTACTGTTGAACATTGAAAGAGATGGAAATGGAAACGTGAACCTTATCTCCATTTCCCATCAACAACAGGCTGAAAGAAGAAAATGAGAGATAAAGACCCATGCCACTCCCTTTCTCTTTACTAGCTAATTTCTCAATCATCTCGCTTCTAACCATGAATTGGAGTTAAAGGTATGGCGTTATATGAGAATGAAGCCTAATTCTACCCACTACGGGAAACCTTCATGATTCTTTTATCTTTTCCATTGATGACATTGAATTCATACCCTTCGTTTTTTTTTTGTTACCCCACCGACAAAATGGAGTTCAAGCATTTATAAGACAAACTTTTTGTAATGAATACCGTGAATAACGCACCCCAATTTCCTTCCACTCTCCCCGCGCAAGACTTCCAAGTTATCATAAAATCACCCCACAAATTTCAAAAAATGGACTTTTTTTAAAAAAAGAAAATATACTGAGAAACTTGTTATCACTCGCTATTTCACATATAAGTGTTTTTTTTTTCTTCTAGTTGTCACACGTAATATGTCATTACGTGATTCAAGACTCTAGGACACGTGGGTAGCATTTGTGAACCATATTTGGCTACAATAATTTGATGTACCTTAATGAGTTCAGAAGGCCTGAATCCTCCGATCCACATAAAACAACGTTCAGCTGGGGTCTTCCACATGCCAGAAACCAGATGAAACACATCTGTTTTTGCCACTAGGCTCTTGAGGTTCATTACTTGATCATAATGCGCCAAGCAATTGTCCACAAAAAGTCTAAGCTCGTTCTCAGGAAGATGCTCTTGCACTGCAGCTCTTAGCTCACACACTATGCGGTGGTGCTCCTCAACCCATCTTGCATATTCCACGTCAAACATTGCAGCCTCTGAAATTTAATTTAAAATTTATCAGCAAAATAAAAACATTGGAAAGTGTAAGAGAATAAAGCATGCACATGTAGCATCTTGTTAGTGGGAAGAGATTGAGACCCGAGCTAATGGTATTCATAGCGACAGGGAGGCTTTGCTCTCCTCCCAAAAGTGCACCTCCACCTAAGAACATGCCCTAAAAATAGAAACACGCATTACTTGTAAGTTGTAAAAACCACAGATGTTTGAACTTGAAAACTTTAGCAATGTCATGGCCAGTTATAGCATATGTGGTTTTATTCTCCCTTACCTGAGTTCTAGCACGTTGTAGATCTTGTTCCAGCTGATTAAGCCTAACCCTACTTGACTCTAGCTGTTGAACATATGCCTGAGAGAGAGAAAGAAGACAAACCGAATGGCTCATGGCCTTAGAAAATCTTACCAAAGGAGTGTAAAACAACAGAGTTGAGTTAAAATAATCTTCCTTGGGAATCACTAACCTTTTTCCTAAGCCTGCTTTTCCTAGCTGCCTCTCTATTCTGAGCAAGTCTTCTGAGTGTCTGTGCACAACGTTTTAAAGCGGATATATTAGCATCCGTATTTAAAAAATCAGTAACTAGCTTGAAAAGGATGGATAAGGAAGAAAGAAAGAAAAAAATTTGAAGAGTTAACCTTAGGATCTGGTGTTTTAGGTCCTTCCTGTTCAGAACTTGACGTTGGACCTTTGCGATTGCTCTCTCGCTGCCATATTAAACGCATAGGTGATTAATTGGAGAAATTTTTAGATAAAATAAGAATATATTTAAGGTCAGAAACTCAGGCTACAAAGATGCTACCAAACTCAGAATATATCCTAGTCATTTATAACAGATAGATTTGTCTCTCTGATATATACATATACATACATATATACATATACATACACACACGTATATATGTATATATACACACTAGGTTCGTACCTTGACAGCTTTGGGTGGTTGAGGGGCAGAAGCACCTTCGTTTCGAGGGTTGGCCAACTCCATCGACGGCTCTGATGGTCTCTTTGAACCACTTGTTTGCGGAGAAACTAACTCTATGTTAGCCTACCAAAATCAAATATAAATATATAAAAGATATTAATATAGTGCCATTATTTACTTACAATGAATAATATTGACCAAAGTTATCTCCATGTATGAAGCAAGGAATAGTAACAGAAAGAGAGAGTGAGAGTGTAGTATATATATCTAATATAAATGGACAGTGAGGTATCAATAATGATTACACCTTGGACTTGGACGATGATGGCTCTACGTGCATAGGCTTAGATGGGAAAATGTTGAGAGTCGGAGGCCTCATTCCTGATGATGAGTTCTCTGCAGAGACGCATACATGTACGAAATTCAGCAACATCAAATTATGTGTAAATATATCTAAGCAAGTTAATATTTATAATCAGAGAGAAGGTGAGAGAAATGAAAGACTGAAAGAGGGTCTGTTTTTTGGAGGGACAGAATGATTAAGAGACGACCCAAATGTGAAAATAAGAGAGATCACAAAAGACAAGAGGTGTGAGGCATTTAAATTGGTACGAGAATTATCATGCATTTGTAGCTCTCGATCCAAACTGAAAAAAGGAAGAAAGTAAAGAAAGCAAAGAAAGTAAAGGCAGAAGGAACCCCCATACCCTACTCGTTTTCCTTTTCAGTACAAGTGGTGTTTTTGTTTGAAGGAGATCATGACACCGGTTTGTTACATGTCATGGTCTCATACCTCCAAGGAATAAAACAAGAAAACAATTAAACTAAAATAAATGTAGAGAGAGAAAGAGAGGATCAATTTTCATTCTTTTTTTTTCTTTTTTTTTTAGAGATGGAAATATCTGCTCCATCTTCTGCCCCTCCCTTCTCTGCAAGGATTTGGTCAAAGGAAGTACGAAGCTGCAGATACGAATCAGCCAAACATGCTTTTGGTGTGACCCAACAAGGAGAATCTCACAAACGAACGAAAAGTGAGAGGGAAGAAGTCCCTCTTTTGAATTTGGAGAAGGTTAGAAGCTAAAAACAAAGAAAGAAATTTCCATGTGTGCGTGCGTGTGAGAGAGAGTTTACGAGAAAGCTCACGTCTTTGGTCTTGAACAGTGGAGGGGTCTGCTTGTCCATCAAGGTAGAGGAAAAAGGCTTGATCCAATTCACCCAAGTCATAAGCCCCGGAATCCTTGCCTCTGCTGACATAAACACACACGTTGAACCACAAAAGAAACAAAAAAAAAACGCAGAATAATGTAAGACAAAACAAAAAAAAAAACTCACAGGTAGTTTCCGGGGATAGAGGAAGATGATGAAGAGGATTGCATCATTCTAAAAGAAATTTGATGGTCATGAATTTGATGATGTTGGTGTTGTTGAAACTGATAATGATGAGGATGAGGGTGACGGTGCTGAGGTGGTGGGAGTGGTTCGAATTGATTATTTGTTGCTGGGTTGGTGGTCTTGGAAGCCATGAGAAGAGAAGAACCTAAAAGGGTTGATGCTGTTGGTGCTGTTTATGTTGCCTCCTGTTGTTGTTCTCTCTTAAAGTAGCTCTCGGAAACCCCATCAATGGCGAAACCGCCTTCTTGAGATCATTTCCTTCCTCTACGGTAAAAGAGGGAGGCGGTTATAGTCGAATAGCATGTAGCGAGTTACAGAAGAGAGAGAGGAAGTGAGAATGGAATTGAATGCGAAGTTAGAAGCCAACAAAAGACAACACTCTTTTTCTATTACACTACTTTCTCTCTCTTCAAACTAGATGATGACTTTCTGCAAACCAATTTCTTCTTTTTTTTACGGATAAACGGTCCTCTCAGGGCATCACCCACTTCAAGAAGTTGAAGCCTCTGTCTATGTATATCTGGAAGAAGCACAGAAGAGGATGCAACAAAACCTGTCTTAGGTTGTGTTTGCTTATGAGGGAGAGAAAACCAATTTTGAATTGAAAGATGGAATGGTAAAACCACCTTAAAATTAAGAGCTTCCGTGCGAAACCTACTTATTCTATAGAGTGAAATGACCAAAAAGTCATTCTCTGTGTTCAACTTTTCCTATTGACATTCATGCACACGCTTACACGTTGATCCCTCAGGCGGCTCTCTTGGTTTAACATATTTAACACACCACCCATTTTAATTTACGCACACTTTTTTTTTATTTACTGAACTTAAGAAATGTCTTAAATTTATAATTTCTACATAAAAAAAATAAGTAATTGTGAAAATTAATACCAAAGCAAGATATTCTGAACCAGGAACAAATAAAACTAAACGCTAATTAAATATCATTTATTGTTTATTAAACATTTATTCTTTTTCTATCATTTACTTTCTTACTTCACATACGTTTTCAGACATTTACTCCTTTCTTTCTTTCTCTCTCTTTATATATATAATCTCTTTTTCTCTCTATCTATATATATATATAGATATACATATATATATATATATATATATATATATTCAAAATTTTAATTAAGGTTGAATTATTTAGTTTGTCCTATACATCTGTAATCCTTATGTTCTAATTTTGCAATTTAAAATTACTTATCTAGTACTTACACATGCTTTTTTTTATTTGTTTTGACTGATTGGAAAGTGAATGGAAAATAATTAAAATGGGTAATATTTATATATATATATATATATATATATATATATATGTGTGTGTGTGTGTGTGAACTAAAATATAAATATTATTATAAATACAAAGAGCGTTTATTTTCAAACCTTTAATAATCAAAACAAAGACTTCACTTTTTGTATTCTTCTGTCTATCTTTTATTTTATTTGTCTTATACTAGCCCCTCTTCAAATCAAACAAGATAATTA
The DNA here is from genome assembly GCF_000499845.2 of Phaseolus vulgaris. Lineage (NCBI taxonomy): Eukaryota > Viridiplantae > Streptophyta > Magnoliopsida > Fabales > Fabaceae > Phaseolus > Phaseolus vulgaris. The sequence goes on from NC_023759.2 coordinate 38,181,973, forward strand.
TGAGGGATATTTAATAACTAATAATCATTAATTTATATGGGGAGTTTTTGTTATAATTTGAAATCCCTTGTGAATGTAATCAATATTATTCAGCCTTAATGATTTGGAAGGAGACATAATATCTCCACATGTCTTCTGAATTAATCAAGTCATTGTAACAATAGTAGATAGTGATATTCCTGAATTTTGAAAATGATTTTATCACAGGTTGAATATTGTAAATCGTTTTCAAGGCTGAAGAATTTATGTAATGAATAGTTACAGTCATATGAAGCGAGATTTCAGACGTAAGTTATCTGAATGGCAGATTGTTGAACAAAAACTTCTATAATCTATTTTAGATTGTCTCAACATATAGACAAAATTGACTTAAGAAAAACATAAAACTTTGAACGAAGATTACGACTTAATAATCACATAATACAAATTCAAGGAACAACAAAATATGATTCAAGTTTTTGCAATTAAAGCCAACTATATAATCCTAAAAGGTGTTACAAGCAAAAAGAATAAATTAGAGAAATACTAAAAAAATAAAATGAAATCTTGATCAAATTCATTTAAAATTTGCATAGATTCAAGTAGCTGCCAAGGTAAGAATTATTTATGTACACAAAAGTCATTAACAATGCTAACTAATTATAACAATTGTTAGATGGCAGTTAAGTATGTCTTAAAGATTGACTAAAAATAATATATACTATAAAATATTCCATATTAAGGTCTCAATTGAATATGTTAATTAATTAAGGGAAAACATTGACTTTGGGAATCATTTTGCTATGTGAAGGCCATCAAGTTGCGTCAATCATTTGTTTGTATTTTTTATATGCCTTTTCTCTGAATTTCTGTGAATGATGATTATTTTTCCATTTATCAATATTACTAAAAATATATACATACCCCACCAAAGTCAGCACCTCTTGAAATTCTTATGCCACTAAACTTGTTTAGATCAATTTTTGTCATTACTTCAAACATTGATAAACCTTGTTCAAAATGGTGAAGGCAACTCAGCAACATGTCCCACGTATAGATATTAAATTTGTGTATGTTTTGATTAGTAAGAGTAGCCATTATCAATTGCTGCTATGAACTTCGCAAGGTGAAGAATGGCTTTCTGATAGTCACGTGCATTGACCTTCAAAATTCATTAATGTGTTCAAATTGGGAGACAGAGATTTTTTGAAGTACTTTCTTTACTGCTGTCAACAACATATCACAGAAACTGTATACCTTTGAGTGTCATGGCATCTTGCTTTCTGTGTATATAGACTACAAATTCTCAACATGTACATCATGACCCACCACACATAGTATTCATAGTAAAACACATTAAGGATATAAATAAAACCTGTATTTTATATTATATTGCAATGTATCTGTGTTAAATATTTACTCTTTGAATAAAAAGTATTATATGCTTTAATTTCATATTAACTGTGTATTAAATGTATTATTATTTTATAAAATATTAAGAAGATTAATGAAGAGACACCATAAGATAGATATAAAATTACTTTCAAAAAAACTAAATATAAATTATTAATAAGTATCATATAATACCATAGACTAAAAACAACGTTTCAATATTTTGAAAGATTAAAAGGAAATCATAAGAACTAAAACTAAAAATTACTTATTTTTGTTGGGACTACAAATATATGTAAATCTGGAGAAATCGTTTTTACAGTACCATAAATGAATATGTTGAGTTTAGGATTTAATTAAGAAAATAATTAAATAAATACTTGAAAGTTTAACCAAAATTATAGGTTTTTAAAAATTAGATAGACTGATGCTTTAAAATAAAGAAATCATAATTATCATTACTATAACATTATTAAATAAAAATTAATTTTAAATACTAAAAATAGTTAGTTATTATATTTATTAATTAGATATTATTTCAGAGATTAAAAAAATTATTAGTCCATCCATTTATTTCCTTCAAATTCATCAATTTTAACACCGCTGACAACCGTGTGAAGTTAGTTGATTCAGGATACAATAGAGTCTCTGCATCGCTTGACATACTTCCATGTCTATGCGCTTTTGCAAAATGCTCAACTCTCACGTCACGAATCATGTCCTCCAATCGATCATCATGTACTGCATCATTCATGATGAACCCCACATATTCTCTAGTTACGAGAACACATGCTAAATTTAATAATTCACCATGTCATGTTCAAGTTGTATAAGATCGAAGAACCCCATCACATAAAAGGTGCTCCTTGATTTTCTTAACATCCAGTATCCTTCCTTTCAAACAGTTAATGCACGGACACCTAATTTTTGCTCCATCATGACCACTATTATTCGCATTTTGTTGCGCAAATTATATAAATTATTCTACTCCTCTTTCTTACTAATCACTTATGCGAACAAAATTAATCCAACTTCGATCCAATATATTCTGTAATAGTCATTCAGGTGTTTTCCAATAAGTATTCTATCTCACGTTTGCCAAGGGTCGAACACCCCAGATTCAATACCAGCACGTATCAATTGTCGAGGGTCGAACATCCTCAGACTGAATACCAACACGATAATTCTATTTTAAACTAACAACTAACATAATATAAATTAATAATAAATACAAATTATAATAAATACTAAATATACAAATTAAAAATCATTAAATTAATTATAAATATTAAATAATATAAATCTATCTACCATCTAATCATTTAATAATTATATTTTAACCTAAAAATACAAGTAATATAAATTTTAGGTGTCAGTCTAGCTGAGATGTCAAGTAGCATAGTAATGCCTAACATGAAAGCTTTTTATAAAAAAAATAATATAAATTTTAAAAAATAATAATTATAATAAATAAAAATAAACAAATTCATAATATTAAAAAAAATCAAAAAAATTTAAAACACCACCAACCTTGTGTGTGAAGGCAACAGTGATAGTGAAGAGTGGCGCGAGACCGGCAACAATAGCGGCAGCAGCAACGGAGCAAAGCAAAAACCCAAACAAGCAGTGACGAAGGCAATGAAACAGTGGTACTTCGAGCAATGCAAAAAAAAAAACGAAAAAAATTTATAAACCATTGGAGAAGAGGAAAGAAAGTTGATCGAAACGAACTTACAATGGCACGAGAAGACAATGAAGCTCGCAGAAGAAGAGAGGAACACCAGAGCATAAAAAGAGAGAAAATGTGAAGCGCCAAAGAAGAAAGCAAGTATGAAAGCGTAAGTGACGTAGTTCAGAGTTAAGGTAAAAAATGATTTAAGAATACAACTATTACAATTTTAATTTAAAAATACGGCTATTACAAATAGCCACATTCGAAAATGAAGTTAATTTTAAAAATGTTATTGCGTTTCGAATGAAAACGTCATACCGTAAAAACGTATTAAATAAATAAACGTTATTTTTACATTTTACACTAGTTTATCTAATTTAATTAATATAATAATTAATTAATTTTATTTTTAAAATTAATTTTTATTTAATAATTTTTTTAGTATTTAGATTAAACAATTTAACAAAACCGAAATCAAACTTCTTCAAGTCAAACACGACTCTCTCGCTTTCTTTTGTTACATATGTTTATTGTTTCAAGCAAACAAGTATTTATGGCATTAAAAGTAAAAAAAAAACATAATATTTAGGTTTTAAATAATTCAAAGCATTTAGTAAGGTATATTTATTATGTTCACACTATGTATTTATGAGATATGGTGCTATATGTTAATTAATATAAACAAGGTTTGTTACGAAGTTTACAAAATGAGTTTAGCAAGTGAGAAGAATAATAAATAAAATACTTTTATTAAATATTATACTGGGATAAATTAAATATCACATTAAATGCGTATTAAAAACATTTTTTTATATAAACCTCTTATGTTTATTCCTCATAATATTTATTAATAGCTTCATAATTACCTTTCTTAAAAGTAAGAAGTATATGATGTAATCAAAACTATTTTTCTTACGAATAAGAATTTTATAAAATTATATTTCTTTATTTATAATTGATAAACAACTTGTACTAATAATTTTAGTTAATAATAGGAGCTATTTAAATTTAAGTTACACAATAATAGTCAAGTCTCAATCTTCTTTTTTTTTTACTAGTGTCTCGATCCTCTGGTTTGTATGAGGATGGTGTACTGACTTTTTTTCTTGGTGTTTGTTTTTTAGGTGAGTTTACTAGGTTTAGTGAGGTGGGTTGTTTGTTTATAGGCGTCTAGCAGAGCGGTTTGGTTTGGGTGGGAAAGGCTTAAGGTTTATGTTCTATATAAGGGTTGAACCACTCTTGAAATGGTTCACATTTATTTATTTTTTATTGTCGATAAAAAAATAGGCGCAAGAGTGTGCCTGTGTATCCGCATTTTTATTTTTGTTATTAATGTGTATCTTTATTTTTTTTATTATGTATTTGATTTTTTATTTCAACTATTAAGTTTTATGGGGTTGAGTTAGGCTTAAAGTCCACTTCGTAATATGGTATCAGAGCCATTTCGAGCCTATCCTAGCGAGTGTTTGTGTTGGGCCTATCGTGTCACCCGCTATCGGGCCGCAATCGGACCACCCATAATATATAGTCTCACGCACGAGTTGGTAGTCTCGGCGTGAGGGGTGTGTTGGAGATCCCACATCGACTAGAGATTAGAGCTGGTTGTATGGGATGAGTTAGGCAGTGTATTTATATTTTTTAATTTTTATATTAATGTGTATTTTTATTTATTATTATTATTATGTAGGCCACATTTTTTATTTCTATCATTACTACGTATCCATTTTTTTATTTTTGTCATTATCATATATGTACTTGCATTTATTAAAATGAATTATAAATTCATACTCAAACATTTTAATTCATCATAAATTTATGTGTTTATGTATTTTTTAAATATTAGTTTTATCATTATCATATGTGTATTTGTATTTATTAAAATGAACTATAAATTCATATAATAATATTTTAGTTCATCGTAAACTTATGTTTATTTGTATTTTTTAAATATTAACATGTGTATTCGTATTTTTTTTATTTTTGTCATTATTATATATCCGTATTTTTTATTTTTATCACTATCATATGTGTATTTCTGTTTATTAAAAAGAACTATAATACATAATATACACACAAAAATTATCATTTTTTTAATTGTATTCCTATTTTTTTTTAAATGTATCTTTTTTTAAATGAAATGAAAGGTATTTTAAAAAAAATCGGATGTATATCACATATTCTAAGGTGTAGGAATTTACCTAATAATATAAAAGAATGCATCAATATCTTGTGAGTGATTTATTTTGGTTAATTATTAGTAGAATTGATTATTATGGAGAAAGATAAAGGAGATTAAGAAGTGATATCTTTCAAGATTAACGCAATATAAATCAATCACCAAATATTTAGGCTCCATACTATTATAAGGATAAAATTGAGAAATAGATGTGTATACCAAAAAGTTTAAGAGGAAAATCCTCTTTATGAATTTGTTGTTATTGTTATAATATTATTATTATTATTATACACTATAAAAAAACTTACTCTTTGAGATTGGAGGAAAACGATGAGAATTACGACAACGGTTTTCCTCTAGATTAATTATGTCAAACTATTAATAATAAAAAAATAAATTAATTGAATATTGGTAAATATAGAAAAAAGAAAGAAAGAAGTGTTTTGTCATCATTGTGGACACATTTTGCTTACTCTACAATTTTAGATTTCTACTAGTTGGGTGTTGTAATGCGGTGAGTTTTGAGTTCTTCTATTGTTATCATAATCGATTTTGAACTCTATATACAAAAACACAATACATATAAAAAAAAAAGATGAAACAATTGGAACAAAACCATAAAAATAGAAGAAAAAAAAAAGATATGAGAACGTCAAAAAAGAGAAAAATAAATTTAGAATAGAATGTGCGTCTCTAAGAGAAAAGGATGTGAGAGAAGGGAGAAGCTCTAAACGTTAAAGTTAATATTATAATTGATAATTTTAAGAAATGACAATTAAGAGAGAAAAGTAAGAAGTTTTTTTTTTTTATAAAGAGGGGAGTGAGAAGTTTTATTTGATTCTTAGATAATAGAATTAAAAAAAATATAAAAAAATGAAATGAGAGAATCAAATAACAAAAGAATCAAAATAAATTAATAAAATAAATTATTGATAAGGATACGAAAATCTCATATATATATATATATATATATATATATATCAATTATATATATATATATATATCAATTATATATATATATATATATATCAATTATGTTAAAATAATATTATACTTGAGAAGAATTTTGTATAAACTTAAAAGATAAATAATAATATTCTTCCATGAAAAATATGATAAATATAAAAAACATATATTTTTATTTAATTGTCATAACAAAATACTTAATTATTTATTTAATATAATTTTTATAAGAATAATAAAAGATATAACCTTTTTAGACCACATTGTCATTAAAAAATGTTAGAAAAAAACTCTTTAATAAATAAAATACATCCTTATATTGAACACTTGACTTATTATTATTACTATTATTATTATATATTAAAAGTAACTATGATTTAAGATAATGATGTTAACAAATATTAGTTTTAAGAAAAAAAAAGATAAAATTATATTAAAAATATTATTTTAAGGAAAAAGAGATAGTAGGACACCATAAATGAATGGAAATATATATTAGTCAAAACCTAATAAATATATATAATAAATATAACAAGTTTATATATATATATATATATAAACTTGTTATATTTATTATAAAATATAGTAATAGAAATTTATGGACAAATTATATTAAAGAAATATTTTAAATTCAACAATAATTTATTACTTGTTAATTTAAAAAATAATTAAAATTATAATCATATGTAATATCACTACAACAAAATCATGAAATAAAAACCACTTTTTAGAGATAAAAAATAATTAGTTGTCAAAGTGACTAAATTAGAGACCATTTAGAGAATAAAAAAAAATGTTTCTAAAGTAGTTTCTATTATTATTAAATGGTTTCTAAATTGGTATCTAATTAACAACCAAAGTTTTTGCTACCAAATTTAGAAACTAAATAATTGGTAGTTAAAATCTGGGTAACTGATTAGATACTAATTTAGAAACCATTTAACAATAATATAAACTAATTTAGAAACCAATTTTTTTTTAGTTTCTAAAATGGTCTTTAATTTTTTTTTTTTTTTTTTTATTTTTATAAAGTTTTCGTGTTAGGCATCACTATGCAACTTGACATCTCAGCTAAGCTGACACCTCAAGTAACAACAATCATCTGCCATCACATGAAAAAAAATATTATTAAAAAAAGAAAAAAGAAAGAAAATACAAAAATATGGGGGGACTAGACCAAAACCCATATGTTAACACAAACGATACATAGGTAGATTATACCTATTCATAAAGAATTCTAAGAACAGACTAGCTGGGAGTCTATTATACCAATGAAAAGATTCTCTATGAATAAATCCTAAATTAGCCAACTTATCAGCACACGCATTGCCTTCACGAAAAATATGAGTTACCCTAAACCTGATTGTCCCACAAAAATTAAGACAAGTATTCCATCGATTCTGAAGCATCCACGGAACATTAGTCCTAGCAGTAAACGCAGCACAAACCAAGGCAGAATCACATTCAAGCCATACATTAGTAAGTCCCATTTTTTGAGCTTCCTCCATAGCATGTATAACTCCATAAACTCAGCAACCAAAGTAGTTTGAACTTCAAGAAACGCTGAAAAAGCACCAATAAATTCTCCTATACTCCCACGAAAAATACCTCCACAAGTAGCAAGACCAGGATACCCCCTAGCAGCCCCATCAGTATTAATTTTGACCCAGCCTGGTGAAGGAAATTCTTATCTAATAGGAAGAGGACGAAGAACTTTACCACTACGAGTCTTAATACCGAAAAACTTAATCACGTTGAAGTCCAACATATCATTTTTCATTGAAGCTTTAGACGAATTTCCCACTAGACAAGTTAAATCTTTAATTATCGAAATAGCCTTAGAAACCCCAATCTTATCCTGAAATCTAGCATAATTCCTCATACGCCATATCATCCATATAGAAAAGGTTATCACCGCAAGCTTAATCAATTTAACCAAAGGACTACCATCACTCTTAATAAAAGAAAGTAGATCGTCCTTATTAGAGAAATGAGAAGTAAGAAAAAATTTTCGTACCCAACTCCAAATATGCAATGCGTTAGAACATTCAAAAAATAGATGTTGAATAGATTCCTCTTGCTTTTCACAAAGCGAAAACATAGAACATATATGCAAACCCTTATTCTGAATATGTTGATCTGTAGGAAGTCGCCCGTGAAAAAATTTCCAGAGTACTAGAGTTTTGGAAGGCGGAATAGATGAAGACCAAATGAATTTACCCCAACCACCTGGAACTCCTGGTTCCAAGAAAAAAGTCCTAGCCAATTTAAGAGTAAAACGACCAGACTCATTTAGAATCCAATTAGCAACTAATTATTTTTTGTCTCTAAAATTGGTTTCAATTTCATATCTTTATTGTAGTGCATGTATGGTCATCAACTTTAGAAAAATAATAATAAAAAATAAATTTGTAGCATTTGTTAGAAATGTAAGTTAAAAAGTTAGTAATATTTGGTATTATAAATGATAAATAAATATAACATTAGAATAAAAAAGTAATATTTTATTTAATTTTTTTATCAATAAAGAATAAAATGAATAAGTTAGAGTATTTGGAAGATATTTTAATCGTTATAAAAAATAGTTTAGACTATCTCATGTCACTTTACAACTTTTGGTCATACAATAGGTACATCCACACAATTACATGATACACAAGTGATAAAAAAAATTGACATATTTCTAATAGATTACCAAACTTTTTTATTGAAACCGTACAATACTATATATTTTATGTTGGTAAATATATATGTTACAAGAACGTAATATAATTATCTCCATTTTTTTGTCTTCTATTCTTTAAATTTAACCATTTTAGTTTCATATAAGAAGAATAATATTTGATAAATGGATGAAATTATATATATGAAGGAAACAAAAGATGCCCATAAATGAGAAGGAATTCATATAACTATAATTATATTCTGATAACTTTTCCCTTTTTTTTTCTATCACAACCTTTCAAGGCTTTAATTATTTTTCATTAGTTTTGATAGCATAGTAATATGTTTGCAGAGCATGAAACGTGCTGATTTTCAAGATGTCCATGTGTAGGATTCATCTTCATGTTCTTTGTTATTGAAGTATGAACACGTTATAAACTATAATTTGTCTTCTAATATTCTCCTGAGAAGAACTTATTTAAAACAATTTTCTACCTTTTATGGGCATTTAATGATATAATAAATTGTGATAAGTTTATAATAAATTATTTATAATTGCTCTAACGTTACTATTTTTTATCGAATTCACAAATAATCAATTATGTCAAAAAATAATCAATGTGATTCAAAATAAGTTTTTTTAAGTTATGAACTTAATCGGTTATGTTAAGTTTTAAATATTTATTTTCTTTACAAATTTTTATCACATGTTTTTGGATATAATAGTTTATCTTAAGCTATAATGGATAATGTAAAACTTTTTCAACAACCCAACTTTGACAAATAATTCTTTATGATTAAATATAATTGAATATGTTAATGGGTTTGGATTACTTAAAAGATCATCATAATCTCAAGTCATTATTAATAATCGATTATTTTGGTCCATTAATAGTAATTAATAATTGTTGCGTTTAATTAATTTGTTTAACACGGTTTTATTTGGATTAAATTTGTGTAATTATTTCATAATTTACTACATACAAAATTAAATTAATTATATATTTAGCTCGATTTCTGTGTTTGAAGGTTGCGAGTCCTAACCGGTTTGGTCCGAGCGTGTTGGTGATTTTGGTGGTCTGTGAACTTATGAACTGCATGCACCTGTAATGCTTGTGTTGGTGACAATTATCTATTAAAAAATCGTAATGCCTAACTTATTTTCTGGAAATGGTGACTGAGAAGGTGTTTGTGAGGAAGCATAAGAACACAAGTGTTGTTTTCGTTGAGGTAAAGATAATTCGGTGGAGTTCAAACACTTGTCCTAAGGTTATACTTATAAAGATTTAGTACATTTCAAAATTGGTTTGCCTACTTCACTTGTTTATGTTTGGAATGATGATTGGTTGTGTTTGCGTTTAGACTTGAGAAGTGTTTTTCTATTTGTATTTAGCATTCTCCCCGTTATATTTTAAATTTTTTAAATATTCTTTTGTTATGTATATACTAATAAAGAAAAAATAAAGATAAATTATTTATTCATTAAAAATAAGGGCTTATATTACTCTATAAAATAGTTACATTTTCTTTGTATTTTATATTATTTATATTTTTTTAATATTATTTTCAATTTTTTGACCATGATGGAGTTATTTTTTTTTTGTTTTTATCAAAATGGGGTCCGTTTTAAAAAAATTACAAATTTAGGCAAGTCGTATCTAATTGGGACGATTTCATATGCAGAAGTCGTACCAATTAGGCACGACTTCTGCCATGTCATACTAAAGTCGTACCAACTTGGCACGACTTCTGCCCTGTCATACTAAAGTCGTGTCAACTTGACACGACTTCTGTCCTGTTATACTGAAGTCGTGCCAACTTAGCACGACTTCTGCCCCGTCATATTGAAGTCGTGCCAACTTGGCACGACTTTTGCCCTATCATACAGAAGTCGTGTCAACTTGGCACGACTTCTGTCACGCCATATTTTTTTTTAATTTTATTGTTTATATATTGGGTAGTAAGTTATGTAATGTTAAAAATTAATTTAATACATAATTTTCTAAGAGTGTTAGTTTTAAGGAACAAAAAACAGGTTTACGAAAAATGTATTATTTGATTTGTGATAAAAATAATTATTAATTCAGACAAAAAAAATCATAATTTATGATTTGTTTATAACTTTGTTATTTGTGATTTGCTACATTAGTCAAATTATTTATATTATTTGACTTACTTAAAATATATATAATTATTTTTAAATTATTTAATTATTTGAAAATAATTACGGTATTATTTGACTTATTTAAAATATATATATAATTATTTACAATTAATTAATTATTTGAAAATAATTACAGTAATTATAGAAGCATTTTTTTTATGGCATCCAGACGTTATCTACCTTGTGATATGTCTTTATTGCGCCTTCAAAATAAGCATGTTACTAAATTCATTTGGGAGGGTAACAAACGATTATCCAATTTTTTGTTCCTTAAAACTAACACTCTTAGAAAATTATGTATCAAATTAATTTTTAACATTACATAACTTACTACCCAATATATAAACAATAAATTAAAAAAAATTAAAAAAATTATGACGTGGCAGAAGTCGTGCCTAAATTTGTAATTTTTTTTAAACGGACCGCATTTTGGTAAAAACAAAAAAAAAATAACCCCATCATGGTCAAAAAAACCATTATTTTCTTTCAAATTATAGATTATATATCCCTACTAGAAAAATTATTAAATAGAAATTAATTGTATATATTATTATAGTTATTTTATTTTAATAAATTAAAATTTATTTTTTTTATTAATTAGTTTTAATTTAATATACATTTATATATATATATATTATTTTATATTTGATATACTACAAGTAAATCATTAAATAGAAACTAATTTTAGAGACAAAAATAATTACTTGTTATATTGACTAAATTAAATACTAGTTTAGAAAGTAAAAAAATTATTGGTATCTAAATTAGTTTCTATTATTGATAAATATTTTCAAAATTAGTATTATTGGTAGTTAAAATTTGGGTAGTTAATTAGATACACCAATAAAGAAACTATTTATCAATAATAGAAATTAATTTAGTTATCAATAACTTTTTTACTCTCTAAAATAGTATCTAATAGTTAATGTAACAAATAATTATTTTTGTCACTAAAAATAGTTTCTATTTAATATTTTTTTTAGTATATCAAATATAAAATTATATATATATATTAAATTAAAATTAATAAAAATATTAATTTTTAATTTATTAAAATAAAATAACTATAAAAATGTCGATAAAATATATAATAATAAAAAAACTACATCCACAATTTAATAACTATTGAAAAAGTTGGTCTCTTGAGTTATTGAAGTAGAGGCTTCACCAACTTCTTAAGTTAGTATTTCCTATCTGAAAGTGACACCTACTTAATGCTTTTCTTCTTTATTCTAATTGGGTCAAGTTAAGGAAACACCATCTCAAGTTTCCACCATTGTTTATAAGCTTAATGGAAATTGTTAGTCACATCATTTTTAGGGGGTGTTTGCTTCTTTAAATAATCAGATTAATCGCCATCCCCTGATCTGCACATCTTTCAAAATAAACTAACTACTAACTACAACATTTGTTTTAAATTTATTCCGGTAAATTTTGCGGAGTTAAAGGGGGAGTTACAAGGTAATTCATTTAGAAAACATACATTAGTATATTACACCAGTCCAAAGAAATTGTTGATATGTTGTACTCTTGTAATTAATTTATGAAAAAACTGGTATTTATAAAGCATATAATTTTTATATTTTATTTCTCCTCATAAAATACTTATTTCTTTCTTTATAATTTTTTTTCAACTAATTCATACAGTTTAAGAAAATTAGTTAAATTAATGAAATAATAATTTTATTAATAATTTATATTGTTATGTAAAATTATTCTTACATATTTATAATAGTTAAGTGAAACTTTTATATATATATATATATATATATATATATATATATATATATATATGCGTTCGCCTCCTTTTTATATATTTTTAATAGTTTTTAACATGTTTTTATAATAATGACTTGATATTTAAGCTATCCAAATCAGGTTCACATACATAAAATTGATCGAATTTAGGGTTTTATTCTGTTATTGTGGTGTTCCTCTTCTAAACTATTAAGGTTGTTTTTCATTCTATTGTTGTGAGATGGGGATGAATTCTTTCAGTTTTTTTTTTCTCTTTACAAGTCAAGTCATCTCATACGACTCAAGTACAAGCACAAGCACAAAAAGAAGACTTTTGCACAAGCCTTGAATAATGTATGTGATATCCCTCTTTCACAATTGTCTTCTCCTTACATAAAAGGAGATTTAATATTTGTTCATATTGATGAATATGTTTATCTTAAAGGTTTTGAAGATTGTAAAAATCACCCTCATAAAAGAATAGTACTACTTAAAGGTGACAAACCTCTTACTCATATGAATGTGTGCAAAAAGTTGGATATTGCTTGAAAATCTCTGGAATCTTGGAAAGTTATTCCTCTAGGAAAAGGATTTTATGAAGACATGAGAAGAGTCCTAGCAGTGTGGTCTTGGAATCTCAATCCAAGTATGTTGAGAGTCTTTGCTTGGACCAAAGATTTTGTGTCATCTTCCATTAATCTTACCAAAGTTCTATGTTGAGTCAAGATCCACGGTCTTCCTATGGATTATTGACAACCAAAACCAATATTCTCTATAGCGAAAAAAAATTGATACTCCTCTTTCTATTTATGATTGCACCATGAATAAATCTAGAGTTTTTTTTTATTAGAGTGGTGGTTGATATTGATATGCTATCTAGTTTTCCTAATCAAATTTTGGTGGAAAGACCTCGTTTTACTTTTATTGTAGATATTGAATTTGAGAAGTTGCCTCCATTTTTCTCTTTGTGCAGAATGACAGGACATAATATTTCTAAATGCAAACAACATCCTGCTAACCTCAATAATATGGCTAAACCGCCTACTATTTTGTTCAAACCTATTGTTATACACTCTAAACATGTGATTGTCCAAATCAAAGAAACTAATGATGTCTCTTATAAGAAAATGGTTAGTGTCACAAAGAAGCAAAATTTTATGATAAGGTACAAATGCTTATAAGGAAAAGGTATAATTACCTTTTTGGTTCCTACATTTAGGGTCAATTTAATACAGTGGTGTTTAAAAAAATCAATTTGGTCTCATAGTTTTTTAAAAAGTCTGCAATTTGATCCCTTCTGTTAAATTTTCATTATCGGCATTAACTGGTGATTATGTGACACACAATGTGGCAAATTTATGTATAGTTGGACTCTACGTGTAATCTCCTTCTCTTCCCTCCATCCATTCTCCCCCATCCTATGAAAGCCTCCACCCTTCCCCGTTGCATCAACACTTCTCTTGTTTCTCTAGCATTGAATCAATTTTTCGCACCAAACAATTTGCAGATGCAAAATTCATTATTAGTTAACGAGTATGATAGGTCATCATCAATGCCAAAGATATATTATTAGATCTCCAGTAGTTGTTCAGGCCCTCCACTACAAGAAATTGTCCATTTACATACCGATTATTACATATGGATCTGAATTCGTATGTAAAGTGAGCATTACATACAAATATTTACACACAGATTTAATTCAGTATATAAATAGACATTACATACAAATTTTAATGCATGTAAGAATAAAAGTGATTTACATACGAATTTTTCCATATAAGTCAAAAGTGATTACATACAGATATTTACATATGGATTTAATTCGTATGTAGTTTTGGCGCCATAAAGCAGAAATAATTACATACAAATTGTATCCGTATATAAAATATTACATACAAAATATTTTTAATAATATTAATAATATCATTTATACTATTAATATTAGTTACAATATAAATATTATTAATATAACATAAGAACTCATCTAAATTGTTACATACCGACGATAAATCTCTGAAGAGATTTTGAAACTGTGAAGAAGATAAAACCTTAAACGTCATTTGTGAAAATTTAATAAAAAGGATAAAGTTACATTTTTTTTAATCCTAGGATCAAATTGATTTTTTTTTAAATCACGGTAGTAAATCAGTCTTCCATCCACATTTATATTTATATATATAATATATAAAGATTTTGTTTTAATTTTTTTTTTAATTTTATCCTTCATAATATTAAAATATAATAAATTTGAAAGTTATTTATTTTAAAATGAAAATTTGAATCTTAAAAAACTTGGAAAATTTAAATTAAAAATAAAAACTCAATTTCTTATAATTTTACTGTTTTTAAAATTCAAATAATCCATCCTAATAAAAAACTACATACACAATAAAAAAAATGCATATAATAATTTTCTTTTAAATTATAATTATTTTTAATAAAAAAAATTATAATTTGATAATATATTTTGATTTCAATATTTATTATAATAATATATTTTTTTCAAATAAAAAAATGTACAATATTTAAATTAAATGTTTAAATTAGTGTTTTTGTTTTTAACATGTGTAAATATAAATATATAATAAAATATGCAATGATATTTATAAATTTACATTATATATTAATTTAATAAAATTCTAATTATTATATACTTATAATGTAATATTTATAATAAAAAATATAATTTTTTTAAAAATATTTAAACATTATAGCACCAGTTTCTGCCAGTATATATAATAAAATTAAACTAAATTGCAATATATATTATTTATGAGACACAGATATACAAAATGTTATTTCTTCCCTTAGAGACAAAAAAATATGTTTAATTATTTTCAATTAATTGAATTACTAAACTAAAATTAAATGGAAGACTAATTATGTTTACTTATTAAGTGGATATCTTCTCATTCATGGAATACTTAATTAATACCAATGAACTATACAAGAAAGAGAATTGGTTAATGATTATATTAAAGATAATGATTAAAAAATAAAAATGTTAAAAATTACAATAAAAGTGGATTGATAATATTAAGACCTTGTAAGAAGAAAAACGTTTTTATTCTATTTTCCTAACGTTGTCTTCTACAAAACCCAATGAGATTATACACAACCACCACACCAAAATGATGCGCAAGTAAACGTTCATTGCGTTTGGACGTTGACATAAGTGATTGTCTCCGACATCAAAATTCAATTGCTTTTTTGATTACCTTCCAACGGAAAAGAGATGCCATGAATTCAGTGTTTCAACTTGCTACGTCTATATTACATAAACAAATATTTTACTTAAATAAATAACTTAGTCCAAACATATATTTAACAACTTGAATACTTAGATGCTTCATTTAAGTTAAAATAATGTGTTAAATATGTGAATCTATAGTTTCTTTCTTCATTATCTTATACTATCTGGTCCATGCTACTGCTATTTTCTACACCATATGATTTGGACGTGTTACCCTTAATTTTGATCAAGTTCAATGTATCCAACTTTTAATTAAATATATACACATATTATAGCTTTTTTTTTAATTTGAAAATGATACCCATGGATGATACATATTATCAATTAGCCTTTTAAGCTGACTTAATTAAAATATCAAACCCTGGGCCATTATATAACCACACTCCTTATCATCTCCTTTTACTTTGCTCCAAAAATGGATATTTTATTTATTCAGCTCTTTTCTCGCATGTCTCCTACTATATAATATGAAATTATTAGATAAGTTCTGTTAAATATTTAAACTATTTAAATAATATGTTTGTAGAATAGGGAGTGTTTATGAGTACAAATATTTGCCTCCTTTGTTGGCAACAAGTAGAGACTACCGAACTCTTGTTCTTTGAAAACATGTTTTTCTAAGAAAAGTTTTTATTTTTAATTCATTTGATTAATGAAAAAAAAAATTGTAGCAGTTATATTAAACAAATTTTAGTAACATACATCTTAACGAACACATTTTCTCTATCATTATCTTCTTTTTTTAAATTGAAGCTAGCTATCTAGAAGTCACTAAATGAGACTAGTATTACAATGCCTTTTATTCTCAGTTTAACAAGTTATTATATGAATTTCAATTAATAACCAAAAAATTGTCAGAATATATCAGAGATTTTGATCTTAACATTTTTCAATTAATGAAACATTTGAACAATTCATATATACTTCCAATTGGCAAGGGGTTCACACGATGAGAGCAATATATTTCCATTAACTTTTTTTGCAAGTACTTATAATTAAAATAATAGTTTTACCAATAATATTCAGAGTTAGTTTGTAACTGGCTTATTTAATATATAATTTGAAGAGTTAGATTAGAATGTCAACAAAAGAGCATGGTCTGCATAACCTTCCATGCCGGAAATAAGTGATGTTCATTTCAATATAAAAGGTCAATGATGAATCCCATTTAACTAAATGCCAAATTTTGAAGTCATCATTGTAATCTTAATTCCTCCTTTTTGAAGATATAGTAGTATATAGCATACCCATATGACAATAATGTCTAAACCTAAACTTGTTGGCACCATGTAGAAACTAAACCTAAATGAACTTTAGTTGGTATTGAGAACAATAGATTAATCCTTCAAGTTCTATAGTAAATTCCTAAAACAAAACCAAATTTTGACCAGGACTCATTAGTATGGGTTCAAAAACTTGGTATACTCTTTCTTGGTTGTTATACCTCCAATTATAGGGTTATTGAATCTTATCTTAGGGTGGGGCTTAACTATTACATGAGTAGAGGGAATTGTGTCCCAATTCCCATGCCTCTATTGAGCTATAAGGTACTTATGGGAAAAGCAACCCAGGGGAAAAGACCCATTTCATTCAAAGCTCTGCTGATTACCATGTTTCCAATTTCTATGTTTGATAGCTTATCTTATTTACCATATTTAACAAGGAAACTTTGTGACGCTAAAGGACTTTATATCATTAAGGCTAAGCACTTTAAGTGGAATGAAGAGAAGGGAGCCTTTAAACATAGACCTGTTTAGGATATTTCTAACCAAAGTTGTATCTATTGATGATGGGAAATAAAGGGTTTGTTCATATTATGTTTCCAAATTAACTTTAAACAATAAAAAGACTTTTTGTGATATTTATTTTAGGGGTTAAATATGTTTATTATTACTGTATTTTTATTATGTAAAATTGATTTTCGTCTCCAAATTTTAGACATTCTTTTGGATATTAAGTCATAGTCAGTTTTTTTATATGAAAAATAGATTTTAAATATAGATTAGGATGTTAAAATATTTTATGCTAACGTGGATGATATAATATTATAATACAGTTCATACTAGAATTCGTTTGTTAAGTAAAAGAAATTCTGCTAATTACTCATTCTAATAATTTCCTTGCTAAATATATAGAAAGGTCTAAAGTTTAGATTAAAAACAAAATTAATTTTATATAAAAACAAAAACCATATTTAACTCTTATTTTATTATTCAATACTTTTTTAAATTGCTTAAATTTAGTCAAACAAAAGCCAGTATTTAATTAGAACAAACTATCATACCGACCTCCAAAGTGGACAATATCTCGGATGCAGTTATTGACCCTAGCGATGCTATTTCTGTGATTTGAGGTCGGAACAGTGGCATCGTCTGTAGAAACAAAAATGCGTCTCAAGTCCCTTTGTTCTCCCTTAGACCTCGACTGGGAAATTTGTTCAGATACCGTCAATATAGTCTCATATCGCTCGGGACTCGAGGTCAATAGCAGTTTATATACTCATTTCTCCTCCAACCCACCAACCTCCAAAGTGAATAATACTTTGAAAGTGGTGATATCAGTACTAAAAAAAAATTAGAAACCATTTTAGAGACTAAAAAAAATTATTGGTTTCTAAATTAGTTTTTATTATTGATAAATAATTTATAAATTGATATCTAATTAGCTGCCAAGGTTTTTGCTACCAAATTTAGAATCTAGATAATTGGTAGTTAAAACCTTGGTAGCTAATTACATATTAATTTAAAAACTATTTATTAATAATAGAAACTAATTTAGAAACCAATAATTTTTTTATCTCTAAAATGATTTTTAATTTAGTCATTATAGCAACTATTTATTTTTTATCTATAAAATTGATTTCTATTTAGTGATTTTCTTATAGTTTATCAAAATAGTTTATAATTATTTAAAAAAAAAACACTTTAATAAGACCTCCCTCCTTATTCACATTATATTCTATGTACAGAAATTGTATTGTTGTGGAAGAAGCAGCAGGAAAAAAAGAATGGCAGAATAATGGAAGGGAGAAAAATGAGATAATGCCAAATTTAGAATGGTGTTTACCTAATCTGCTCCATTTTGTATTTGCCATATCCTAAATCCTAGGAAGGATAATGTGACCAATTTTCCATGCAAATTAAAAATGGAAATCTGTAGTTTACACAGTGGTCCCTTCAGCCACCCTTCTCAGTTTCCAAATATAGCAAATCTTTATCTGCTGCTTCCTACCATTTCCCAAAGCTTTCCCCTTTCTTCTGTAACCACATCAAATTTGAACACTCTGTTGCCCTTATATCACCACACCTTTACTCTTTTCATTTTCAAGACAGATTCTTATCAACATATACATGATCTTATAGTGTAACACATTTCATATTCTAATTTTTGTTTTCTTAAAGCATCTCAATCGCAGGATCTTAGCTACAAATTTAAGTTTAATATTTACATCTTATAAGAGAATTTTTTTTTCATTGAAGACAAATAAAAATTATAAAACTATAACCCCATTAAACTTCATCACTCAAACAAATTTAACTAGATAATCTTAAGAATATGTAACACAATAAAAATTTATTTAAAATAGCATAATATTTTTATTATAAGTCTAATAAATTTTTACTAAAATAGATTTTGAAATAAACTAATAATATATTAAAAAATTATTTTAAATCTAAGTCAATTTTATAAAATCGGTTATATTATATATTACACTTTTGTAGAGACAGATTGGCAAGGTTTTTTTTTTTCTTGTTGACCAAATTGGCCATTACTACCACACCTGTCATGTTAGTAACTCTTCTTCTCTGAACAATATTAATGATAATTATGATTCGGCAACCTTCTATTTTAATTGTATTGATATAATTGGAAAGAAAATGAAAAAAAAAAAATAGTCTGATAGAGGAAAGTTATGGAAATATGAAGAGTCAGGAAACAGGGTGGCTGAACAGTCACTGTTGCCGTTTTTTGACTGTTTTTATTCATTCATTCATACATATGCCATGGCTGACACTGATAGAGTGTGCTTCATCTAAACCATTATGGCCCTTTTTTTCCCCTTTGCATGCAGAGATCTACTAAAGTTTTCTTCCCTCCATCTCATTTTATATAAATGAGTAACTAACAGAAAAAAAATACTAATATATCTTTATTTTCTTTTCTATTTCATCCTTAACTATTCTCCATTTAAATAAAGAATAATTATCCTTTTTATATGTACAGAAATATATATATATATATATATATATAAATTTATTTTTTGAAACTTTATCTGAACAATTAAAGTTAAATATATATTTTCTATATAAAAAATTGTTTGAACTTTATAAATCCAAATATAAATAATTGGATTGAATTTTAATTTAAAATGTAATTTTTTAAAGAAAATAATCTCGATATTTATAAATTGGTTTGATACTATTTTAAAATTAGTATTTTTTTTTTCAAAAACAAATTTAAATTTAAAATAATACATTACTTTTAAATGAAAATATGTTACAATTTTTCATATTTAAAAAATAAGCAATAAGTTAATAATTTTATATAAATCAATTTGTGATTTTTGTACATTATTTTGGTGAAGTTAAGTATAATGTTTGATGCATGTAATGTGGATTAGGATATTTTAATACAGTATTATAAATATAAAGGTAACATGTGTTTGGTATTAATGTTGATAAAGACTATGGAAGACTTGAAGATCTTTAAAATAGTTTATGCATGATAATATTCACTTTTTGAGAGAATCTTAAGTATTGTTAAAATTGATTTAAAAAATGTTTAAGAATATTCTAATTAATAGTTATTATGTTAAGACATAATCATAATAATTATATTGTTTGTTTAAGTAGGATATGTGGAGATAATTAATTAGATAATAAAAAATCAAGAACCACTTGATTTAAATCCTTTTATATATTAGATTTAGGAGAAAACAAACTTTAATGAATTCACATTTGAAAGTAAAATCATTGTAAATTGCTCTAATACTACTTGTTGGTTATTACAAAAGATACAGAAATTTTGGTATACCAATTAATTAAGAATAAACATATATAAAATATCAACATATCTTTAAAATCTTAACACAACAAGTAATTTGTAGGTTTTTATATTTATATATTATTTATCATATTCATTTTTATCCAATGTATGACTTTTAATTTATATTTAAAATCCTCACAATAGATACATGTGTGTTACATTTGAAGATGTTTCACACTAAATATCATATCCCATTACCTACTATTATGTCAAATAAGGTTGGAGTCCACTAATTTTTTTTATGTTGTCACATATTTTTTATATAGAATATATCCTTGATATTTATTTGTTGTCTTGGATTTTAAGTTATTTTATACTTAAATCATTTTTTCTTACAAAAATATCCATTTCAAAATTGGTATAAAACCAAATTATAAATATTAATTTTAAAAAATATATAAATCTGGATTCTAATATAATTTTCCGATCTATAAAAATTCAAGCTGATTTGCTTAGAAAATGTGAATTTAATTTTAATTTTAATCTAATTATAATTTATAGTAGATTGGACCAGTTGAATAATAGGACAGATGGAACGAAATGATTTTATTTTTTCACCCTACCTAGGATGTTAATTAGTTTGTTGCTAACTGCAAAAGAATTTAATTAGTGTCATGTGAGTATTTATTTAGAGTAATACTTGAATAAAATTGTAATTATGAAATTGGATGAAATTTAAAAATTATAAAATAACTTAAATCATATCTAAAGTGAAATGACTAAACGAGTCTTTGTGGGATATTTATAAATCAATATAAGTAACTCTCTTCAAATTTAAACGAGTCATATTTGTGGGACTCACATTATAATATACTTCTTTAAATTTAAGAAAGATAATATGTCTTTTAAGGTCTTTCTATAATAATAGTTTTTTTTTTAAGATTTAGTTTCTTTAAGTTGAGAGATTCATTAAAGTATTTTTTTTTGGTCCGCGTAGTATTACATCCTTTATCAAAATATATACCCAATTTTGTTTCAATTGTAAAAAAATATTAATAAAATTAAAAAATTCATACTTTTAAATATGTTTCAAATACATTTTATTTGAGAATTTGTTTAGCTTTGCTTGTGAATTCTTTCTTAAAGAGAGAGAGTGTTATGTATCATCTTTTAATGGTAGATTTATTTAAAAAAATTATTTTTAAGTTAAAAAAAATTGTTAAAAAATCATTATTGAAGATGTTCTTCTAATATCTCATATCTTTCAAATTTTATTAAAATTTGAGTTATCTTAAATTCTAAAGAATAGAATTGATTAAATTCTGACTAACTAACTCATCAATCATAAATTGTGCTCTTTAAAAACAAGGATTCCATAATTTGTCAGCATTCACAATTTTTGTTCTTATAGGGTGATTTCACAAAATTACCATTATTGAATTCCCTTTTTCTTTTATCATCCATTTTTTTATGGAGGGAGAAGAAAATCACAGTATGATTTTAGGACCAAACACTAATATTTTTAAAATATTTAAACTTAATTTTTAAAAAAAATAGTTGTTGAAGTGATTGACTGAGATTTGATTAAAAAACTAAATCTAAAAATTGAATCTTTTATAATTTGTTTAACTTGGGTTTGAAATAAAATAAAAAACAATTAACCAAAATAGCTAATTCAAATTTTATTTATTTTTAGTTTAAATAATGAAATTCATTGAATCAGTGTAATTTGATGAACATTTATTTTTATTTTTTATAAAAAAAAATTGGTGGAAATAATATTTATATATTTGGTAGTCTTTAATCTACCAACTATGATTGGTTACTCTCCAGGCAGATAGAGAGAATCAGATATTTTTTGTTCGTGTTCTTTCATCTCACTATGGATTGGGCCTTTAACGAATGTAGAAAAAGTCAGGGAGGTTCTTCCTTCACCTCTATCATTTCTTCCTGCACCTCCTTACTTTAGGTGAAAAATCCATTTTACCCTTAATGTAATAAAAGTTGACTCCCAAGTCTCTGGATTCCATAAGCTTTTTCGTTAAATGAGAGGAGCCACAAACCCCTTTGTGAGAACCTCTGCATTTTAATGACTTTTGAAATACAAATTTGACTTTGTTATTTTACAATTCAAAAGTCATTATAACTTTCAAATTATATAATTTAGAATATAAAGTTGGCTTTCAAATTCTATAATTCAGAAATAACTTAAAAATCACTTTTTCAATTTAGAAATGACTTCTAAATTGTAAAATTTGGAATATAATGGGGGTGTAAGAAGAAATTTCCAAAACGTCAATACAAGCCCATGTAGCTCATATTGGATCACTACGTGGTAGACTTAGCATTTTGATTTTTTTTAAGAATATATATGAAACATGTAATTTAGAAACTTTTTAATATATATTTGAATAGTATTTTCAGAAAATTGTAACAAATTTATGAAAGAGTCATTTTCTTTATTCCAGTGTAACAATACATAGAGGTAAAAGAAGAAAATAGAAGTAAATGAAGCATTCAAACTCCACAATATAAATATAACTGTTTCAACGTCTCCTGACTTATCTCCACAATATTAAGAGAAATGTCAAGATACTTTTAAATATATTTTTGTTGAGAAAAAAAATATTTATATGAGTTTTAGTAAACATAGAGAAAATTTCACTTTATCTAATGTATCTAGTGAGTTTATATAATTTTTATTCGGTAATAAAATTGTTTTAACTAAACAATATATTGTTAACATTTCTCAAAATAATTATCAAGTCATACTAACAAACACAGTAGGCAAACTGGTTAACAAATTTTGAGTTTAATTTTCATTTATTATTATAATTTTATACTGTTAATTAAAACGAAATCATTTTAGGTGTGATTTTTAAAATAATTATCTTAGAGAAAAAAGCTTTCCATGCATGATAATGTATGATTTCATGCTACAACGTCAACTATTTTTTATATTATCGATACATTCTATAAATACATTTATAAATTTAATACATTATCTTCTTTTTTTAACATTTCAATTACTTAGAAAATATAAGGCAATTGTTCTAATAATTTTAATGTATAATATTATTTATTTATTTATTTTAACCAATAATATTTTTCATCAATGATCTTCATGCAGTTAATAGCCTAGTTAAAAGATTATATATATATATATATATATATATATATATATAAATTGAAAGTTGTTAACGTTATTATTAAATTAAAATTACCTGATGATTTATTTTAAGGACCAAATTAATTGGAAATTTCAATTGCACTTCTTTTTATAATAATAATAATAATAATAATAATAATAATAATAATAATAATAATAATAATAATGTTGTTAAGAATTTGTTGGTTAAAGAAATCAAATCAGATCCATGAGTAAACGTAAGATTTATAATTACAAATTTTATTGTAATATTATGATTAAGATGAGTTATTGAATCATGTGATTAAGCTGAGTTGATGAGTTATTGTAGATATGTAGTAAACAGCTACTCCATTAAGACAGTGTTAAATATGTTAATAAAGTTGTTCATTGATCTAACACTAAAGCAAATTCATATTGTTATGGTGTTTAGATTTTTATATTTTTTTTCCTTTATCTTAATTTAATTATTAAATTTATCTGTTATATAACTACAAAATTATGTCATTTTTTTATAGGAACTTTCAAGTTAGACATCATTATGCAACTTGATATCTAAGCTAAACTGACAACAATTATATGCTATCACATGAAAAAAAAATATTATTATTAAAAATAAAAAATACAAAAGTATAGGGGATTAAACCAAAACTCATATGTTAACAAAAACAATACATATGTAGACTATACTTATTCATAAAAAATATGAGTAACCCTAAACCTGATTTTTCCACAGTAGTTAAGACATGAAGCATCTACAGAACAACATTAGTCGTAGCAGGCAACACAAACTAAGATAGAATCACACTCAAGTCAGACATTAGTAAGTTTATGTCATTTAATATTAATATAAAATATAATGTGAAGACAACTAAAGAAGATGATGAGACAATAATAAATAATCGACAAAAACTTAATTAAAAAATATATTTTTTTAAATACTTAGTAGACTGAGAAAGTTTATTAAAGACTTAATTTAAACTATTTAAATTTATTAAAGACTTGAAATTTAATTAAATCAGAAATTATAAAAAAAAAGTTAAGTTTTATGTTCTTATCATATTTTTTAAAGATTTTATTATTCTTAAAATTTAATATATATATATATATATATTTTATTTTTTTTTTTTTTTTTTTTTTTTTAATGTAGTTAAAAATGACGTTGGATATGTCAACAATTTAAACGTTTTGGTATGCAGTTGACTGGAAAGGATTTGAATTTCGTCAACGCTCAGATCACTTAAACGTTTTGGAGGAACTTCGTCTGTGGAGGAACACAATTTAGCTGCAATTTTTTATAATGCAGTTAAATGAGTGTGGAAATAGTTGTTTTATTTTATCAAAATATATTTTTTAGTTTAATTCAGTTTCAATAAATTATTTTTTCAATTTCCTTACGTTACCATATTTTAGTGAGTTCAGCTTTTATGGTCACCCTTGTCACTAATAAAATTATTCTTTTTAATAGTTTTTTTAAAATTAAACAATAAAAGTTTAGTTTAGATTTTAAATAAAGTAGCCTAATTTCTTTTATAGTTTAATTCACTTCAATTAATTATATTTTAGTTTAGCTTTTTTAACACCCCTAATATCAAATTGCATAAAATTTTATATGCTTTTAGTGATATATATGATAGTGTTTTATTTTTTTAATAAATTTATTTTTGAGGCAGAATATATTATATGTTTATTTGGATAAACTTGTTCATAATCTTCTAAAATAGAAAAATATAATAAAGTTCTTTGAAATTAAAATTAGTTTATTTATAAATTAATTTATAAAAAAAATCTCATCTAATTTTTTTAATTTGTATATAAATTAATTTTAGCTTATAAAGAAAATCCTTTAAAATGTTTTTTTTTTATAACTTCTGTATATTTATTGTTTGTCTAATCAGTGTTTGATAATGTTTTATTGATTAGTGTTTGGCTTCTCGTTTTGATTGCAGTGTTTAGTCACACATGTCGAGAAAGAAAGAAGATGAAATTTTACATGTATTTTTAAATTATGTTTTTTTTTTCTTATTAAGCCCATGTAATGTTTGGAAAGTAAAATGAATTATGGAACTGAGTATAGTTAACCTTTATATTGTCTTAGAAGGTATAATGTGATGGTAACTAAAACTCTAATTTAGAATAAGTAAAATTTACTAAGATTGTGACATTTATGTATAGGATGAGTAAAAGTTGCACACTAAATTTTTTTTTAATTAAAATGGACCAAAAACGGACTTTAATTATGAAAAACCTACGCAAAATGATATTTATCGTGGACATAGCGTTAATGGTACTTTCGAAGCTAATGTACTCGATGTAAAGATATTGGCGGGTGTGGGCGACACATGGAGGGTGTTTTTTTGCGTAGGTTAAGCGTGGATTTAACCTACAAGATGTTGACAAATTTATAAAAAACCGTGGGTTTGACTTACTTTTCACCCACACAAAAATATTACATTTAAAAGAGCGTGGGCTTAGCTTTCAAAGCGTCCACACATTTTTAAAGTAGCGTGAAATAAGTGTGGGCTTAGCCTTCTGTTGTCCACGCATATTATTTATTTGAAGAAGTGTGTAGCCTACAAGTTTAGCACACAAAAAAGGCGTGAAATTTTTTTTATTGAAAAATAGTTTAAATTTATCTAATTATAATTAAAAAGAAAAATATTTTTTTATTAAAATAAATCAATTTTAAAATTACATTAACTAATGTGAAATTTAAAATTACTCTATTTCTCTCTTTCTTATTGCATTTATCCTATTTTTTACCTATTTTATTTTTTTAATATAATTATTAAAGATACAATTATTTTAAGAGCAATATGATGAAGAAATATTTTTCTTAGTAAAAAAGTTTTATTTTTATACTTTTTACTTGTCTTAAAATTCATTAGGATTCGGATTTAACTTACTTTTAAGTTACAGTACTATAGAAATAACATTTTTTCAAAAAAAAAGTATAATAGGATTTATTAATACTTCCATTGTGATTCCTAGCATAAATTTTAACAATAAAAAAACACTATTGATATCTTTTATTTAGAAAATACAAATAATTTATTAAAAATAATCCATTTAAAAAAAATGTTTATTAACAGTTTTATTAACAGCTAACACTATATAATTATTTCACTATTAAAAGCATTAATTACCGGTTAATAAATACATATATTAAATAAAATTATAATTTTGTAAACATACTTTATTAATATATGCAAAGGGTCAATTTTCATAAATAAAATGTGTAATGATATGATATATGTTAGCAATTTTTTATAATAAATAATTTTTTTTATACAGCTACTCTTATAAAATCTCAAAAAATGTCATGCATTTTTTTTATATAACTACTCTTATAAAACACAAGTATCGAGACATAGATTTGAAAGTGTACAAAGGCATAGACATAGATTTTAAATACTTACTTTTGTTATACTTAATTGGTGTTTGTATGTGTAGATGAGAAAATATACATCTTAACAAAAATAGAAGACTTACATAAAGCAAGCCAGCAACTGAACTATAAAAAGAAATAACAAGACTACTACGATAACTACATAACAAAAAAGAAATGAACATAACATGAAGATGATGATGATGATAATGGTTCAAGAGATGTCTCAAATATGCGAATCCTAATGAATACTAAGCATGTCACGTAAATCAGTATTTGCTACTATCTAATCACCCACCAAAGGAAAATAAACTTTTTGATCATTTTATAACATCAATCACTAATGTTTCAACCACATCTAAACTTCTCCAAAAGCAACTTTAGGGTGGTTAGGAATTAAGACTAACTTCAAAAGTGAAACTAGATCTGCAATAAATAAAAAAAGATAGAGCTTGTGGAAGGGCTAAGCAAAACTAAGCTTTGTCTAAACACTAAAAAGCATAAACCTTAAGAAAGGCATCTCACCCAAAAGTTGTGTATCCTTCCCCTGATGATAAGGCTCAAGATGAATTGCACAAATGACCTACCCTCAATGAGGTAATGAAACATAATCTAGTTAATACAAGGAAAAGCAAGTTATAGTACCATACACAAATATTGTTTTAAGAAAACTTACAAAATGATGAACTCAAGGCACGGGTTGATCATTTCGAGCATAGTAAGGGTGAACCTGACTTGTGCTTGTTGAGGTGTCATCCTGTTGTCGCTCCATCATCTTGGTTAACTTTTGCTCCATGAAGTTGATTTTATCCTCCAACATTGTACACTTTTGATTTGCTTGAGCAGCTATTTGAGTTGCTTGATCGGTTCTTTCATTTGCTTGCATCACTTGTTGATGAAGTTGTTCATTATGAGAAAAGTAATCACTGGAAGGAGCAAGTATTGAAGGTTGGGTTAGGGAAGACACTCCTTGGCGAACGTTGGAAGCCAAAGTCTACAGTGCCATAACATCGACCTCTACTCTTGCCTCCAGCAACATCCTTCTAGCATTGAAGTTTTGTTGTTGGATTGATCGGTTGGCAGATGGAAGTTGATCCTTCAAAGTTGTCTAATTGGAGGGCTTTCAATCGCTCATGGTAGGTTTCCTAATTCATTGTGAAAATTGTAAGTGAGGCAATACTAAGTTAGGAATATAAATCATGTATACAAAAGTAGAACATTAACTTACGTAAGTCTGTTTGGCACGACTATCTACCCAAAGTCCATCTTTCTTAGTGTGTGGCCATGAATAATTCATCGGGTTCAACTGGCCGACCAAATTTTCGTTCCTGAAATAAATGGAAAAGTTATCAACATTAGATATTATCTACTAAATTTAAGCTTATGCAACAAAATATAGATACTTACTAGGCCCAATGCAATGTCGAGGTGTGATTTACAACTAGTAGAATGCAATGCCCCACCTCGAGTTGATGATCTATTCAATTTATTTTGGATTGATTGTTCTTTGAACTTTTTCGAATCCCAATAGTCCAATAGACCAATCCATGCTTGTTCACTAATCCAGTTAGGTCTAGTTGCTTTCATCCTAGCTTTACCAAGCATATCAGAGAGGCGTTTTCTCACCTTTGACTCATACACTTTTCTAATTTGCCACTCATCATGAGGGGCCCAAGTCACTCGAGTCTGTAAAAAGAACAAAAAATTTAAATAAAAGTTAATGAATATAATAAATGCTTAAATGGAAATGAATATAATAAATGCTTAAATGCTATGTTAAGATCACCTTAAATTCAGTCCACCATTTAAGTTGGACTTCCTCTGGTGTTTCGTCATAGTGATAATAAGGACCCCTAAATTATGACCTAATTGCATGTCCAATTGCCTTAGTAACACAATGATTAGGTGTCCATCTACAAAACATGCAAACTTAAATGTTAAACATGAAGTATAGCAAACAATTCACAATAAAGTTCAATGCGATAATAAACTTACCCTTCCTGGTTGAATGATCCTCCCATTACCATCATGTTCTTCATCAGGGATATCATGGTGTGTCGTGGGTTGTACTGGCGTATTAGGGGAGGGTTGCACTGATGCCTGAGTAGGCTGAAATGATGTATGAGTAGGTTGCATTGATGCTTGAGTGGGTTGAACTGATGTAAGAGTGGGTTGCACTAGAATTTGAGGAGTCACATGAACGGATGGAGCACTAGAGAAGTGAACTAATGAGGGAGTAGATGTGGACTGTAATGGAGGACCCCAAGTGGGAAAGAGTGTCGGAGTAGACAAATATTGGACTTGCTCTTCCTCCTCTCACTAATTATATGAATCTATGTGTTTAAACATGAACCATAATAAGTGTTTTAAAGGCTGTAAATTAACATCATCACATTCCACAACTTGTGATTAAATAATGAAGTTGTATAGTTTGATATAGACTTTATATTTCTTTTTCATTTTTGTTCTTATTTTACTGAACTATGTGGTCCAATCCTTTCGTTTTACCCACTTAAAGGACCATCCTGCTAAAATCCAACCTCACAAAGCTAAGATATTCACAGTCCTCCTAGTCAAGAGAGATTTGTCGAAGAGCAGCATTTCCTCTATCAATGACCTACAAGGAACTTAACATCAAAATCATTCGAGAACTTAGCATCCTCTTAAATCAACCCTTTAAATCAAACAACGTAAGAAGAAAAAAATTGGTAAACAAAACTACATCAAGTGCTCAATAACACAAAAGTGAGCGTGCATCACCACATTAACAAACACAATCCACGAAAATAAGAACTTCAAAAACACAAAAAATCATTGAGAAGGAAATAAAGTGTTAGGGTTAGACTTTCAAACCACTGTAAATCAAGAACCTAGGGTTACACAAAGATTAAGTTCACGGTCGTCAAAGAAGAAGAAGGAGTGGAGGAAGAAATGTGAAACTCACTCGTCACACGTTCACGGTCAAAGAAGAAGAAGGAGTGGAAGAAGAAATGTTCAAGCTGCTCACATTCGAGTTCTATATGCTCAACAGTTTTCAACAACTAGAAGTTTTCAAATAAATTAATTATTTAAGTATGCTGATATTCATAATTTTATTATTTTTAATTTTAAAATCATAACGTAGGCTAAACTTGTAAGTAACGTGGGCTAAACCTTCAAAAATTTAAAATTTTATTATTATAACCTTATTTTTTTTATTTTTTTATGTTTGTGTCCATTTGCGTGAGTGTGGTTGACGAAAAACGCATCCACACTTGCCCACGCAAATATGTGGAAGTTAATTATCTGTTTTCTTGTGCATAATTCTATAAATAATAAAATAGAATAAAAGTTTCTCCAGACTCTCCACCAATATGGGTCTGAATAAACATACTAAATTCTTGTAGATCTAGAGTTTGAATTCAAAATTATGTGATTTTAGCCTATAACATCAGTTTAATATTTCGTTGGTATTTTTATATAAAGAATAATAGAATGCATATGTTATTATTTAAAAGAAAATTTTGAACATCTACTGAGTTAAATTATTAACATTGCTTTGTTGTTGTTTCAGATTTTATTATTATTATTAGGTATAATTTTAATATATCGATTACGACCATTATTATTTTTTAAAGTCACTTTATTTCTACCTACTTTTAACGTACCTGTAAGTTTGTAGGAGCATGAAGAGGAAACTAAAGGAGCTCCATGTTGCTTTGTTGGGGAAGAGTAAAGTTGAGTTGAGTCTAGTGGGAATAGCAGAGGTAGATTTTGTCCATACATACACTATGCACTAAAAACACAAATAACTCAACCAACAAACTAATTTACAGCATGTAAAGATAAGAAAAAGAAAAAGAAAAGAATTTTTTAAGAAAAAGTAAGAGATGGATACAAGAAAAAGAAAAGGAGAGAAGAATGAGTCCCCCCACATCTATAGAAATCAGAAACTGGCCATAAAAAAAACAGAATCAGCATTTAAATGTAATATCTAAAATTAAAATATTATCAGAAACTAAAAATATATAGGTCATTTATTTAGTTAATACAATTTTATTTTTAATTCAGTTAAAATATTTTTAAAAATTATTAATATTCAACCAACACAAACATCTTTTTCAAAATAAAAAAGCAATGAAAAACAATTGGCGAGAAATAAAAAAAGATCCAATTATTGCGGAAGCATTAATGTCTGTCCCACTGATAGAATTATTGTCCTCTGAAGCAAAAATAAATAGTCTGAAATAAACTACTGCAAACCAACATGGACAGTGCATACATTATAATATGCAGCTTCTTTATTTTAATGTCGCGGTCCAAAGAAATGTTACAAAATCAACTATTTTATGCAGCTTGTTTGTTTTAATATCACAGTGGGGAGGGATAACGATACCCACGTGTATATCTTTGTATAAAAATGCCATATTACAGTGAGAACATTGCAGAGGTCCAAGTCATAGACAATAAAGAATGCTGAGAAAAGCACAGAACAAGGTCTCTCTATGAATAAACAAACGAAAGAAGTAGTAGTAGGTGTGTTTTCCTGTTTATCAATATCAATTACAGGAGGGGAGATAAGGGGAACATAAATCATTAATCACTTCACCTCAATATCTATAGCCATTTGAGCGGGTAGGTTCAAACTCCCATTTCAGAAACTTTACTGCATCTGATTAAACACCAAGTTGATTGAACACAAGTTAATTTCAACTCACAGCCTACAAAATTACAAATTTAACCAGGACTACTACCACGAAGTTCAAAAACAGAAAATCCTATGACATAATGAAATGCAAATCCACAAAATCTGGTGCTGAACAATGAAAGGAAAGCAGGTTCCATTTGTAGTTTGTGCGCTGTCCATGACTCAAAGCATGCAATCAGTTCTTGCAGGAAGCCTTCTGAAGAAATTCAGAGGCACTGAAGGAAGCTTGTGGCGGAACCTGGGGTGTCTCAATACATAGATTCCAGAGAGAAGTGCCACAACCTGGAATGGAGTGACATAGAGTACAATGGCAGCAACAAGACAGAAAATCACAAAGAGGGCAGTTGCTCTTGGATCCCTCCAGCTGAGCAAAGACTGCAGTCTCTCCCCTTGAGTGGCCAAATCACCAACCACTGTCTGTATCCTCCCAGCAATGCTTCTAAGCCGGTCGTATCTCATCCTGACGATGTCCGAATGTCTGGTGGTTGGGAATGTGTCAAACTCTTCATCAAGTTCATCAGGGTGTGCAGAATCTGCATGGGAGAGACGAGTGTCCATGTGAGGAGGGTGTCTTGGCCTCCATCTATAGTACCAAACTCCAATCAAGAAGAGGTAAAGGAATATTGTAGGTAAGATAAGCTCAGGGTACATGACCAATATTATGAACAGGATATGGATCAGAACTGTTGTGATTGGATTTTTCCAATTACAGATTTGGTCAAACCATTTTCCTACAGCAATTAGTCCACTCAAAACTCCCATGATCCTGAAAAAGTTGGCCTTGCTTCTTCTCATGCTCCACATGTGGGAACCCACATCCAGCATATATTCCACAATCTCCTTTCTCAAGGGTGGCTCGGCACGACTCAGTCTCATTGAAACAATCTGAGTAGCTTGATGCCTCAAATTGTCAAGCTGGCTAACAGTTAGTGGGTGAATATAATGCATCTTAGGCAACAAAGGCAGTGAATACATGTGCATCATATTAAGCAAAGAAGAACAAGTAAACCTTACAGCCAAGTGGATTTCACCCATTTTCTTCACCCCATTTGGATGAAGAACTAGAAGAGGATAGGAATGTGTATAGACACGGTCGGTCTCAAGGGTAGAAAGACGGATTCTTACCTTCCCAATTTTGGAATCTTTTGCCCCTCCAGGCTTATCACCACCATGCAAATGACAGTTATCAAAGACACCAATTGTAATGACAGTGCAAGGATCAAAAACCTCCCAAGTATATTGCTCATTCCACCGGGGCGCAAAGCTATCAATTATTGTCCTTGTCCGCACCCACTTCTGCCCATATTTTGCTACACAATAGGCATCTGTTGTTCCCTTACCATCTTTTGTTTTCATTGGCATCAAACCCTGAGCATTCAATATCCCCAATTCAAGAACTCCAATACTGGACTTCCACAGCTGTTTCGCTGTTGGGCGAAGATCACTGCTGTAGTGAGTTGATTCATCCAAAACATGATAACCACCTTCCAAACAGATCCTCATATGAATCTTGCTTGAAAACTTGATTTCCTTCTTCTTTTCTCCTTCCATAATAACAACGTGTTTTTCAATATTATACCACTTAGTATTCACAGGTTTGTGATCCAGTCTCCGGTCCACCATTTGTAAAGGAATTGCACACCTCCCAAGTGATTCCTCTTTGTTAGAGGCAACTCTGTCTTCCACACTCAAAATCAGAGGCTCCTCGAATGGTTCAGCAGCCACAAACATCATATCTTCATTCCACATTGGATTGATAGTTCTGCTTTGAGAGATTCTAGTCCTCAAGGTCTGATTTCCCAGAGTAGCCTTCACAAAAACTTCAGGGTATCTACCCTTGTCACTCGGCTGCAAGTCTTGAGCCTCTATCACATTAACCCTCAAATACCAAAGCTTAGGAGACAGATACACCTTTGATCTAATGTTGGCAAGAGCATCAGTCCCACTAACCGTTGCAGCATCCGAGTGCCATGCTTCGGGAAATGCTTCATCAGCTTGTGTACCCATCCAAACAGCCAGCATTAGCTCCCCCTTCGCCTTATCACCCTTCCTATCCTCCAATCTATAC
Organism: Phaseolus vulgaris; assembly: GCF_000499845.2. Taxonomy (NCBI): domain Eukaryota; kingdom Viridiplantae; phylum Streptophyta; class Magnoliopsida; order Fabales; family Fabaceae; genus Phaseolus; species Phaseolus vulgaris. The sequence continues at coordinate 38,216,250 of NC_023759.2, forward strand.
CACTGCGGGGCAAGAGGACTATCCGGTGGAACACGCTTTGGGACCTCGTTGAGGTCGAACAAGACCCGACCGATGAAATCATCTCTCACAACATCCTTATCCTTCACAGTGACCTCCAGAATGGATGCCTGAATACGGTCTTTAGAGAAAGCAAAAACCTGGTTCCATTCAGGATTACTCTTCTTCTCGAAGTGCCGAGTGGTGCCTTTGTAGTTCCCCAACTTCACTTCAGTATAAGGGTCACAACTGCCAGTGACATCCTTTGCAGGCAAGTCCTTAGCCTTCACAACCCTCACATAGAGGTACTGCATTTGCTCAACAAGGTCATAAGTGCTAGTAAGTTTATCACCAGAGACTTTTCCCCCACCAAGGTGGGGCTTGGTCTCCTTCAAAAGAAAATCTTCAGGTGGAGGCCTCTGCATCTTCTGGCTTCAAAGAACCAAAATACCCTTTTTCCAAATAATAAGGGAAGCTGTGGCACAACTATTTCAAATCTTCAATGTTCCACACTTCCACTCGTAGGAACAGTTGTGCTTTAAAAGAAATAAAAGCACAACGGTTCCGAGGAGCCTAAAAAACATAAACACGGTCAAATAGCCGTTACAAGCTAGCAAATCGAGTCACCTAAATATTTGGAAAACTTTAAAACACACAAACCACACAGTTTAAGAAAACTCAAAGATAATAATAATTAATGCATAAATAAACTGAGTTGCAAGCATAGATCTATGATAACACCAAGAGTGTGTAAGCTTAAGATTGTATAGATCCGATTGTCTTCAACAAAAGCACAAAATCACGACACAAAAAAAAAAACAGTATTTTTTTAATCCATAAAAAAAGGACACGAAAACAATCTGAACCTAGAATATCCCAGGTAGCTGCCGACAGAATGTACCATGAAATGAAGGATTTCCACTTCAAAGTTTCACACTTTCTGCATTCTAAGACACTCCTTCAACTACTTAATTTCCGCAAACAAACATCACCATCGGATTACTTTACTTCTCTAGTTTCAGTACTTTCTACACCACCCAACTCACCCACAGAAATTTTAACCAAAAAGAAAGAAAAAAAAAACACCTACACGGCTTATCGTACGCAGGTTTGTGCTCTTCCCATTCTAACAGATTTTCCCAGAACTTTTTTTACCAAAAACATTTTTTTACCGAATGGGTGCTTCAAATTCAGCAAAAGGAAAAAACCTTGAAAATTTTCAGTAGCACCCAACTCATGAAGTAGAAAAAGAGAGAGAAATAAAGGAGGGGCTTTCTTTTAGGCTTAAGAAGTACAATGCTGAGATGTTGTTACCTTGGAGAAAATGGGTTTCTTCTGAAATGAGGATGGTTTTTTTGGGGTTTCTTTTTGCTGATAAAGCATAAACAATGGAGGTGGAGTTTGTGAGATGGAAGAGATAAGAGTGAGGTATGAGGGAGAAGAGGAAAAGAGAAGAGAGGGTGTATGCTTTTTGGTTTTTGGTTTTTGGTTTTGCCTTTGTTGGTGGTGTGGGGCTAGGATCTAATGAATCTATGCAAAATATACAGAGAAGTTGCCCTCTTTGCTTTTTGCACAGTGCTGGCTGGACCTCTGTTGCTGTACAGGGTGGTGGAGTGGCGGTGGACCCGCCTCAAGCGTGTCAACAAGTTCGGTCAGTAATCACACGTGTGTCACATTCGTTTCCCAAGTAACTCCATCACAATTCACAGCATATTTCTTTATTTTTTATGCTATACTCTTCATTTTAAAAAAAATGTCATATTTCTTGAAAAATAATCCACGGACATAATTTAGATAATAATGTTTACAAATTTTTTAATATTCTTTATTCCTTTTAATGTAACAATTATATAAAATAATTTTTTTTTATTTTTAAATATAAAAAATAATAAACTATTATTTTAAAATAGGAAAAGTAACACTTAAATATGCAAATTTGAATTTTTTATTATTATTTCAATCAACATAGCGGTTAGGATTGTTAAGCTAATCAAAATCGGCATGAATTCGAGTAGGGTTAACTTGAAAAAAAAATATAAGTGTAATTTTTTTATCCAATTATATAAATTAATATATTTATATTGCTTTATTATATTTATAATGTCATTTTTAAGTTTAATTAATATTTAGTGAAGCGAGTTTTTTTTATTTAAATAGGTCAGTCAAATTAATTCATTTTGATTGTACTATAATAATATAAAATAAGTTTGAAAAACAAAATATATTTAAAAGAATCAAACACTTAATCTACCAAGTTGTGACAGATCGAGTTTATGATTCACAAAAAAAAAAAAAAACAAAGTTGAATTTACTCCTTTTTACTTTCAACAATAAATTAATATGTGACCCAAGAATTAACACTTTTTAAGAATATTTAGGTTGCAAGATTGATTGAGTATTAATTTATTTCTTGTGGTCTAAATATCCTACATAATTTTAAGATCTTATATATATTTTTATATGATGCAAGGGTCTTATAAAGACATCATGTGATATACACTTTCAACATAAAAACATTTATTATTATGGACTACTTCTATGAAGCAAAAGTTATTTTTTATGTAAAAAATAAATCGTTTATCTCTATAACTCAAAATATTATTATCTTAGATCTAGGGTGTTAAATTTACCATCATACTAGAGGAGTTCAGTGTAGTAGTTTTATAAAACTTAGATCTTACACTTATGATAATGGGTACCTTCAAGATGAGAGTCACCATCAGTATTTCTATTTTTCTATATATATAAAAATGTTAAAATACACTTTAACACATTTTTCTGAATTAAAATTCATTAAAAAATATAAAATCATGAGAAAAATTGCTAAATAAGAGATTTTTCTTATATATTTCAATTAATAAAAGATATGCCAAAAAAGTATCATAAAATATAATAGAGAATAGAGGTTGAATAAATAAAAAAATAGGAAGAGAGTTTGAAAAGTAATAAACAATTTTTAAAACAGTTAATATGTTGAAAGGATCAAAAGAAGTTACAATTTACAAAATAATATTTTAATTAATAAAAAACTGATCATTTAATTTTATCTATGCGGTTATTTTTCATTATAAACACTTGTTTATCTATTTTTATTTTATTTATAATTAAATAGTAACGACTCATTTGATACATAAAATTATTTATTATTATATTTTTTAATTAAATAACACTTGTTCTACAAGGAAAAACTAATTAATATAAAGTGGTATTTGTGTGAAACTCCTGGAAGCTTACATAAGTTACATGAGTTACATAGACTTCTCTTTTTTAATATAGAAACCTAATTCATAATAATTTGATCTCATAACTTCCCTGTTTCATAATAAAGTTTATCTTTTTACTACTGGTTCCTCTTCTAGATGTGTTTAGAGTTCTCTTTAGGAAAAGAAAAAGAAAACGTAACCCTAATATTCGTTATTGTAAAATAAAATTAGGGATAACAATGCAATTGGTCATCTAAGTCCGTTTTATGTTTTACCCACTCTATACTCTATGTAAACCCAATCAATATAAGAAATATATCTTCTAAAAATTAATATAAAACAAAATTTAAAAATTTCTTTTGAATAAATTTAATTTTTTTATTTAGATGCATTATATAAATGTTCTCACAATATTATTTTCATGGTATATACATAATAGGATGTAAGAAAAATTCTGAAATGTGAAATATGAATTAGCATAAAGAAAATTGGGGGTGTAGAAAAATATTTCAAGATTTTTAAATTATGTGCATCATTGGATTAATCTGTTTACAATTATAGATTATACAGGACGAACTTAAACGGACCAGTGGTTTGGAATAGACAACTGATCCACAATTTTTTCAGTAGGCCGTGGACTAGCTCATATCTCCATGCTTTGTCATCCTAAATAAAATTATGATACCATATTAAAAAATAAATTTTAAATTTAATTTAATTTTATAAAATTAAATGATAGAATAAAATTTACAATAAAATGTTTTTATTTAAATAATAATTAAGTAAAATTAAAAATATTCTTTGAAGATAAAAGTGAAAAAGTGAAAAAGATAAGGATGAAATTGAAGAGTCAGACTTTTGGAGTATTATTTATTGATGATGGTGGCAAATTTGGTAAGCTGTGCATTTCTACATTGACTGATAAAGCAAGCATGGCGTCTCTTGGGTGACCCAGTAATCATACTTCTTTTGAACCAACGATGGCGATTGAACCAATTGGGTGGGCAAGTTTGTTCACCATTTATACTGCATTATTTCTGATTCGGATGGATTTTATTATTCTTTCAAAGCATAAAACTCAACACAATCTACTCAACTGCTCAAATTAGTCTTCAACATTTAATCAATTTAAATGGTAAACACAACAAATAATGCATATATGCTCACGCTGTAATTTACTTAACATTATTTTTTTAATATACACGCACGCGTGTTGAAAATTCGATATATTTGTATAACTCACAAAACTATAAATAACTTGTAACAAAACCAAAATAAACTCCTCAAACTATTTAATAATACAAGTTCTACAAAATTATATATTTAATAAACAGCTTATAAAATTTACAAGCGCTTGATTTGATTTAAGCAGAAAATATACTACTATTATAACGGATTAAGAAGACCATGTATGAGGATTTAAGAAAATAAATTTGAAATGATTTCATTTAGAAAAATTAAGAATAATATGATTAAATTATAATATATTAAACTTTTTTAAAAAAAATAGTCACAATGAAAAAAATTATTTCGGCCAATATCAATAGATATAAAGAGACATTATCAATGTCTTTTCTTCTCCGTGTACAATATTTTACTAGAAACAAACATATTATTAATGTTATTGTCTATTACAATAATCACATTATTTTAACCTCTCATACAAAATCAAAATTTGTTTATTGTTCAATACACTTCACACACAAATCAAAATTTGTTTATTATTCAATACAAATCCTAATGATCCTAAATTTTTAGTGTTTAAAGTTTAAGATTCAAGATTTATGTATAGAAATGCTCGAAAGTTATTAAGTTTTTTTATAAGGTTTATACTTTAATTTAAGATTATACTATTTTAAAATATGAACTAGTTTTGAAATACATTTCAATTATCTAAAGCACTCAAATATTAAATTTACTTTCATTGACATATAAGAAATTCAATTCGTTTCTATACATAATTACCTGAATAAAGATGTTTCATACATTATTATCTTATCACTTAATTTATCATTCATAAAAAAAATTCTCCTCCATTATAATTTCGACACCCACTTATCACTTACAATATCTTACTTTATTTTCTGCTTTATCCAAAAAAGTTTTGATTATTTCAACGCTAAGCGCTCCTCCACAGTTCACTTATTAAACACAAAAACTTATGTCTCTCACACCATCCATTTTTCGTGTCACATCTTAAGAAATTCTAAAAAATGACATGAAAAAGAAAATAAAGACGATAACACTAAATTAATGAGACACATCCTCTCAAAAAGTAAATGTTTGTGTATCTAAATTGCTAATATGTTTTTAAACATTTTAATCACATGCTTCAAAATCTTCATTATTCTTAGGTTAGTCTCCACAAAAATCCCTAAATACATCCAAAAAAATAAAATATTTTTTAATTTAAAATATATGTTAAACTAGCTAGTTTAATAATATTCATCCTTATCTCTTCAAATTTACTCCGTATGAAGGTTACTTTAAATACAAAACTTAACTTAAAACTTCTTCACATAGTTTTGATTGTCCACACCTTATGAAAAGATACACTAATGTGTAGTAAAGGTGAATTATTTTGCTACCTTTTTTTTTATATCCATTAAACCATAATTGTTATAATTATATTACTGTCTTCAAAACAAAATTAAATTCAAATTTGTTTTTATATTGTCTTAATTAATTGACATAATAGAATAAAATTATTTTAATTTATGAAATTATATGATTATATATGCAAAAATATTCAAGAGTTTTTAAAAGCACATCCTCTAAAGCACAATTTTTTTTGATTAAAATTTATTAAATACATAAAATTTGGCGGATTTTACACTTTATTTTATGGATTTTTCTCATTATCTTGTTTTCAAATTAACTTTATTTAATAAAAAGAGTATTAAAGAATATATTTATAACACTCCCCAAAATATTTACCCAGAGCAATTGCTTTAATTAAAATACTATTAAAATGATTGAACTGGAGAAAACTAATATACTTTTTTTTTTATAGTTTTTATACGGTTTTCTAACTAAAATACAAATAGCCTACATTGATTTTTAATATAAATCTTTACTATATAGTTTATTGGGGTAAAATTTTAATTTTCATAAGAAAATATATAAAAAAAACTTAATAATATTATATCTAAAAATTTTCCTAATGAACAAATACCAAAATATTTTTTTTAAGAAATATCACTTTAAAAAGCTAATTCAACTCACCATATGACAATTTAATTGGTGTCTAATCTTCATTTCACTTAAAAAAATGATAGTATTTTGAGTTTGAGTCAACACTTACTTTGAGTTTTGGGTTACATTTTTATTCAGATATTGTCGATTATAGAGTACCAAATAAGTAACGATTTTCAACTAATTGGAGTGTGTACGAGAATGTCGATGCTAATTTAATTTTAGATTTCAAATTTGTTGTTGAATTTTTTTGTGTTGATTATCCTTCTATTGTGTCTTTAAAATATATTAAATTTTTTAATATATTTTAAAATATTAAAATCAGTATATGTTAAAGATAGAGTAGAAGAATAAAAAAAAAAGCAGAAAATCCACATTCTTAATTGGTCCTTTTATTTTTGGTTTTCGTTGAATAACAGCAAGCCACATTGAAAGTGGAGAAATTGAAATTGAATATGGCAACCGACACAAGCTTGTACAACATGGTTTGAATAAGATTGAACAGAAAGTGAAGTTATTTTATCCCATAATCATACGATGCAGTGAAAGTGATTTTTGCTCATTATTCCAAAGTTCAGAGATTGGATGTTGCTTACAGTTTCGTGTTTCTCATGTCTGTTATTAATCTTACGAGTGACCATGGGATGAATTGTTTCCAAATTCTACAATGTGACTATTATATGTACCTATTTTTTAGGTGTATTATTAACATGTCTTCGTCGATTTGTCACTTCCAGTCCGGTTGCTATCAAAGGACTTTCAGAATCCATATTTGAAAATAGAGGTCCTTTTTACCAATGTGTTTCTCAACTTTTTATAACATTAAATGAACAATAATATATTGAAAGTTGTAGCAAAGAGGGACTATTGGTCATAGAAATAGTAAATTCTGCTTTAAAATAGCCTCTTCCCTAACTTAGCATTTCAAACCTCCTATCATAGCATTTGCTTCATTCATCAAAGTTCAATAACTGAACACTAAATAATCTTTACACAACCCAAATCATCCAATCCAAATTTTATTCTTGCAAATGAATAAAGTGAAGGTCTTGATTCTCCTTCTTTTTTTTATTGATCTAGTTGGTACACTACAATATCTTCAGTCTTTGGTTGGTTAAGGTGAGGGTATTTCCAAAAGATACTTTGATGTCTAAGTTAGAGTTCAGTAGGTGAGAATAATAAATATTATTTAATATATACTATATTGGTCGGTACCGATGAGGCAGTCTCAATAATCAATTGCCCGAGTCAAATAATATATAACATAACGAATACAATAAATAACAGTTATCACTAGGATCGACGTCGACACGAAGAAAGGATGTCCCTTTTGAAAGAGCAAAATAAGTATCTGCAGCAACAACTTGATGGACAGGAACGGGAAGAATAATCCTAGGCACCACCAACCCTTCAAACCCATCAAACTCACCAAAGCTTAAAAAACAATCCTATCACGGACAACAAAGGGGATCCAAGAGGATACCCTTTCACAGATGAGATCATCGATACATCACTTCCTGCCAAGTGGAAAGGATTAACCATCAAGCTCTACAATAGTTCCACCGACCCAGACGAACACTTGAACGTCTTTAAAGCGCAAATGACCTTATACACCACCAACAAGTCATTATGGTGTAAGGTCTTTCCTGCCTCTCTCCAAGAGGGATCGCTAGGTTGGTTCACCAGTCTCCCTCCCAACTCTGTGGGAAATGTCAAAGTCTTGGCGTCAAAATTCATCCATGTCCCTTCTAAATGTAAAGCAAGAAAATGGGGAGTCCTTATGGGAATTCATGGACAGATTCAACAAAGTATGCATGGGTATAAGAAATTTGATGCTTGAAATAGCCATGCATCATCTTGTTGGAGCCATCTGATTTGGCCGATTCACACCACAATGGACCAACGAACTTCTCAATGTCTTATGGGCTTACCGATGCACACTCCAGTCCACCACACAAGAAACCCCATATAGTCTGACCTATGGGACTGAAGCGATGATTCCTGTTGAAGTCGGAGAACTCTCTCTACGATGACAAACTCTGGATTTGGATTTGAATAAAGAAAGTTTGTTGACCGGCCTAAACCTTATCAACGAACTCAGAGAAAGGAGCAGAATAAGAGAAGAAGCGTGTAAGATAAGCGCGACGAGAAGGTATAATTCAAAGGTCAAGCCAAGAAACTTCCAAAAGGGAGACTTGGACTGGCGCATGCGCAACGACGCTCGGAAGGACGACGAAAAGTTCTCGAGCAACTGTGAAGGACCATTCCGCATTGCAGACACAATGGAAGGCGATGCTTATCATTTAGAATTTTTATCAGGAAGAAATGTACCAATAACATGGAATGCCACGCATCTTAAATTTTATTACAGTTGATAAAGTTTAATAAAATAGTGTAATCTTTCCTCGGTCGGTCGTTTTATCCCTAAGGAGGGTTTTCGACTGATAAGATTTTAATGAGGCACTTTAAAATTCATATCTTTGTTTTATTATTTCTCCAACTAAACCTACCCTTCGTACGGTTAGAATAGACCCCATCGAATCTATTAAGACCATGGACTCGACCTGTGTATTTACTCTTGTATAATCAAGTCATGAAAGATAACTCAACACGATATCCATCGTTTAAAACAATCAGAGCAATTACTAGAATTCATTTCTCGGTTGGGACGAACATCGTTTACACGATTTACTTAGGAGTTTTAACTCCAAGTGTACTTATCATCGCACACGACTAATATTTATCGTTCATAACGATTGGAACCAATGCATTACGTAGAGTAATCAGAACAAGCATATATACACTGCTTAGTGTGGTCGAAATAAAACAAAAATATTGTATCGCGTGACCAAAATGGTACAATTGTTCACTTTATTTTACCAATTAGTCAAGGTCAGAATCCTTACAACATATCTTCCAATTATCAAATACTAAAATCGTACCACTCGGTCAGATTTTACTTGTGAATAAATATAATTCATACAGATCAAATTCCTAAAGGCTCAACATGACACTACTTTTGTGTAATTACTCGATTATGGCAGAGATTAAAAAATACATAAACATTAAGTTCACCAAGTTATGTAGTTTCGAAAGATCGAATGTTCACATAGATGCATAAAAAATATATACTTAAAATTGTTCAAAGCCCACATCCCAGGTCCAGAATAAAACCACTTAAAGTGGCTCTAGTATTTCTTCAAAGGATGGCTCCAATTCGGCTTGGGGAGTGATAACGTTCTCCCCACCTGCATCCTTCATGGGAGTATCGATATTCCCGCCGATTGGCACTAGCTTGCCATCGACCACATCCTTATCTAAGTCATAACGAGGGTCTTCAACCGGTACCCCATGGTAAAAGGCCACTTGTCGAAGACTCTGGTGAAAAAAATCTTCACTAATACGCAACATGAATGCATGACACTTCTCCACCCCGGTCGAGAGTTCCTTCTCCCTTTCCTCAGCTTCGACTTTCTCCTTGGCAAGTTCAGCTTTCTCTGCCTCCATTGTCACCAACTCATCCTTTAAAGCTTGTTGAGCCTTCTCAGTTGCAACTGTCTTGACGTATTTTTTTCTTAAGAGCTTCCATCGCCTCTAAGGTTTTCTTAAGCGAATTAGCAAACTTGGTCAATTCATTATTCTGCTTGGTCACCACTGTAATAGTTCTTTCCAACTCTTCCCCAAGAGTTCAGCCGACCACCAGCGACCGACTCTGCAGCTCCACCCACTTTGCGACCAAGATGTTGGTTAGAACAACCACCAAGACGCTTTCAAACTCCAGAGTCATCTCAATGTGAACGCCCGATGCCGCCTCCAACTAGGGGTTCGGCACGGACGACCACCTAGTGGATGGTCCTGTTTCTGCACTAAGTCAGGACATTTTGGCAAGCCGACCTCATTTTTTGGCCACTGGAAGAGCAATGGCTTGCAGAGGCACTACGTCGGCTGGGACAACCGGATTCCCCTTCCCGACCGCTTCAAAGCTATTGATCTTCCTATTGGCCACTTGGCGTCTCAAGTTGGCCATGAGGTCTCCCAAGGCTGGATCCATCTGAGTCATGATAGTTGCAAAACAAAAATGAATTAAATACCATCAACATGATGAATATGACCATATACACAAGAAATTTACATACCAGTAAAATTCGTCAACCTCTCGGACGACCCATACAAAGCTACCAACTCCCGGGTAGGAAACTTATATTGGAGATGTTCAAACACAACTAAAAATGCCTTATCCAGAGGTGACATCGACGACCACATGCAGGGGACAATTTGACTAGGATTTCGGGTCTAATGAAAAGGAAATTTTGTTTGACCCTCTGTGTTATAAAAATAGTCTCGACCATCAGGTTCCACAAATATTTTGAAGTACTTTTCTTTAAAAAATTTATAAAAGGTAGTAAACGCTGCAAACCGAACACTCCCCGAACGACTTGATAAAGACAACCAACTAACTGGAGTACTCGGGCACGAATTGTAGTAAAACAAAATCAATTGAGGTGTTGGAATGATCCTAAATATATCACAAATTATTCTAAACACCAGAAGACACGCCCATGAATTGGGATGCAATTAAGTCAGCGCCATATTGAGGATTCGAAGAACCCCCGTAGTGAAATCATCAAAAGGAAGGGTTATGTGTAAATCATGAAAAATGTATTATAGACAAAAAATAAATCATGGGGCGCATTTTCTCGCCCGTGACAAACTTGGTCAGAGTAACCACATATATCGGCCATCAACGTATATGAGGGAGCATCAGATTTTATAAACGATACTTTGGATAGAAATTTATCCAAAATGTCAAAATCCCTAAAAGATGTGAGGATTTTCAACACACGTGGATCGACCCACTCATAACTCGAACCTTCTAAGATTGAACGGTCTAAGTTACTAGTCTCTCTCGTACTGCCAGATGTAGTACGGGCAACCTCAAAAGACTCGATAGTAACCATATTATTCGAAGAATCGACAAAAGAAGACATTACTGACCTGAGAATACGACAACTAAAGAAGAAAACTGGTAGACTCGGCACTCAGAGCAAATAACACAAGTTCTATAGGCAATGACGAAAGTGTAAACTCTGTCACATTGAAATGATGCCCTATTTATAGGAAACCAAATAGAAGAGAGGTTATTATGTCCCTCGTTTGGAGTCGTCAGATTTATTTTCATCCAACTGTTAATATCACTCGGTATACGAAACGATACAAAATCTCCACCGTCAAATTCATCTGATTAAAAAGTAAATATCAAAACGATGACTTTTTCCTAAAAAGCAAACATCATATCTCTGACAAGCATTAAATGCTTCCAGCGATCACATCTCGCCTCGGGAACTCCATCAGTTATCTTCGGCTCTTCAAAAATTAATCTCTTCGAGCCTGGGGGGCAAGTGTACCGGTCGGTACTAGACAAGTTAGTCTCAGTAACCGACCGCCTGAGTCAAATAACATATAACATAACGAATATAAGAAATAACAGTTATCGCCAACATTAAATGAGTCAATGCACATCCCAAAATATCCGGGAAATATCTCCAATATATAATGGATAAAACAGATTAAGTCGAATATACAGTTCCCTGAGATTAAGGAACTGCTACACTTTAGTTAGCAACTAATCTCCAACCCATTAAGGCCAAAAACCTACAAAGCAATAATATAAATAAAGCTCTTGAGAAAAGAGTAAGATACATTTTTTACATTCTACTATAATACATCTAAATCTCAGCACTGACTTGAGTGTCAGAGTGCAATCGCAGGTACCCCCCCCCCCCCGACCGATTGAGCATCAGTATTGAAGGAAAGTGGTTTAAGGACATTTGGAAATCACCGACACGTCAACAATTCTATATCAAGCCACAAGTCCTATATGGGCCCTCAACCTATACAGGTACATATACATTTGTATTGATTGATGTGCTTATTTATAGGATCATGATGGACCTTTGATATTGAGCCTAGATTAGGGTAGGCTACCGGGTTAACATTGGAATCTAGGTGATATTTTGTACTATGATTACATTAATGTGTTAAAGAGCGTTTATTAGATTTATGAAAGTCGTGTTGGTCATGTCACCCATGAAATGTTCGGTCAATGATTCGTCTGAGAATTCCTTGGCGTATGGTATAAAAATAGTTAAAGAGGCATAATAAATGTTAGTTTATCTGATTATGGGGATAACATGGTTGTGGTTGCTTTTTCAACCAAGAAAAAAATTGAAATTAAAACAAATATACCCAATTTTATAATAACGATAATGATAGTTGTCATTTTGTTGTCAAATTAAAACGATTTTAGCGTAGACCTATCTAACGCTAGAGAGATGATAGTATAATTATGGTCAGATGACCCCAAGTCGTCTCCCAATGAATCTAATAGTAAAATCAGTTAAATTCTTCCACCATTGAATTCTTCATAGGTTATCTAAAGATTACCACCCTTAAATTCTTACACAAAGTTAAACCAGATTGAACATGCGTCAATCTAATTCAACTTGAATCTCACCAGTAAAGCATGTGTCTACTAGTTTAATTAGTATCCACTTTATTCCATGCGTATACTCCATTAGAATAATTATTTCCTCTCTCTTGAATCATGCGCCCAATAAATTATCAATCATGCGTTCAAGTATAACCTCTCACAAAAGCCAATTTCCAAGGAGATTAGAAGATTAAAACAAGGAATTAAAAAACGAAAGGTTTATTGATAAAATCCTCAAAACTCAATCGTGAATTACAAAAGAATCAACCAAAAAGGTTTAACTTTCCATGTGGAGGCAAAAAATACTAAGATAAAGAATGCAAAAAAATAAACAAAGAAAACAACTTTGCACTCAAAGATATTGTTGGTGTCCTGTGTGTTTCCCTGACTCTGCTTAACTAGGCATGATCCATGCAACCTCCTTCAGATTCCATGTTGGAGGCACCACCTTTTGGTGAAAAAGATAGGGTAGAAAATGATGGAGAAGATCATGGAGAAAATTTGACTCCAACTTAGTTGAAGAAAATCTCTCTTACTTTACATAAAGTGCTCTTAAATATTTTTCTTATGTTTTGATTTAAAGAAACAACTTTGACTTTGAATATTTAGCCAATTCACAAAGCTAAACACTTCTTATGACCATTTAGTCTAAAAATACAAAATTAACAAAATAATAATTAATGTTCAAATAAACTCAATTATATGAATCTTAATTAAAACAATCAATTTACGTATTATTATAATCTAATAATTTATAATTAAATTGAGTGCTAATAAATTATGTTCATCATATCTATAACTCTAATTTTAAAAGTTATATATACTTCTGTAACTATTTTTTTTACATATTTTCTTCTAATTTTATCTTTTAAGATTGTGATAACTGTTTGTATTATATTACTATTTTGTGTTACTATTTCAATAAAAGTAAAGAAAGAGAATACTTCATTATATTACGTGATAAAATTTAACGCCATAAGTCATAATAAAAAAAAAGTTGATTTAAAGATCTCTTCTACCAACAAGTTCAAGTAAGTCTTTTATTTTTTTAAGTATTTTTTTATTATTAAACGAGTTTCACAAATTTAATAATTGTATATTTCACTTTTGTATAAATATTATTTATTATGTTTAATATTTTGAAACTGAAATTCAATTTTATTAATTAATTTGTTTTTTTATAATATTATATTATCATTTTTATTTAATTATAATATATTTTCTTATATAATTAAAGTAGCATTGAAATGATATTTAAATATAATAATTAAATTTTTAAGTTCTAAAAAGTTATTGTGGAAACTAAAAATCATTATATACTTTCTCTATATGGGTCTTTGTTGTTGATTTCATAATCATTGTCATCCACATTCAAATCTTTCAAGAAGGTGTCACGCTCTTCGCAAAGAAGGGCATTAAGGATCGAGGGGGAGTAGTGTTGTGCATCATCATTGATAGTCATTCTCATGCTTCCCTTCTCCCTTAATCTCCTTTTCCCAATTTCATTTTCCCTAAAAGTTAAAATATAAAAAACAGAAATCCATGTCAGATAATGTCACAATACCAGGTGTTCAAATTGCACAATCCATGTGTGCAAACCAATGTCACCATGTGCACCAAGTCATCAACAATTAACGATTTTGGTGGAAACTTAACAAAATGGGCCAAATTGTACATTTTAAAAAAATTGGGACCAAATTGATTTTTTTTAAACTATTGTAGTAAATTGAATACTCACAAAAATGTATGAACCAAAAAGGTAACTAAACCTACATATTATTAAGTTGTTTGAAGAGATTGTGTGAAAATTTAAATAACTAAAAAAGATTATTAAAAGGAAATAATTAATTGTAAAAATCATCTTCGTGTGAGAATAATGTGTGAATAAAGATACACTCATAAAAGTTAATAACGTTTGTGACAAGTTACTAGTATCATGGACTCATACTACTAATCAAAATATAATCTCTATTGTTTGAGAGTTTTGAATTTTCTAATGAGATATATTTCTATACTTGCCATTATCGAGGATAAATTTCAATCCATAAAAGCAAACAAAACACCCATACTTATGCATGTGTCACATTTTGTTTGCTAGTGGAGATATTCTTACACTACAACAAAAATTACTTTAGACAACAACGGAGAATCCTTGTCTAAACTGTAAAAATCATTACTTAAACTTTAGGTAATAAATTGGCAACAAATTATGAGTCGTTGTCTACGTGGTCATGGACTAAAGTAATAGACAATATTTTTTGGTTTAGGCAATAAAATATAAAAATCCATTATCTAAAATATGAGAATAGACAACAATTTTTTTGGTGTTGCTTATTCTTTTAGGCAATGGTTTTTTTTAGTGTTTCTTTTTCTTTTAAACAATGATTTTGTGTGTTACTTATTCTTATAGACAAACAATTTTTTAAGTGCCCAAATAAATTGTACTATATTATTTTAAATTTTGTTTATACATTTAGGTGATCGTATTCTAAATCAAATATTAATAGATATTTTTTTAAAGATATTAAATAAAAAAATGTATTTTATTAATGTAGTTAAAATAAAATAATTAATTAAAACACAATTTAAAATATATACTGGAATTTAAAATATATCTACAATGATTACAAACTATTAAATGAAAATGGTACCTTCATAAAAAAAAAAGTCATATTTTCATTTGAATGGATATCATAAATTGTAATATCTAGAAAATTCATTATGTTACTTATGCGTTTTATTAACGGTTAATATTTTTTTTTGTAAGAGTTGCATTTAAACTTTGTTTATTATTTTGAATTTTGCATATATAATATAATATGTATATGGGTTGATAAACTTAAAGTATTTCTATCCAACCATATAAACTAAAGTACCTAAAATTGAGCAATATTAGATTTTTTTGTGGTTCAAAGTCTTGTAAATTTGGTTCCTACCACCTACTACGAAGAATATTTGTTCATAGACAAAAAAAAATAAAATAAGAAAAAGATATTCTATATATCATAAATTACCTAGTTAACCTGACCACATGAACAAAACAAGAATATATAATTGAAGAATGAAATTAGTAGATTATTTTAAGTTGTACTACTAATGTTGGATTCATTTGCAAATTGTGCAACCGATACAATCATGGTGTGACTCTTTTAATTTACAAGCAGGCAAGCACAATGCACATGGAAGGCAACCATTCAACAATAAGAGCTCACAACTTTTTTAAGATTCAAAACAACTTTGTTGAACATCATTAGCAAAAAGAACACTAATATATTGGCTAACAAAAAGGAATTAGGTGTAAGGCTATTCTAAATGGCAAGATGACAAAACGTAACCATAAGCATCCAACACAAATAGAAAGATATACTAATAACTCTAATAATATAAATTTAAATTGTACTTTTGGATCATGATAATCTAAATTAAGATTATGAGTTGATGCAGATGAAGGAAGTAGTGTTATGCTACTTTGTTTGTCCAAAACACGTGCCATCAATTCATCTCCATCATCATCATCTAATTCAGGATTTTGTTGATTAAGCATGAATTTCATCATTGCCTGTATATCTTAAATTTGCTTTACCATGTCACTCCTTTCAGCTTTATATGTTTTTTTCATAACAGTCATTTCTTAATTTTTCTTCCAAACTTTGGTCGTCATAGTCCTTCCATAACAACGCACTCGACTGGGCTTTTCTTTTCCAAACAAAGATTCAAATGTTTGTTCCACTTAATCATTTGAATTTTGAATGAAATTTTGAAGTCTAGTATAATAAAGAAACACAATGAAGACTAATAAATTTAAGATTTTAAAATACTTAGTAATTAAATCTTAAAATACTTATAATAGCATTTTGTGTCTTCATTTAGTGCTTTTCCTTTATGACTTGCACGACTTTGATGAGTTTTGATAAACATTTCAACATGACTAAGTTCTTCCCCTTCCTCCTTATTGACAAGTTCCATTAATTAAAAATTGGAAGGTAATCAACAAATAAGATTAAAATACATTTTCAAAAGACAAGACATAAACACATTACAATAATAATACCAAACACAAACTCTAGCAAAGTTTATTGTACCGTTTCCATCATAAATTTGAAAGGATTATGTGATCTTGTTGGAAGAAAAGCCCCTTATCTAGAATATGATAGAGTCCAAGTCATTTTCATATGTTTATAATAATATGTCATCCAATTTCATAGTTATAAGGAACAAAAAGTAAAAAAAAAAAAATAGCTAGTTCAACCAGTAGTAGGTCTAGAAAATGACATTTTATACTCTTAATTATATTATTGTGTTTCTTTGAATTTAGTTTTTTTTTTTATATTTTTTTCTAGACAATTGAAGTATCATTATTGAAAATATATTTAAAGAGTTTTTACACTATGTACAAACGTTATGTTTTTAATTTTGTTTTCAAACTTTAATTTGAATATATATTTTGTCTTTGTTTTAAGGATGTTGACCTTTCAAATATTTACATCATATATGAAAGTTAATTTTATATCACATAAGGATGAATGTCTATTTTAGGTTTTATGGAAAGACTCAATGAATGTCACTCTTGACAATTGTTAATGGACATGTCTAATGTATTAAATTTAACTCTATTAGAATGACTGTGAACCTAAGGTATTATGATTGTTATATGAGTGAGATTTCTTTTGTAATAAAATTAATTGCAATTTTTGTTATTATGGTTATCACAAAATACAACTATAAGGACATATGTTGATTGAAAATTTTATTTTAGTATTACTAGTTATTTTTTACAATAAAGAAAAATAAACTTTAAATGGAGAATGGAACTACGTAAGTTATGAACTATTAATTTTAATAATAATTTTCTATGTAGTTGAACTCTTTATTTGTTATTGAAGGAACTAATGATTAGGTAAATTTGGTTCTTTAAAGGATGAGTTATACATAAAACTTAATAAAAGTGTTATAAACTCTAAATGATGGTGTGAATTGAATAGTCACATTTTGGTGACCAAAACTATCATTATTTTAATATGATTATAGAAATGTAAGGGTAGATTAATGTATCCAAACAATGACTTGAAAACTAAGAATGAAAATTGAATGAAGAATGCACAAGCTTAAACCAAATATAATCAATATACATACAAAATTTGAAAAGAAAGAAATATAAAACAAAAATCTCCTTATGAAAATTCAAAGTTTTGAGAAAATTCCATCCAATATAAACTATGGTCAAATAGTAGACGATTTATTGTATGAGAATGAAATGATAAGGAAAGTCATATCCTTGACTGCGTAAGGGAATAAAGGATAAAAGATTTGATCTTCGCCCCAAAAAGTGTAAAGCAAACCTCATGATATAGCAACATTAGGATGCTATACTAAGGAGAAGTACAACAAATAAGCAAAAAGTCTGATACTTTGTGGAAGTATTTCAACAAGAGGGAATCTTTGATTTGGTACTCCTTGTTGACTTGATTAACGGTCAACTGGAAATCATTGTGACACTGTAGTTTCCGCACTTCCATATCCTTTGTCAGAAGAAGGCCTGTTACCAGAGCTTCATACTCGGCCTAATTGTTGGATGCTTTGAAGCCTAAGTGTAGTGATTGCTCTATTATGATGCCTCCCGGTCTTTCAAGCCCTGTTCCAGCCTCGCTTCCGGTTTTATTGGACGATCCGTCCACATACAAGACCCACCACTCCTCTATGATGGGGTTGCCCTAGAGTTTCAAGATGAAATCGGCCAGACATTGAGTCCTGATCTGTCCTCTAGGCTCATACTTGATTCTGAATTCTAACAGTTCAATTGACCATGCGATCATCCTGCCTACCAGTTCTAGCTTTCGAAGGACCTTGCTGATAGGGCAATCAGTTTTAACAATAATCTCATAACTTTGGAAGTAGTCCCGCAACCTTTCGCGTTGTATGCACCAATGCTAGGGCGACCTTCTCGATCATTTGATATCGAATATCTGTATCTTGCAATACTCGACTATTGAAGTATACGAGTCTTTGTTCGGTGGTTCCTTGCGCGATTGTCGCGCTGATGGCTTCTGCTGACACGACTAAGTAAACGAGTAGGGGCTCTCCTCTGTTTGGCTTACTGAGGATGGGTGTTGCCGCCAGGCCCTGTTTTACGACGATGAATGTCTTTTCGCATTCCTCGCTCCATTTGAACTTGTTGGCCTTCTTCATTACTTTGAGTATGAATTTTATCCGTTCTGCTAACCTGGGCACAAATTGAGAAAAAGATGTCAATCGACCGACCAACCTTTGTACCTCTTTAAGGTTTTTGGGATTCCTCATCTCTTCTAGGGCTCTGCACTTTTCGGGATTTGCTTCAATACCTCAGCTTGTAAGTAGAAATCCTAGGAATTTCCCTCTTCCACCTCAAACACGCATTTTTCGGGGTTGAACCTCATGTCGAACTCTCGTAACCTTCCAAAGACTTTCGTCAGGTCCTGAGTATGTTGTTTGGAGTTTTCGAACTTAACGATCATATCATCGACATAGAATTCCATGTTGCGGTTGATTTGCTCCTTGAATATTCAATCCATTAGTCTTTGGTACGTAGCCCCTATGTTTTTTAGGCCGAATGGCATCACTTCATAACAAAAGTTTGTCTTGTCGGTCATGAAAGTCGTTTTAGGCTTATCGCCTTTGTGCATGGGTATTTGATTATACCCTGAGCAGGCGTCTAAGGAGCTCATGACGTCATGCCCTGCCACGCCATCGACTAATCTATCGATGTTGGGAAGGGGGTATGCGTCCTTTGGGCAAGTTTTGTTCAAGTCCGTGTAGTCGGTGCATATACGCCACTACTTGTTACTCTTTTTCACCAAGACGGTGTTGGCTAGCCAGGTAGTGGATTGTATCTCCTGCACAAACCCAGCTTGTTTCAACTTGCTAACTTCTACCTCGGCCACCAACCTTCCCTCCTCCCCCATTCTTCTCTTTTTTTGTGCAACCAATTTTGTGTCGGTATACCAATAGCCTATGCGACATTATCCGTGGGTCGATTCCGGGCATATCAGATGTTGCCCATGCAAACAAGTCTTTATTTGTGGTTAATACCTCCATGATTCTTTGTTTGTCAGCTTCTCCCAAACTGGCGTTGATTCTCGTATTTTGTCTTGACTTTCCGAGCTGTAGATGAACGATTTCGTCTTTTGGCTTTACGCATGACTCGTCATTTGGCCGCGAATAGAAATCCCCTTTAGCAGCTATTGAGTTCACATCCCTCTTAAGCCGGGTGTACCTCGACAAGATTCTCATACTCGTCACATAACACTCTATGGCAATTTTATGATGCGTTTTGACTCTTGCCACGCACCATCCATCTTCAACCGGGAACTTGATGGTTAGATGGAGTGTTGACACTATAGCCCCCGGTCGGTTCAAGGGTGGCCTTCCCAACAATGCGTTATACAATGTCTTAGCGTCAACTATCTGGTACCAAATTTTAACGGTCTTTTGCTTCTCGTTTTCACCGAACTTGGTATGTAGGTCAACATATCCTTTGGTATACACCTTTTCTCCTAAGAACCTGACAATCTGCTCGTCATATGGGATAACCTCGTCCCACGAGATTCCCATTCTTTTGAAGGTTTTGAGGAAGAGAACATTTATTGGACTTCCTTGATCAACTAGAGTTTTCATCATTGTGCAGTTTGCCACCTCGATAGTGATAACCATGGGATTGTCTTGATCCGTGTCTATTCTTTTGAAGTCCTCGTCGGTAAATTTATCGAGGGCATGGTGCGCTAGTTTCTTCCAATGTAGTTGACAAAATGTAGGTTTCGAGCGTGACGTTTTCGAGTCGAGTAAGTGGTCTCCCCTGTGAATCTTCCTGCAATGGTTTTGATAATCCGTTTTGGGGGATCGTTGGCTTCTTGTTGTCTGTCGTCCCTTCGTTCTGGTGTTCGCGATCTTTACCGATGATTTCTTTGGTGTGTCTTGGCCCCCCACCCCTTATATTTTCCTTCTTCTTTGCCATCCTTCCGCATAGAGCGCCTTAGGTGATCGTCTCGTATCAACTCCTCTATTTTGTCTTTTAGTACAACGCACTCTTCGGTGGTGTGACCATAATTTCGATGGTACCGACAATGTCAGGTTTGATATGCATTTGGGGGGATAGACGTCCTTTGAAAGGTGGTATCAAGTCGGTATTGAGGGTTTCGTCTAGAACCTTGATCTTTCGATCGTCAAGGGGGTGTACTGAAGGAACCTGACCGACTTTGGGAATTCCCTCGGTCTTTCGGGCGGCCGCATAGGTCGTCGTGACTCTTCCATCCGCCAATTTCCCGCATCTTTACTCACCTTCATTTTGAATTCTCAAAGCTCTTCCAACTGCATGAACTTTGTCTCCCGCTATCTTAACTCGTCCATGCTTCCAGCCGGTTGCATGCATAAGATATCGAAAAAAGGCCCCGACTTCAAGGCGATCACCAACTGGTGTAAGGCTACTTCCGGGCTTAGGTCCCAAATGCAGAGGGCTATCTTTCTGAATCTCTCCATGAAGGATTGAAGGGACTCAGATCTCCTTGCTTGATTTTTACTAAGGCTAGGAAGTTAAGTTATGCAGTTTGCTAATGGCAAACTGGGTTGAGAACTTTGATACTAGCGTGTTAAAGCAATCAATTGTACAAAGGGTATGTGAGTGAACCAGTTCAACACGACTCCCTTCAGTGAGGTGGGGAAGACACGACAGAAAAGGGCGTCGTCGACTCTATACAAATTGACCTGAGTAATATACGCATCCATGTGCTCGTCCGGGTTGCCGCCACTGTCATACTTATCAATCGTTGGACTCTTCCAGCTGGTCGGGAAAGGGTGTTTGTGAGATGACATCCCTCCCACCTCATTCAAACACGTGTGGGTCGTACAGTGCTGCGTACTATTCTCCCCTTCCATTTGTGTCAACGTCTTGCTTTCTAAGTACTCACGGGTTCTTGAGTTCTCTTAACCTGTCGGGGTGTGTCTGAGTTCTAGATTCTTTTTCATCATCTCGTTCTCGGCTTGTAGGGCCCTTAACTTTGTTTTTTTGTTTCAAACTCTCAAGTTCCTTCTTCATTGCCAACATCATGGTTATGGGGTCCGCGACCGACTCTTCGTTTTGCTTGTTGTTTCCCATCTTACTCCGGGTGGTTACCATGCGACTTTTCGATAGGTTTTTCTTTCGACCCACGGTGGACACCAAAATGTTCTTACAATTATCCAAAACCGAATGTCCCCTACCGAGTTTCTTCTATCCTCTCTTCAACTTCAAAAGTTCTTCCAGGATGTTTGAGAGAGGGGGTACCTGCAAAAAGCACTTTGGCGCTTAAGTCAGCTAAAGTCAATTTTAGTGATTCAATTCAAGATTCAAAATACATTACCTTTCATCATGAGGGTCCCCTCTTATTTACACTATTCTGGTGGGCCTTATTCTGTCAGAATGGCTAAACCAGGCCCAATAGATGTTAATCACGCTTTGCTATCTCTTAATTGGAATTAACGTCCTTATTTCACGATATGACGTGGATCTTGGTTTTTACCGAAAGACTGTTAAGCTGTTTAGGAGGCCGACCATTCGGGCTCTTGGTTTCGTGGTATAACAATGGGTGTTCACATTAGGTGAAAAGTCTAAGTTCTAAGACCTAAGTAGCAAGAAAGGAGGATCAATTATGTTCAACCGAAACCAGAAGGAGAATATATTCGGTGTGACACAATGTTACACATTCTCTTCCATATATAGATAACATCTTATT
The DNA here is from genome assembly GCF_000499845.2 of Phaseolus vulgaris. Classification (NCBI taxonomy): domain Eukaryota; kingdom Viridiplantae; phylum Streptophyta; class Magnoliopsida; order Fabales; family Fabaceae; genus Phaseolus; species Phaseolus vulgaris. The sequence continues at coordinate 38,238,875 of NC_023759.2, forward strand.
AATAGAATATTTCAAATATAATCTGCTTAACATAAGTCTATTGTATCATAATTAATATAATGTTTTCTTTAACAAAGACTAATTTATAGTAAAATACAATGATGATACTATAATATTATATAAAAGAAAATGTAACTTCTATAAGATTGAACTAAGCGACTTATCAGATCAAATGGTCTTTTGCTTCATGTTTATAAAAATGATCATTGGGTAAGACACATAAAGGTGTGGATATGCTAGCTTAAGGTTAATGTCAATACTTCAAAAACACAAATTTGAATAGAGTTCCACATGTTTTCTAATAAGTAAAATCTTATGTGTGAAACATGTGTAAAGGCAAGCAAGTTAAAGTACATTTCCAAAGTACAAACAGTGGGTAGGAGTGAATGTTTTTGCGAAACCTATAAATAGAAGCTCACCATTCACATTAAATAATTGACAAAGAGTCGATAAACAAACTGCTTAAAATGCATACATTTACTTAATCTTTCATTCTTTCAAAGTTTGAGCACTTAAATAAATTATCTTCTAGACGACTTTGTAAAAGATAGTTCTTTGTTGCATGTCCTTAACAAATGTGAAGTTATCTCTTAGAATAATGAGTGTTTGTACTTGATATTCACTCATTTGAGTAAATATTGTAAACAACGTTCTTTTTTTGTTTTTATAGCTATAGTATGTCTCATGTACTTTGTTTGTAGAGACTTTGTGTATATGTACATCAACTTAAGGTGAGTAAAATATATAACCTAAAAACTTTGTATATTAATTTTGAAGAGAAATTGGATACTTGGATAGCTTGAAAAAACTTTATATATTTGTTATAAGTGATAATATAATACTTCTAAACATTGGAGAATTAGATATAACTCTTAAGATGACTTAGTATAAAAATTGTATTATTAGTGAACCTTCTCACACATATGATATTGGTTATCTCTTTTGAAAAGTCTTGTGAAGAATTTTGTAAAACCATTAGACAATCACTTATCCTCTCTTGTAAATTCTTTCCAAAGAGTGTTTTATTAACTCTTCAATAAGCTTTTTATAGTTAGTTATAAAATTCTAAGAGTACTTAAAAAAAATAAGCTTAGACTAACTATGAGATTTTATATCCATCTTTAAAATATGTTATTTTAGTGAAACTTTTTTTAATATTATTTGTGGAGATGAGTATAAATTTCGAAAGACTATTATAAGAATAATGCTTGAGAAGTTTTGCTTGAAAACAAGTTAAAGAATACTTGACTAGAAATCAAAAGTGAATAAAATCAGTATTAATAAATATTGATAATCCTTCATAATTAATAAAACTTAATTTAAAAAAAAACTAAATGTAGTCTCTGGTTAAAAAATTTTCAGTCATTAAAAGTTCTTCAAACTAAATATCGTATCAGTCGTTAAGGTAAATTAATATAAAATATACTTGATGCATTAATTTCTTTATTTACAAAGTTTTTTATTTTTAAAAAAATAAAAAACAATTATATATATTAAAAAAATTATAACCTTCGTACTCATATTAAATAATTAAAATTTAAATAATAAAAAAATAGTTCATTGAATAAAGATAGGAACATTAATGGTTTTGAAAAATGTATTTATAAGTACAAAATTGAAATTTATGGAATAAGGTGTAAGAATAAAATAAAATACATAATTATATACGGCAAAACAGTTTTTACATTATGAAACAGTATTATTAGTATTAATTAAAGTTTATTGATAATAATAAATTTTAATATATCTCATTTTTTAAATAAATTTCATCATATTACAAAAAAAAAGTATTTCTATATAGTTGTAGATTATAAAAATTTTAAATCCCTTAACTTATTTAATAAAGCTCTCTTAAAGTTTATAATTTCAATAGTGTTTAATCACAATAAAATCTATATTAGTAATATTTATATTGTATAAATTATTGAATGAGTTATTAAATAAAAAACGCATTTTTTGTGTGTGGATAAAATTAAAAAAACACATCTATTAATGAAAAACACATCTAAGATTCATGCCATCAAGTACAATTACATTAATGCAATTTCAGAGTAAAAGAGCAAACCTTCGTCAAATGGTAACTGTTGCTTCACCAATAAGAAGGCGCCACGTATCAACACACCATGCGGTGAACCCCACCAGAACGCACCCGCATCTCTCTCTTCTCCCTCTAATTCCTCCCGATTCAAAGATCTGCAACTCTCTCCCTCCCTCTCTTTCTCTCTCTCTCTCTCTGTCGCTCTCTCGCATGAATTTTCTCTCTGCGTTGCCATGACGGAACCGACGGAGCCATGCACGTCTTCTTCATTGGCGAGGGACTCTAGCACCGTGATTCACCCAAGGCGGGAGCCCTTTGAGCACGGCCTCCTGCCAATCCCACGCCTCATCTTCTCCGACCCCGCGCAAACCCTAATTTCGTTGAAGCGGAAGCTTCTACAGTTATCCTCCAACCAGCGAGTCGACTCGGCGGCCATCTCCGAGGCACTGCAGATCTCCATTGAGCATGCCAGACTCGTCATCGATACGCTCGCCTCGATTCTGCACTCCGACTCCGAACCTCTTGTCGCTGCAAAGCTCGACGAAGCCGATTCCGTCGGCGTCGACGTCCATGATCTGGTACTATTCCTGTACATTCAATCCTACAAGAGGCTCCTCCCGCGGACGCACAAGGACTCCGCTGCCGTCGCCGATGTCTGGCCTTCCACTTCCGCCTTCGATGGCTACTTGTCCGCCCTCTCGCCGCTTCAGGTGAATTTTCCGTTTTCTTTCGATTCCTTCATTTGTTGTGAGGTAATTCGATTTGTTATTAAGCGCTACTAGGTACGACGGTGCTGTTCCGGACCAATCAATTGCTTAGTTACTATAATGTAGGATTAATTTTATCGTAGTGACTCTCACATTTGAACCCCTGGATTAGTTTTTTTAGCAGGTGTTCGTTGCTGTTTCGTTCTTTATGATTAATTTCTGTTTGATTTCCGTATTAAACTGCTGATAATTTTGTTTTGAGTGATTCTGTCGTTGATTTGGTACAAAATGTGTTGATTCTGACGTTGAGTGTTTTGCAGCTTGTGCGCAGCAACAGTAGGCGGTTTATGCCATCGCAGACTGATGAAGAGGCGCATCAGTTGTCATTTCTGCAAAAACACTTGGCTAACATTCTGTCTCTTCTAGCAGAGCCTGTGGATGGAGAAGGCGTAGAACTTCTGGTTTGTTAATTTGTTGTATTATTGAATGCTATTTATTATTTCTCATTTTCTCAATTCAAAATACTTGGTTTATTACAGCATTGTGTGTTTATTATTCTTAAATTTTTTTTTTCATCTTTGGGATATATTCTTGTAATTCAAATAGTGTTTTTGGCGATTTTCCATGCAAACCAATAAAAGGGATCTTGCATGGCATGGAAAGTAGTTTTGCATCACTTGTTGTATGCTTGTTCTTGTGTCCAACTTTTGCTTAGCTTCTGTAGAATGATATTATTTATTACTTAATCACATTTCTACATTGTTTGCGCTTTGCTATTAATTTTGTCTGAAGTCTGAGCATATACTCTGAAGACATCAGCTGTTAAGAATTTTGTAGCAGATTATCCTCCCTCCTGTGTCATCGTTCCGTATGTTTGCAACTAGTTACTTTGTTTTTGTGATATATCGTGAGCATTGCAGTATCCTAAAGGGGAGCAGAAAACAAGATTCTGTAGTTTGTCTCACTCTTGTTTGATTTATTTGGCCATGGAGTGTTTCATGTAAAATAAGAATATTGTGCTAGTGCCTCTATGTTGGTTGAAATTCATACTTTTTTATTATGAATCATGGATACAAATTTATCATTGATCTGTTTTGTCTTCTAGAGTTTCCAAGGGTTGTGATCTTCTAGTTAGGGATGTACCGACTGACAATTTGTACTAATAATGATTGAAATTTGAATTGATCTATTTATATACATGTCATGCATCATGCACTAGAGAGTTAGCATGACTGCTCCATCTCTATCGACAAAAAAACAACCAACTTTTATTTATTTGTTTTGAGTTGAGGGGTAAAAACAGGCAAGCTGGTTGCTGGCCATTTTCTGGTTCTTGTTTGTTATTACGACATTTGTTCTTGTTTAGGATTCCAGCATCTACTCTTACTTGTTAATCCGAAACCAACTTCTCTTGATTGTAATGCTAGTCCCCTCACTTCTGTGCACTAATTAATTAATTCTTACTGTATATGCACATGGCACTGCATATTACCTTGTGCATTTGGCTGTCATTAGTAATTAGTAATCATAACAATTAAAGGATACGCTAGAGTGTAGAGTTACAGCAACATTCAATTTATTTTACTTGCTGAGGCATTGATTATCACATAGTTAAATGCTACCACCTTTTCATTGTGTCATGATAGTTTTAGGAAGTGGTACATTCCAAAGTTTTTCCCTCCCAAGTAAAACTGACTCTTAAGATCATATAGTTTGTTACTGGAAGGAAAGATTAATGAATTTTTGAACCTTTTTTAATTTGTCTTTGATTAAATGTTTCATTACAGCAATTTATTTTTTATTGAATCAAATTTATGTTTTTCTTTTAGTTTATTATCTTAATATTGTTTTGTTTAATTGATAGGTTTTAACTATGGAAAGATTTGAGCGCCTTGGGTTTCTAATTCAGTTTGGTGACAAGGGATCTGAAGGAAATTTTTTCAGTCAATTTTCTCCCTTTTTTGCAAATTCAGACCCTGACATGCCTGCTGTTCCTGTTCCTGTCGCTCAAGTTCAAGATTGGCTTCTACAGAATATAGCTGCTGCTTTGGAATATATTTCTGAACGGACTTCTTCTAAGGAAAATGGGCCAGCTAGTCCTTCTGATCACGATGTTGCTATGACTGATGCATGCGGTGCCTCAGTTAATAAGGTTTCAACAAGTACTAGAGGTGCAAGTTTCATTGAAGGGATTTCCAAATCGTCATATATGAAGCATGCACCTGACATTAAAGGTTCCACTGTTAAGGTATGTTTCTAATACATATATTCGGTTTTTCAAGTATAATGTCACTCACATTTTGGATTATTTTGAGGTCTCAGTGAAGCTATTGATCCTAAATAGCCATTTAACCCTTAATATTATGTTTTCATACAAGGATGCTAATAAGTGTGGGTATATGTTGAATTTAGAAGGGGAGATTTAAGATGAAATTGCTAAATGAAGAGAATATTTTAGTGAGAAATTCTGAACAAAAAGACCTTCTCATTTAGTTGCTTTTTATGCTTACACACATGCACACTCTTAATAGTCTAAGTGGGCTATTTTCTTGGCTAACATGTAAACGGGTGCAACTTCCTAGATACATGAGTAAAACAACTGGTGTACTTGAATGTGCAATTTCCTAAGCACATGAATCTACTATTTCTTAAGTACAGTAAGTATTGTTTGTTCCAATCCAACATACTCTAGATAGGCATTGGCTTCTAAATGAGTATATAGCTCATAGTTTTCCAACTTGATGTAATAAAAAATGGCCGAAGCTTTTTTTATTTTTTGTATTGATCACATGCAATTTTCTGTATGTTTGGAATCTGAAACTGCCAGGGTTTGTCTGTTTATATCTGAACAAGATATAGGTTCATGATTTGAAAATTATTCTGAATGCTTGATGCATTATGTTAGGCATGAGCTCCAGAATAGAGAATTGGGTTTGGAAGGTATATACTAGGTGGAGGAAACAACGTGGAGTTGGTGATCTGTTAAGGTTAGTTAAACAGACAGTTAGGGTTCAGAAATTTAAATAGGGAGATGGATACAACTGTTAAGGAAGTGGAAGTTTATTTTGTAGTAACTCAAAATTTCTGTTGTAAGGGCAAACCCTTTATAAGGTGGCAGTACAGACTCCTTGTTCATGTTTGTAGAATTAACAAATTTCTTTCACTATTTCTCCCATCTAACTTTTCCCTCTTCTTTCTATTTTATTTTGAATCGGAGACTAATCTGAATCCTATCATATTTCCACTCACTGTATGCATGAAAGATTTGTTTGTGCCTTGTATTATTGTTGTTGCATTGGTTTTGAAACAGTAGAAAGGGTGAAATGCATGTATAACCAATGTCTGCATTTGATGATGTCTGTTATCAATTGTGGATTGTGGAAAATGGAGGAAAACCAATAATCTGCTATGTCATGTAGCAAATAGCGTCACAGGATAATAGCAGAAGTCACTGAATGATTGAAATATATTGTATGATATCAATGATGTATTTGCAAATAATTAAATAGTTCACAAATAAAAATAAAATTCATAAAAATTGGCATAATATTAACTCTAAGGAGGTGTTTGTTTCATGGAATCTTTTTGCATTCTCGGGAATATGAAAGTGAGAATGTTTATTCCTAGTTTTTGTTGGGAGGTTATCAAAATATTCCTCAGTATCTTATATTCCTGGGAAAGTTGCATTATCTGAACTGATTTTACGTGCTAATGGGGTGAGAAAGGTACATTTCCATGGGAATGAGGAAAGTTATTTTTTAACTCTAGTTTAACTTCCATTCCATTTTTATATCTTTAATCATTTTAAAATTTAAAAACATTCCAAGGAATATGAAAAATGAACCAAGCATATTTTTGGACATGCATAGGAATAAGATTCTGACTAAAAATTCTCTGTAATGTTATTCCTGGTATTACAATTATATAACTTAAACCAAGTTCCCCCCTAAATTTCACCAAAGATGACTAGAGGATGTATGCTGTAACCACAACAATGATAGAGGTTGTAATTGAAGATGGATTCGCAATTGTGGATCCAAGAAATACCGCTATGCAGTTGAGCTATATCATCACTATGGCTGCTATTTAACAACTCTGATTGATATTGGTTATGTTATAGCCATATTTGAAATGAGGGCATAAAATTGCCAACTGATCAGTTTGTATTGGGTTAGGTTTGGTTTTCGTGCTTAGTTTTTGAACATCTATAGTAAACTTTTTAACATTTAGTTCCTTAAAAAGGATATGTCACCATTTTATGATATGGTATTGTTTGAGTGAATATATGTTTTTTCTGCTTGAATCATGTGTGTTTGGAAATTGAGAGGTCACTTCAGATTATGGTTGATGACTATATGTAGTAAGCTAATAAAAATTCTGTTTGATCGTTACAGGTTCTAAATTGCCACGAGTCTGCCATATACATCTTAGCACCTTTGAGATATGCTACTGTCTATGGGTGTTCAGATGCAACAATAGTTCTAGGAGCAGTAGGCAAGGTAATACTTAGTAGCTTTGTGTCCTGTTTGTGAAAGGAGCATAATGATTATACAAGGAATGAACAATTATGAAATTTGTTTTTGTACCATAGTGCAATATTGTTAAATGTTTGGAATGATGGCATATTGGCAGTATGTTACGGTGGAAAATTGATATCTCCCATACAAAGGCTATGGCATGGCATTTTGTTATGACAGGCCATGATGCCTGCAATGTCCGTGGTGCCTAATGTGCTTATGACAGAAATGAAAAAACTTCACACACAGAAATGGTGGAGCTGACCCAACTATTTTCATGGTATAACCCATCACCAAATGTTGTTTGAAACCCTAAAGCAGTAAAATACTTGTTCAGCCAGCAACCCATATTCTGGCTACCTACCGTTATTGGTTTATTTCTTTGTTTTTGTCCCTTTTCTCTTCCATTTTCTGACCAGCTTCTCCAATGACCCTCCTCTTTTTGTTTCAATCAATTCTGTCTCCGTTTTTTTAATTCTGTTACTCTGCTTTTTTCTTGGGCTCTAGGGCTCCATCCCACTGCATTCTGCCCCCTTGCAATCTAGTTCTCTTATGCTCATTTATTTTATTATTCTGTTGTTACTTGAACTTGATGTCTTTTGCTTTAGAATGAACTATTGAATCTTATTACATTGTCTTCAAAGTTTATGGAATATGCTATTTTTAGTCTATTGTTTTCTTAACATCAGTTTTTTGCTTTCTTCTTTCTAATTAGAGTCTGCAGTTTATGTTATTATATGTGTTTTGCATGTGTTATAGCCCCACACCTCTGCCGTAGGCCACAATGCCATCTGCCATACTTTTATGGTGGATTTGTGGCATGCTGTATGAACTGCCATCCACCTTTAATAACACTGTTGAATGTGAGAAACAATATTATTTGGTCATTTTAATGGTAAGGTGATATGCTTGGAAGATGATACTGGTGTGATAGATGTGCAGGGGCTTCAAGTGAATGAGATTTCCTTAGGATCGAAGTTCTACTATGTATGGGGAATGAAATTATGGAACTGGGGGGGTGTATAGGATTAGGATTTAAAATTATTTTAAAAGACTTATTTGTTAAAAAAAGTAGTATGGTATTCAATCAAGACTTTTAAATGATATAAATAAGCCTTGTGGCATTCAATTAATATAAGTAGGATTTTTTAAGAAGGGCAACAAAATCTAATGATATTCAATTAAGATGTTTTTCAACTTCTAAAAATCCGTTGAGTTCTTTCAAATCTAATAAATCCTTAAAATCTTTGCAATTAAATTCTTACATTATAAATCCATTCAAAATCTAAACTGCAAAATCTTAATCATAAAAATCTTTTAAGAATCCTAATAAGTCAACATTTATACACAATCTTTTAAGATCCTTAAGACTTTTTATTCCGAAGTAGTCTTATAGAATCCTGATCCAATACACTCACCTAATTTTTCTATTAGATATTCTTCTACTATTGTAACCTTGAATATCATCATTTCCTAAGGAATACTCTATATTATAACTAAGATGTATTTTAAGTAAAGTTGATTTTAGCTTCCATTGTATGGACACAATTTGGGAAAATGTTTTTTTCTTACTCGGGTGTACAAGGAAATGGACATTAAAGAAAGGATCATAATCTTGTTGATTCATGTTTGTGAGTTCCATAAGAAGTGACAGAAATTATGATCTTCGGAAAATTTTCAATTGTGTAAAAGGAGATTGAAGTTCATGTCTAAGAATGAAAAAGAAAAGCAAAATAAAGGATTGGTGAGATGCCCAATCAATCAGAAAGATTGAATGTTCAAAAGTAAAGACTTCAACTTTCTTTGGGTTGGGGTATGATAGTTGATATCTAAACTTGTTTGAAAGTGATAGTTTCTTGTGCAACTGTTGGTTCTTCACAATAAATTCAAAAAGTAGTATTTTTTTAATCATTAGCTTTTGTGTCTGTAAATTTTCACTTTGTGAAGGACGAGATAATGATTATTGTTTCATCCCCCACACTTATGCATGCAATGGTAATCTGTTATTACTCTGTTGCTTGAAAACCATTCAATGTGATGTTTTTTACTAGAAGTAAATGCATATTTGGAGAAGTTTTTTCTATAAACACTTCTAAGAAAGAAGAATAAGAAGGAAAAATGAAATCAGTTTCTCTGAAAGTTAAAATTAATCTATATATAAACTAATTTGTACGAGTTTTTTCCCTTCACCTTCTTCAGAATCTTATTTGTAACATATGTATAGGCTAATGTTACCTGTGGAGGGGCTGATTTCATTTTTCTTTCTTATTTTTCTCCCCTGGAAGTATTTATGGAGAATCAGATAAGGCCATAATTGTCATCATTTAATATAACACCTTTCAACAAGGTACTTTTTGGTGCCAATTTTGTTTTTATTTATAATGATTTATTCTTTTGGATTCACTTTACTGCATTTTACTACTTTCAGAGATACAATAGAACTATTTACTCATCATTTTAAATCCTTTTGGTAAGACTTGGTAATGGGAGGAGAGGCATTTTACTGATATTCTGCCTACAATTAGTACTAGAATAGCTGGCGCTTAATTTGCAGAAAAGAAGTTGATCTCTGTGTTTGTGTTTTTGTTTGCCAGGCTGTCAGAGTAGAACATTGTGAAAGAGTTCATGTAATCGTAGCAGCAAAACATATTTGTATTGCTAATTGTCGGGAATGTGTTTTCTTTTTGGGAGTGAACCGGCAACCTCTTATTGTTGGTGATAACCATAAACTGCAGGTGAGCTTCTTCATTTACTGTTGCATTTTTATGAAGTTGGTACTTTGCCCTTCCAGGTTGGCTTCTGCATGAAAATGTGCCTATAGATTTTGGAACTATGTTAAGGCATAATGCTTCTACAGAAAATTTTAAAAGATTGACTTGTGATGTTCTCTGTGGCTTAATTGGTATAATTTTGCACAATATAGGTTGATACCTACGAAAAATGGTCCTCTTGGGTTGAGGTGTAGTGTTGGACATTTCTCTGACGCTGTAGGTATACAACACATGTTAGGCACTCCTCACTAGTTGCCTACATATTTTCTTTCGACAAATTAGCTCAAATACTTGTTCCAAACCAACACCTCAATCTTGGAGTCTAAGTACACTTCAAGGACAGTACTATTATGAAAAATGTTCAATATTTTAGACCACTTGACAAGTCAGTTTAAAATATTAAAAAATAATGCATCTCACTTTTTTTTTTCGGAAGGTCATTATTTGATTATAATAAAAAAATGTAAAACTTTGCAAGTTCTTTTTGAGGTGAGTACACTTGTATAGGAAGATAAAATTCTTCTTGTTTTTGAGATATTTTATAAGCAGAGAAAATGCTTTTTGACTGTGACTCAATAAATATCATATAGGAAGAAAGAGAATGAAAATGAATATACAAATCTTAATTTTTAATTTAAATAATTTGTTTTATGCCTTTGTTCCTCATATTTAATTTCGTCTGAGTCTCTCTCTCTCTCTCTATAGACACATACACAGAGAGATAGAGAGAGGGAGATTATAACTGAAAGCACTTTTATTATTTTTGTATTGCTGCTTCTATAGTTTACACTTTACAGGGTTAGTGTCAAGTGGCAATATCTTGGTATTTTTAATCATTGAAATGTCATTTGGCCTTATTTGTATTGTTAGTACATTTGTTTCCTCAAATGTGCAGAAAGGACATAATGAATGAAATCACTGCAAAATATTGGGCAACTATTTATGAAGTTACTCTCGGCCTAGTACTTTTAAATCGTGACACTGTGATACACGAGTGGATAAAATAGTTACTGTAAATAGGTGTACTTTGAGCTTGTTTATGGATCGTACTTTGTTGATGTACTGGTATTATTTGCAATTTTTAATTCTAATGTGTTGATTATTAAATTATTAAAACGCAGCACATACGTATTTATAAGGTATAACTGAGAAAGAAACAAAAAGACTAACTCCATCACCATGGAAAAGCTTTAAGTGGTGAAATGGATAAACCCTTAAAAGTCATCCTAGATTGGTATATTTGGTGCTTTGCAAGAACAAGCCTTGAGTTTGTCTTCAAAATCTCTAGTAACAGATTACTCAACTATTCTTTTAGAACACTGCAGATATAGTATTTGTTTAATTAGAAAAAATATGGTCTCTAAGAACATCTTACCGAAGTCCTTTTTTGACCACATTTATGGATCGTACTTTGTTACTGGTATTATTTGCAATTTTTAATTCTAATGTGTTGATTATTAAATTTTTAAAACGCAGTACATACATATTTAAGAAACAAAAAGACTAACTCCATCACCATGGGAAAGCTTTAAGGGATGAAATGGATAAACCCTTTAAAGTCATCCTAGATTAGTAAATTTGGTGCGTTGCAAGAACAAGCCTTGAGTTTGTCTTCAAAATCTCTAGTAACAGATTACTCAACTATTCTTTTAGAACACTACAGATATAGTATTTGTTTAATTAGAAAAAAATATTCTCTAAGTAACATCTTACCGAAGTCCTTTTTTTGATCACATTTATGCTTCTAGTGACACTACTAGCTTCTTTGTTCTTGCAATGTATGCATATTTTTCTTTATAATTCTCACTCTTCTCTGCTGAATTCCTGGTTTGAAATCTTCTTCCTTATAATGTTAACAGGTGGCTCCCTATAATACTTTTTATTCCCAGTTGGAGGAGCATATGAATGAAGTTGGAATTGTGCCCACAGTTAACCGATGGGATGAGCCTCTAGCATTGGGCATGGTTGATCCGCATGATTCATTGTCTCATCCAGCTGGTGTCTCTGATGTTCAAGCTGAGTCTGCTATGCAGGTGGACCCAGATCAGTTCACTAATTTTGTGGTATGAATTTTTTTCAACACTGCTTGTATGGAAAGTGTAGATTTTTATGATTAGGTAGTCTTTTAATAGATATTCATATGTTTTCCATTAGATAATATATCGTCCAGGGTTTTAAGTAGTGCAATATAGTGCTGCTATTGCAGTGGGGAGCGGCCCTTGCCTGCTACAGGGGCTGATGTAGCGCGGCCATAGCAGATCAAATAGTGGGCTGAATAACAGCCATAACAAGCACTATAGCGACACTTTGTGTTGATTCCAAAATTGAAATCTATAGATGTACTAATAGTGATATAATGATAAAAATACTTGGAGTTAGAAGATGATAATTGATAATTTTTGGCTAGGAAACTTTTATTTGAATTTGTTGGTCTTTGTATGTTTTGTTAAGAGTTAAGACACCGGTGGCATTTTATTTTTAATTATGAATATTATGAATTTTGAGTAATTTTTATCATTATTAAGAATTTTTATATAGTAAATTAATTCAAAATAGTGGCTATCCAGCTATATTGTTTGTGGAACGGGCTACTATTTGGAATTTAAAACATTGATCTTGTATGATTTTTGTAAATTTTCAGGTATGAACAGTGTTAAAGGTGCATTTCCTTAATCTTTATTTAGTCGTGATTTTACTCTGTCCGCATTGTTGTCATGCAGATTCCAAACTGGTTTGGAGGAGAGTCCACTGGGTCTACAAAAAGCAACCCATTCACGTTACCAGATGCTTATATGGCATCTCAGAATAAAAATGTATGCATGCTGTTAATTGATGAGTATATGAACTATTTGATTTCCAATTAAGTGTTTTTTTTTTTAAAGAATGAATTTATGTTTCAATTTGAATGAATTTTATCTTTGCAGCAAAAAAATTTAGGGGAGATAAGGCAGCTCTTACGAGAAGCACCTTTAGAAGAAAGTCGCAAACGAGAATTGTCATCTGCTCTCCATGTCTACTTCAGGGACTGGTTATATGGTAACTATCAGTTTTTGCCTTTTAGGCCCAATGTAAATGCGTTTTCCTACAAGTACTTGAAGGAGAAAATAAAGTGAATGTAGAAAGTAAGTTGAATCGAACTTTCCCCATAAGATAATATCAGCATGAAGTAATTAAAAGAATCAAAGTTCTAAATAGAAGTTTTAATCACAAGACAACTGATGGACAGTATATCATAAAAGAAGTCTGGTACAAGGCGGGCTGCTCTAACTATTTTCTGGAGGAGAGGCTAAGCGGATAGTGCTAATAACTTTTTTTCTGTTGCAGCTTCCGGAAACATTCGTCAGCTTTATTTTCTACAAGGCGATTGATCTTTTTCAGACAATGCAATGGCACAGTTAATGGTACAGGAACGAGGTTTCTGGTTTCCTTTTTGCACTTCCTTCTCTATTCCCCTTGCCAATTATATTGGCGGCATAGGTAGCAGAGTTCCGATCAGGTGAATTCGACTGACACCTATTTATGCCGTGACATCAGCGGTGCACAGAATCGATGAAAAATACAGTTGCTAATCTGATTGTAATATTTTTTTTTTGTTTATGAAAATAATTTACTGTAATATTTTGGTAGCCTAAATTAATGGCGCTTTTGTGGAAATTCCAGCGGCCACCATCTAGTTTACTGTATATCTCCTCTTCCATTTTCGTTTAGTTGGGAATTCACTTCGTACATTAAGGTGGCTGGTTTACAACTCATTGGGGGAGGATTCTACTTTCTACGTTAGGGCATAAGGGAGTGCACGTCAAAAGAGCTTTAGTTATTGGAAAACATATATTTAAAATTTTAATGAATATAATTCAGCACTCCCCTTACAAATGCACAACTTATTCTTCAAGAGTCATTAACTGCCTACATATTCAACCAGCCGTATATGCTAATGAATTATTTGTTTTAAAGTTTGAGTAACTCAAATAATTTTATGAATATGTTTCTAACATGACCTAATATCAAAGTCTGCTAAATGTGTTTTGTTTGATGAATATCTTTATTGATAAAATACCAGTTGAAGATTCATCGCAGAAGCCAAACCAAACATCCACTCCAAGCTAGATTTAGTGGCACGACTTTTTGGGTGGTTAATTTTTTGTCAAGTAGGGTATATTTGTGTTAATTAAGAGTGAATCTATAATTTAATAAATTAAATTAACTAACAAAATATGAAGTAAAGAAGAATGTACTAAATAGTGATTTATTTTCTTTTAGCAGTGTGTTGATAATGAATGTTTAAATTTAATAAGTTAAACTAATTATTATTTAAAATTTGGTGTAACAAAATATGAAGTAAATAATTGATGTATTAATCTATTTAACACTTGATTTTGCAATATTTTAATGAATTGTGTTAAAAATATTTAATAAACTTTGTTGTAGAATTAACTAGTATATATATTGTGGTGTTATAGTACTTTATTAAGTAAAAAAAGATGAGTAAATAGAGTAAAAATAAGAAAATTATTAGAGAAAATAAAATAAATTACATAAAAAGTAAATGTGGATTATAAAATTGTTTTTATTACATAAACTTAAACAAATTATTTAGGAGACATTATGTTACATGGTGGTCTTCCTCTCTGTCTTTAAGGTCATCTTTGCGACTCATGTTCAGTATTAAGAAGTGGTGGTACTGGACTATCATAATTGTGTTCTGGTTGGTTGTCGTCAAGAGGATTATCATATTCGTGTGAATGAATTGTGGACTCATAATAATGCATCGATGATACTGGACGAAATGTGGATGGTGGTGCCATTATGGAAGTGTCAAACATGTTTAATTGATTGAAAAACACATTTGGCTTCGATCGAGAAGTGGTGTAAGTGGATGGAACTTGTTGGTACAAAAATTAGGAAAACATGTTGTGGTGATAGTTCATATATCTGAGTATTTCACTTGGTTGAGCAAAAGTTTGTTGTTGAGCATTTGAAGAAGATTCAGGTTGATAACTGTTTGGAACTCTAAATGAGGTTGTTTAGTCTTTTGTGGTGTTGTCGTACTGATGGAAAAAAATATTTTGTTAGTTCATTTTAAATAAAAGTACAATAACATAGAAGAAATATGAAATGAACTTATATCATTGTCAAACGTAGATTCTAAAGACGTTATGTAGTGGATAGTATGTTCAATGTACCATTGCATGTAAGTTGTATTATCATGCAAGTTAGTCTTTTTGTGGAACTGGATTCTTTCAAATACACGATTATGCTTGCCATTCTACATTGTTATCCACCTTTCGTGATATTGTGGTCAATATTGATCAGTTTTTCCTCTCATGTCCTCTTTGTGCACCTGATCCAGGTTTAATGGGTTTGATGGAATATTTTGGAAAAACTTAATCTGCCACGTGAATCAATCAATTTCATGAAATTCAATTGTTGCAAAATCGATTATAGGAACAACCACCTAACTTACATGAGAAATATCAAAATTAGAGGACTAAGTTCATTGTGGTGATAAGGAATCCACAAGAACTGTCAAGAAATGTCATTATCATTAATAAGTGGTAAATTATGGTAAAATATATAAGTTTGTTGAATAGTGTGATGGAAAACCTATTTAGGATGAAGATGATCAAATATATTATGTAATTGAGTAACTGTAGTGGTGGTTGTGTTGATCCTTTGCATTATCCGAGACCACCTTACATTAACAGTAATTATGTTAGACTTAAACACTATAATGCTTTAGAACCACAAAGTTTATATTTGAGTGCAAAGAAAAATTAAAATAATCTTTACGCAAGAGGGATAACAAGACTTGCAACAACATCTTCATCACTTAATGGCTTAATAGCCAGAGAAATACATGTAATACGGTTTCAAGTCCAACATTGCATAAGTAATATGCAGTCTCCAATATTGTCTTGGTTGAAATCAATTACGTGGTCTAGATCATGATACAGACATGTCAAAACAGTTAAGCCCCAACTGTAATTTGACACATAATTCAAGTCAGTCAATAATAAAAGATACATCAAATAGACTTTGTTGGTTGATGTATCAGGCATTAATAAATTTTTAACATTAATATGTGTGCTCGTGCATGTTGTGTTGTGACAACGTATAATCTAAAACTTCCTATAGAGAATTGTTTAACCAAGACAATTTGATTGAATTTCTTCTTACCACCATTATGGGTGACACCAAACCTAATAGTTTTTTACATAGGGAAACCTAGTCACCATTAATCACACCACTGACAGGTTCTCCATCAATTGGAAGATCGAGTTGCACTGCCACATCTTTTAGTGTAGTTGTTTCCTGTCCTAGTAAGAGATTAAATGTGTGAGTTTTTGTTTTCCACATCTCCTTTAAAGTTGTGACCAAGTAGTGGTTAATCTCGATATGTGTAAAAGTCAATAACTGTTCAAATTTGACATATAATGAATACAAATTTGCACATGTTGGTCAAGTCGGTTGTGATGCTTGAGAACCTAAATAGAATGTCGTCCAGATCGAAAGTGTCTTTCATTGCCTTCCCATATTGTCTTACTGACATTTTTATTAGAGACGCAAGAGAGATATATTGATGAGAATTGAAATAAAGGTGAAGTTATGCTTCTATATAAAGACTTCTAATATATAGAAATCGTGCCCATGATAAGAACTTCACTTGTGGTGAAGTCGTAGCACATGAAGACAACTTCACATGTGGTTAATTTCAAATGTGATGAACTTGTGATATGTCAACATGACTTCATATAATGATCCTTAAACAAAAACTTATGAAACGAAAACTTAAATTACGACAATTGGTCAAAATTGAATACAATAATAAAAAAAATAATACAATAACAACTTTTCAACATTTAAATTTTTTAAAGTACGTGCTCTAATTTAAAATGAAAGAAAAAATAAATTTTCTAATTGCACAATTTAAATGATGTTACAATAAGTCCTTACAAATTTCAATTTCTATATGTGTGAGATGTGCACAATTTTTGTATTCATGAGTTACAAGAAATGGTCATAAAACCTACTTCAATTCACTAAAGCAAATTTCAATTCAAGGAATCTCTACCCATATCAATGAAAACAAAATAATTACCTAATCCAAAAGCAAATTTCAATCAATCAACCAAGATCACTGCCACATCCTCAAATGTTATATAACACCAATTCAATACCATTCTATACACATATTTTTGAAGGAGTTCAACAACAACAACCATTGTTGGAATATTGAGAGAGTGAATCACATTCTTTGTTGAGAAAATTGCATAGGTATATGTTTTTTCCAAGTTCTCATGTCGTAGGGGATGTTTGCCCGACATCGACATCCTCAACCCATCTATATCAGTCTAATAGTAGGGCGTGACAAAATATTCAATATGACCTTTTTGAACACATGTGCTTCAATTCAAAAGAGTCTATTTTCAATGAGAATAAACAATTTCACATTAAGCAAGACTACAAATTTCTAGTTGTCGAATCAAAGACAAACAAATTGTAGTAAGATGCATCTAGTATGACAACGATTGCCAATGACTACTTCAAGCATCTTATAGAAAAATTCAACATAAATGGGAGATAAAGAAAATTGAAGCGCCTCACATGTGTTTTTCAACCGCTCTTTCCCAGGATTAGGTAATTTTGGATTCAAACCAAATTGCTTTAATTGTGGTCAATTCAATGAAGACAAATCCTTCCATCCTGATTAAAATTTTAATCGCAGAAATAAAAAAAATGTCATGATTATTCTATCACATATAGAGAAGTCTGGAGTGAAAAATAAAAGAATCTTGCAATGGTACTCAATGATTGGGAGGAATCATATATCATATACCAAGATGGTTAGAAGCTATACAACAAAGTATTTTAGGCAAAATTGTACAATATGGTACTCGTTCGTATATTGTTAACAGTGTCCAAGACAACTTGTGTTACACCTTAGAACGCATGTTTTGGCCTCTCAAACCTTGCATAAACGAGTTTAATTATTGCAAGCCCATAATACAAGTTGATGAGACATTTTAGATTGGAAATAGAAACTCCCATCTCTAATGTCGACCTATGTCATTCACACTCAAATTAAGTGAATGGTGGTGTGGTGGTAGGGAGTTTCAAGCTCTCTACTTGCCTTGTCCTCATATTATCATTGTTTGTATTATCATTTGCAACTAATGACATTTGTTGATCTAATTTACAGTCTTCGCTATAATTACAAAGTTTATGAATCCAATTGCATCCAATGCAAAATGAAGATTATTGGTATGCTTATATAAAACAAAATTTCATTATCGATCCTCACATGAGACATACAAAATTTGAAAGAACAATAACTACACATATTCATGATGAAATAAATCAGCGTGTTCCAAACAAAAAAAATGCTCTTATCATCAGACTGAAGATCATAATAAAAGCAATTATCCATATCAACAATAAAATATTGTGTCACTTGTAACATTTATGTAGCCACTTTAATTCCATATCATCACTCAACCTAACATTCTTATTTCTTTTACTTAGACTTTTTCTTTTCAACAACATATTTCTTACATGTAGTTTAAGTACATTAAATTGCCTATTCATCTAACATACATAAAATAAATTGATTCAAAATTTCATTTCAAAATTAAATCAATCATGCCAAATTTTAAAGTCATGATTTATCAAATATTAATTAATACAATTCAACACTTTATCATATATATCACCTTAATCCTAAATAAATATAACATTATTTTAAATATTTTCATAAAAAAAGCACTTTCTGATAAACAAAAATTAACAAGTCATATATTTTCTGTTGTTTTTGTTTAATATTGAAATCATGTTACTATGCACCACTTCAATTAAATTTTAATCCAACTTTTAATTAAAGTTCTGCCTACCACGATTTCCCTTACAAAATTTTGAATCAATGTTGTTCTTCACGACTTTGTGCTGAGACTTCTTTCAAACAAAGTGGTACCATCATCAAAGTTGTAAATATTTTTTTTTTCTGTAGATTCTGATAATGAACAAACGAAAGTGAATATTTTGGTGAAAAAGAAATACAGATTTAATACTGCTTTGTATTTCTTGACTATTGAACAAAGCAGGAAAAGTGTAAGAGAAAAAAAGGCATTACATAACGAGAAAAATGCAAAATCCAGTAGCTGCAGCAACCACGGAAGCTCTCCTTACACTGCTCGCTCTCAGTGTTTGTACCTCAATGAAAAATTCCGTGCCGCAAAATTACAAAAGAAATACGAGTACTAATCTTCCAGTACAAATGCATTTAAATGTGATTTTCGAATTTTACCAATAGACACTGTTCAGAGGAAGCCAATCATAATGCGCCACGTAACCTCACGACCTTGAGGTAAACCCCACTAGAACGCTCCCGCATCTCTCTCTCTCTTTCTCTCTCTCTTTCTCTCTTGTGCCCGAATCAAAGATCTGCAACTCTTTCTCTCTCTCTCACTGTCTCGTTTTCCCATGTTTTTTCTCTCTGCCGTGCCATGACGGAACCAACGGAGCCATCCACCTCATCTTCATTGGCGAGGGACCCATGCACTGTGATTCACCCAAGGCGCGAGCCCTTCGAGCACGGTCTCTTGCCAATCCCACGACTTATCTTCTCCGACCCCGCGCAAACCCTAATTCCGTTGAAGCAGAAGCTTCTACAGTTATCCTCAAACCAGCGAGTCGACTCGGTGGCCATCTCCGACTCACTTCAGATCTCCATTGAGCACGCCAAGCTCGTCCTCGATACCCTCGCCTCGATTCTGCACTCCGACTCTGAACCTCTCACCGTCGCAAAGTTCGGCGAAATCGATTCCGTTGGCGTCGACGTGCATGATCTGGTATTGTTCCTCTACATTCAATCCTACAAGAGAATCCTCCCGCGGACGCACAAGGACTCCGTCGCCGTCGCCGATGTCTGGCCTTCTACTTCTGCCTTCGATGGCTTCTTGTCCGCTCTCTCGCCGCTTCAGGTGAATTTATCGTTTCAATTCTCTGTGACGTAATTTGATGTTCTTTAGCGCTATTAGGCATGGAGGTGCTGTTCTGGACCAATTCATTGCTGAATTCCTGTAATAGTTCATTAATTTCATATTTGAAACTTTGGATTTATAGCTGGTATCTGGTACTTTTTTGTTCATTATGATTCTATTTTATTGACTTCTTCATTAAGCTGCTGACTATTTCGTTTTGCGTGATTCTTTTGTTGATTAAATACTAAAAGCTAGAAAGTGTTGATTCTGATGGTGAATGTTTTGCAGCTGGTACGCAGCAACAGTCGGCGGTTTATGCCTTCTCAGGCTGATATAGAGGCACATCAGTTGTCGTATCTGCAAAAACACTTGGCTAACATAATGTCTCTTCTAGCAGAGCCTGTAGAGGGAGAAGGCGAAGAGTCTCTGGTTTGTTAATTTACTGTATGCTGCCTTTGTTGCTGATTTTAGCCGCAGTTCATTATTTCTTACATTCCCAATACAAGACTTGGCATATGGGATCCATTCTTGTTGAGGTTGCGTACTGTCCTGAAAGTCACCAAGTTCAGTGTCATGGAAGTTATTTTGCATCATTGGTTGTATGTATTTTTCACATACAGCTGTTGCTCCTAAAGCGTTGGCTCCGGTTAAATGATGTTTTTTGCTTTTCGCTTAATCATATTGGTCTTTCTGTACTCATTTTCCATGTATTTTATCCAAACTCAATGTGCTTACAGTTAGACATCTGCTGTTAAGAATTTTGGTGCAGATAGATACCCTTTTATATCCCCTTACAGTACGATTGCAAGTTTATACTCTGATTTTATGACGTTTCACTAGCTTTGCAGTGTGGAGAGCAAAAACATGATTCTTTTTATTGTATGTCTCATTCTGATTCTAATTTGATTTAATTGTGGCCATGGTGGTTTACATGTAAAAGTAAGAATATTATGCAATTGCTACTACATTTGGTCAAAATTCTTGTGTATAATGCATGTTATTTTTGTGATTCAAACACAATTTATCAGCGATCTATTTGTCTGTAAGAATGAGGCTGGGGTTGTGATCTGCTGTGAGAGCTTTGGTTCAGTGAGTTATGAATGTGCTGACAATATACGCTAATAATCAGTGAAAATTGATTTATGCATGCCTAGAGAGAGTAACATGACCAAACTGTTTTTTATTTTACGGACAAGTAGCCTTTTCTTTTGATTTTGGGGGATAAAAAAGGCAAGTGGCTTGTTGGCCATTTCTTTGTCCTTATATGGTATTAATTTGAGAATATATTCTTTCTTCTCCTCAGAGGCTTCACATACCAGTATATCATATAGTTAATCATACTACGACCTTTTCATTTGGGGAATAGTATATTGAGTCATCTGTGGACTTCCTTTTTAAAGTCTACTGAATTAAACTTTAACACAGCGAGGCTTATTACAATTGTAAAGGTTACTGCCTCAAATCCTGGAAATAGTTTCTCTGCAATGCATTCTGAAATAATGTTGCCTATACCTTCTAGATTCCGTTTGTTTGGAGCCTTACAGACTGTCACCCTTTTATTAGTGAGCTCGACTTTGTAGGCTAATAGCATTTGTTTACTATGATAGCAAAGTATGAGGAATTTTGTGAAAGATTTATGTTTCCATAGATTAAAATTTACATTTTTTTTTCTTTTAGTTCTTACTTCTATTATTGTCTTGCTTATTTGATAGGTTTTAACAATGGATAGATTCGAGCATCTCGGGTTTCTATTTCAGTTTGGTGATAAGGGATTGGAAGGAAATTCTTTTAGTCAATGTTCTCCTTTTTTTGCCAACTCAGACCCTGACATGCCTGCTGTTCCTGTTCCTGCTGCACAAGTTCATGATTGGCTTCTGCAGAATATAGTGGCTAC
Organism: Phaseolus vulgaris; assembly: GCF_000499845.2. Taxonomy (NCBI): domain Eukaryota; kingdom Viridiplantae; phylum Streptophyta; class Magnoliopsida; order Fabales; family Fabaceae; genus Phaseolus; species Phaseolus vulgaris. The sequence goes on from NC_023759.2 coordinate 38,260,779, forward strand.
TTTGGAATATATTTCTGAACGAACTTCTTCTAAGGAAAATGGCCCATCTAGTGCCTCTGATCAGGATGTTGCCATGACTGATGCAAGCACTGTGTCAGTTAAGGTCTCAACAAGTACTAGAGGTGCAAGTTTCATTGAAGGGATCTCTAAATCATCATATACGAAGCTTGCATCTGACATTAAAGGTTCTTCTGTCAAGGTTTGTCTTACACTTCTTTTCACATGTTTGTTTTTTAAGTATTATTTTGCTTGTAATTTGATTTTAATTTTTGATATATCATTGAAGCTATTGATCTTAAGTAATATTTCAACTCTTCATTTTTGTGTGTGTATATAACGACTAATAAGTGCAATGACTTCCCATATAAACATATTATTCTGAATGAATAGCTATTTAGCTCTTAATATTCTTACTTGATGTAATAAAATGACTGATGCTTGATTTTGGGTATGGTTAAGAACTTCAGTTATAACTTTCTGTCTAAAAGTTTGAAATTTGGAACTGCTAGTCTGATTAATATCTGAACATTATGCACGTAAAATTTTTGGAATTACTAGTGTTGGACATCTTTGTTCTCATATTCTGTGTGGATCTGGTTGTTAATATGCATTAAATACCTGTACCATCTTTTCTAATTGTTGCACTGGTTTTACAGTAGAAGAAAGTGAAGGAAAAATCAGTAGTGGCAGGCTGAGTAGTTAGTTAGAGGGGATCAATTAGATAAATAAGGGGAAGAAGAGGAGAACTTTAAAGAAGCCATTTAAAGAAGTTGAAAGTTTGTAAGGAAAGAGAAACCTTAAAGTTATTTTCCTCGTATCCTCAGTTCAATAAAATTGTCCATTTCCTTTGTTTCTATAAAGTTTCATTTTTCTTTTCGGGTTCTTAAAATTATACAGTTGAATTTTGACAAAGAAAATTTTCAAAGTCCTTGATTGTAGGTCAAATGTTGCCCTACACTGAAAAGCTTTAAAGTGAGACATTTTTAATTTTTCATCATTTGTTCTACTGAAATGCCTATAAACCTTTATATGCCTATTGATATTGGTAATATAAACTTATTTGAAAAAACGGGATAAGATAATCAATGCTTGCTGATCAGTTTGTATTGGTTTTGATTGTTAGTTCAGGATGCGTTAAAATTTGAACATCCCTAATGACAGTTTAAGCTTTTTTGAGACAATTTTCCTTGAAAAGAAATGTCTAGCTAGCTAGATAGCTGATATTTGAAGTTTAGGTTGAGTGCTTGTGTTAAACATATTTTTTGCTCTAACTCAGTTTGCTTATGCATATTACTTCATATAGTTTTGGAAACTGAGATCTTGAATTTTTCACTATGGGCATGCTTGTAAAAATTATGTCTGGTCATTACAGGTTCTTAATTGCCACGAGTCTTCCATCTACATCCTAGCACCATTGAGATATGCCACTGTTTATGGATGTTCAGATGCAACAATAGTTATTGGAGCAGTTGGCAAGGTAACAACTAGTTGCTTTGTGCCTGCTTTTAGAAGGAACATAATGATTCTATGCATCTAGAAGAAACAATTGGGAATGTGTTTTTCTACTGGAATATTGGAAGCAATATTATCTTGTCATTCTAAATGGTATGGTGACATACATGTTACACGATAGATGATACTAATATGATAACTGTGAAGTGGGCGTGCCTTGAACTGAATGATATTTCCTTAGGATTATAAGTCCTAGTAGACTAGGGAAATGGAATTGGTTCTTTCTCTTAAGAGCCAATTTGGATAAACCTCCCAATAAAGTACTTAAAGGAGAAGAAAATAATATGAATCATAGTAAAATAAAATAAATCAAACTTATCCTATGAGTTAACCTTTATATAAGCTCTCATATAGGACTGTTAAATTTTTTTTGAACTGAACTAAATTGATACTAAACTGAGCTGCATAAATAAATTTGTATTAATATGAAAATAAAATTGAACTAAATGCTATTTTAATTTAGTTTTTATAAACTGAATTGTTCTTAAATATAACTGCTTGAACCGAACTATAACTATAATTGATTCTTTTTACCTATTCAGTTTGTTTATTTTCTTTACCTTCAAGTGTTTTGTAGAAAAGGTATCTTTCTTTCCAATGTGAGTTTGAATATCATCAATTCCCAAGGAATACTATAACCAACATATTGTTAAGGTTATTTTAGCTAATATAACAGAAAAGATAAAGTGAAAAGATGGAAAGGTGGCATTAAATCAGAAAGATTAAATGTGGGAAAGTCTAGACTTCAACTTTGTTGAGTGAGTGGATGATTATTGTTGCCTAAACTTATTTAAATGGAAAGTTTCTTTTGTCACTGTTTCTTCATTACATGAAATATGCGAGGAGTATTTTTCTCATTTGGCTTCACTTCTGTGAATCCGTGCTTGGTAAAGCACTTCCAGGTATATGAGAAGAAGTGTGAGATAGTGATTAATGATGTTTGCCTGCTCTTATGTATGCACATTAATCTGATTTTCAAGCATCGCATAAACCTTTCAGTGAAGTACTTTCAATTGAATTTGTACTTCAAAAGAGGCAATGACATTATTTAGTTTTGTTAAATGCATGTGAGCTGTCTATGTTTGGAAAGACTTGGTAACTTAGAAACATTTTACTGATCTTAAGCTTAGCATAGCTGGCACTTAATAGCAGGAAGGAAGTTGATCTCCACCATTTTTTACTTGACAGGCTGTGAGAGTAGAACACTGTGAACGTGTTCATGTAATTGTAGCAGCAAAACGTATTTGTATTGCTAATTGCCGTGAATGTATTTTCTTTTTGGGGGTGAATCAGCAACCACTTATGCTTGGTGATAACCATAAGCTGCAGGTGCGCTTCTTATTTTCTTTTGCACTATTTATGAAGCTGATGCTTTGCCATTTTGTGTTTGTCACATTTGAATGCAACTTTAAAATTTTGGAATATTGTTTAGGTCTCATTTGGGAGGGAGGCAACTATATGAAGTACAAAACGATTTGATTTTTATATATCATATGTAGCTTATCTGACTATAACCGAACACCCCAAAAAACTCATAATTCTTGGTTATAGAGAGATTATAGTTATAATTTATACTAGTGTTTTAATTTTTAAATTATATTTACTCGGGAAACACAGTCTCTGACCAATATGTTATTTATAAGGTGTTAGTTAAAGCAGAGAAATAGATGAGAAGGTTAGTGATTAAGCTTTAAGTAATGAAATGGATAGTTTTATAAAAGTCTTCCAAGATTAGTATATTTGATTCTTTGCAAGAGAAAGCCTTGGAGTTTATCTTCAAAATCTGTTAGCATATTTCTTTACCATTATTTTAGAATACAAAAGTGTGGTTTTGGGTTTAAAAAAAAAGGTTATTTGGTCCATTATGAAAGGTCTACTTTTTCTGCTCACACTTCTGCTTCTTCTAGTTGTACTAGCTTCTTATAATTTATCCTCACTCTACTCCCCTGGATTGCATGAGAACTTCCTTTCATTATTAACAGGTGGCTCCCTATAATACTTTTTACTCCCAACTGGAGGAGCATATGAATGAAGTTGGAATTGTTCCTACAGTGAACCGATGGAATGAACCTCTCGCATTTGGAATGGTTGATCCACATGATTCATTGTCTCACCCAGCAGGTGTCTCTGATGTTCAAGCTGAGTCTGCTACCCAGGTGGACCCAGATCAGTTCACTAATTTTGTGGTAAGGATGTTATTTTTACACTGACTTTTAGGGAAAATTAAGATTTTTATTTTTAAATTGAGTCACATTTAATGGATTTCAATACTTGTCTGGTATCTTGTTTCCGATCTTTTTTGGCATGAAGAATCTTCAAGGTTCATATTTATTTCTTCCTTATTTAGTCATATTTGTTTTTGGTCCATGCTATTGGCACACAGATTCCGAGCTGGCTTGGAGGAGACTCTACTGGGACTACAGAAGGCAATCCATTCTCGCTACCAGATGCTTACATGGCATCTCAGCATAAAAATGTATGTGCAGTGTCAATTGACTAATATATTATTGATAGGATTTCCAAACTTATAGCAATCAAATTGTAAAGTGCTGTATTTTAAGTGAAATATGTTCTCATTTTAATGAAGTTGTATCTTCTCTGCAGCACAAAAATTTAGGGGAGTTAAGGCAACTCATACGGGAAGCATCTTTAGAAGAAAGTCGCAAACGAGAATTGTCATCTGCACTCCATGTGTACTTCAAGGACTGGTTATATGGTAATCGTCTGTCTTTTTTATGTTGTGTTTTATTTCAGCACATGTGACTTTTACCTTTATAATGAACACTGTCTTCCCATTTAAGCAATTTTTTTTTTATGTCCTCGAAGTTGAAACTTGGACTAGTTCTCTACCAAGTTTATGATTTCTCTGGTAATTGTTGTGGAGATTTCGCTGGTACGTTTTATTGTGGAACCTTATACAAATAACCACTAAATTAAATAGTGAGTTTCATTCATTAGTCACGGAACATTCAATATTACTGCAATTGGGCTGTGGTACCACAGAATTTTCCATTTTCTTAATATTGCATTGGCCGTTTGGTCTGTCTTCCTGTGCCTTGGACGAAACACAATTTAACGGCACCTATAAGTAACGTGGTTTTTAATGGATTTGATTTTTCTCTTTCTGAAGTAATGCCTGCATCCATTTATGCAGATCCAGCAATAATCACCATCCCTGATTTAATGATTTAAGCATACATGCATTCATGTTTATAGGTTTCAGATATTCTGTACAGAATATTTTCTCGACTCTAGTTGCTGATAGGAGATAGTTTATGATTATGATTTATGATTTAAGTAGTCCTAAATTTGTCTGTCAGAAGGCAATTGATGTGATAAAGTTTGGTACAGAGCTGCCTGCCTAAATTCTAATTATTGGCAAAAGGCAGCTACGCAGATAATGCTAATAATTTGTTTTCTGTTGTGGCAGCTTCTGGAAACATTCGTCAGCTTTATTGTCTACAAGGCGATTGATCTTTGCCAGATAGTGCAATCAATGACACAATTAATGATGGTACAGGAACGAGGTTTCTGGCTTCCTTTTTGAACTTCCTCTTCAATTCCTCTTGCCATTTCTATTGGCTCAACGGGTAGCTGAGATCAGATGACGTGAATTAGAGTGCCAACCTATTTATGCCGTGTCATCAGGGGTACACACAATCGAATGAAGAATATAGTTGCTAATCTGATTGTAATATTTTTTGTTTGTGAAAATAATTACTGTAATATTTTGTTAGCCTAAATTAATGGCCTTTTGTGAAAAATTCCAGCTGCCAACATCTAGTGTACTGCATTGCATGTCTTCCAACTTCCACCTGTTCTATTTAATTAAACATCCCGTTAATTTCTGTTGGGTGCTCTCGCTTTCTGAATTTACTGTGTTAACGTTTCTGATTTACTAGTACTAATTGCAATTATGGATTTCAGATTCAATCGCTGACCTATATACCTGTTCTATCACTTTTTTAATAATACTGTAGGACAAGTGACTTAACTTCGGTTCATTGCACAAAACTGATCCAATTTTTAACCCGTTGTGTCTCCATCAGTATTTTGGTTTAAGTTCATATGGTGATCTGGATTGTGTAACAATGAGATGGAAGTGTTAGTTTGGTAGACGTTGGTGTATGGTGGACAACTGGTCTTCATATATCGCTCATTGCCTGATTGTTATAGAACACTAGAATGTCTCGATGGCCTACCGAATTGTAGAATTGAATGAGAAAATCATTCATTTAGTTAAATAATGGAAGTGAATTGTTTTGAAGTAATTAGAATAGCGTAAGTATATAAAAATGAGAATTATATATGTTAGATAGTTCTAAGACTGAACTCTGATTACACCTTAGTATAGTAGAAGAAAGAATCCCGAAAAAAAAAAACTATCTTGAAAGGAAAACTAACAGAAGTAGAGTAAGTAGAGATGAAGAGAATATAGGTAGTTGTCCTTGTAACGTATATTCGAAACAGCTGATACCTTGAACCTAGTAAATCAGCACACACCTTGCTTAATGGATAATACTACCGTTGGACAAAGTCTCAACTCTTCCATCATTTACTTCTCTTCATTTTAGGCTCCTCAATTCTAATCACACCTCCCTTGTTTATGCTACGCGCATGCATAATTAGTGGGGAAGAACAAAACCAGGAGAGACTATAATACAAATTTTCCTTGGATTCTCACCAAACCAGCTTTTGCCCACATTCTCCAACTCCGTCGATATGTTCTTAAACAATAATTGTTAGGCGTTTACTTCTAAAACTAAGCCAAAGAATTATAAAACGTGGTTCTGCAGTTTGAAGGAGAAATGTTATCCGTTCTACATTTAAGAAACCAGCTTCCTCTAACTTGTTTTCTGATGCGGCAGACCTTGAGAGTGAAAAAAAGAAAATCTCAAGTTAATAGATTAGGCTATTAAAACTCAATGCAAGTACAGCGGAAACTCAAGTCAATGGATATATATGTAGGAATTTTGTGCATCTTTTGTCCATACATGCAAGGGGATGGCGATGGGTAACATAATTTACTAAAGTCAAACTCTTAACATTCTCAATTATTTATGCAGAACACTGTGTTGATTCAGTATCTGCGTAAGTTAAAACAATTACACTTTCAACTTTTATATAAACTCTTTCATCTAACCTTTTAAAAAGTTGAGGTATATGATTTGGTTTTAGTTTATGAAAAAATATCATTTTGTTTATTTTATTTTTCCAAAAGTATTACAAATCTGTCTAAATATGCCGGGATCTGGCTAAGAATACCCAAACTCACGTAATGCTGGTCCTTGTTGGTAAATCATTCAGGTAAACTCTGCCAAGTCTCAGAAGCAGAATATGTTTTCTAAATCACAGAGGCCAAGATTTACATTTAGTTTATTACATACTTAAACTCCCTTCCATTCAGGTAATTGAGTTCAACTGCAGCTCTCCTTTCTCATTCTAAACTATACACTTAATACATATAATCTTTGCTCTGGCTGTATTCTATATCCCATTTTATTACAAAGTCAACTTTAAGTATAATTCAATCCTATAAAACCGGTTCAATGAGGTGAGATTTGCACCTACTTATATACAATGAAAGGCTCTAATTCATGTGCATGTAACGCTTTTAAAATATGGGACGATGGAGTGTAAGTTTTTTTGTACAAGTAGTCACAGAGGTGAAAGACCTAAGCACTATGACACTACAATCACTGACGCATAACAACATTGAAGTATGGAAATTATTAATATATAGGCAATGACCTTGATCATATTTCATAAAATATATTTGATAAGCTGATATAATAAAGACTGTCTTAGTTGGCCTGCAACGTCATGAAAAAGGTTGAAGAAAAACCAACCAACTTAAAAGTTTGGTGAAAGTTGGAAATTTCCCCAAGAAAGAATAAGGACAGGGTAGATTATAAGACATGCCATTAAACCTTTCCCTTCAAGTGCATTTTTTGACATTTTATTTTCATATATATACAGATTTCAAAATTTTCAGCCTCATCCCTTTTCACACCCTCTCCTGCATTCAAAAAAATCAGAAAATGGGTCCCCAAAGCAACCTCCTATCTCTTTTGGTTGCTCTGGCCGCAGTTTTTGCATATTTGTATCTCATAAATCCAATTCCACAGTTTCTCATTAATCCAATTTCACAGGATCTCATAAATGCCTTGTCACCTTCATCTGCATACTTGGCAAAACCTTTAACAGGGAACTTCCACCGACATCACAAGAAACACCCTAGTGGTGGGAATACTGATTCTATTTGTGATGATTTTCCATCAGGAATTCCACCTCCAAATACCAATACAACTTCGTATCTTTGTGTTGATCGAAGAGGGTGTTGTAATTTCACAACAGTACAAGCAGCCGTGAATGCAGTTCCAGATTTTAGTGTCAAAAGAACCATAATATGGATAAACATTGGCATGTACTAGTAAGTTGGTCCTCATCATCATCAAATAAACCTCCTTTTTAAGCTTCCCTTGTTTTGTTTCATTGGATTTGAATCACTCCACTCATGTTTGGAATCTTTTTTCAGGACAAATCACTTAATTTTCTAAAATCTCTGAAAAAGTTTGATAAAAAAAGTGTGCTTAATTTATACGAATTATGACAGCATAACAAACTTACCATATATCTTATTTCCTTGAAAATAATTACTTTTAAACTAATCTTAACTTCATCTATGATGCCATTTATTTTTGGACAGTGAGAAGGTTATGGTGCCCAAAACAAAACCCAACATTACATTTCAAGGACAAGGCTATACTTCAACTGCAATTGCATGGAATGACACCGCATTATCCGCGAATGGAACATTTTATAGTGGCTCTGTTCAAGTTTTCGCCTCCAATTTCATTGCTAAGAACATAAGCTTCATGGTGAATGATTTTTACTTGTATGTCTAGAAGAAAGAAAATATAAATAACATATTACAATGTCACTGACACCAGAAACTTTGTACTCCAAATAGAATTTAGCACCAATGCCAAGTCCTGGGGCTGTTGGGGCACAAGCTGTAGCTATTAGAGTATCTGGAGATCAATCTGAATTTAGGGGTTGTGGATTCTTTGGAGCACAAGACACCCTTCACGATGATAAGGGTCGCCATTACTTCAAAGATTGCTACATTCAAGGCTCCATTGACTTCATATTCGGCAATGCAAGGTCCCTCTACGAGGTACCCTATCTTCATCTCAATTACTACTCTAACCATTCTAATTTTACTTGTTTTTAGTGATATTATTACAATTTACAAATACTGATAAAATGATGTTATGTATGTACTCAGAATTGTCAAATAGTTTCTATAGCGAACCCCGTACCAGTGGGACAAAGGAGCATAAATGGTGCTGTTACAGCTCATGGTAGAGTTTCAGGTGATGAAAATACAGGGTTTGCATTTGTGAACTGTACAATTGGAGGAAACGGTAGAATATGGTTGGGTCGAGCATGGAGACCTTATTCTCGTGTTGTCTTTGCCTCCACATTAATGTCAGATATTATTGCTCCTGAAGGTTGGAATGATTTCAACGACCCTTCTAGAGACCAGTGAGTCTCTTCTAATCAACAAACTCTTCTCTTCAAATAATTGCTAACTATCCATATATTTTAACACATGCATGCATGCATGCAGGACTATCTTCTATGGAGAATATAATTGCTCGGGCTCAGGGGCTAACACGAACTTGAGGGCTTCTTATGTACAGAAATTAAATGAAACAGAAGCTTCTGCTTTCTTCAACACTACTTTTATAGATGGCGACCAATGGTTGGAAACTTCTAAATAACCAACCTTCCCCTTCCAATCCCTGTTGTTATTTCTTTTTCCCTTCATCTAGTCAAAATTCAAAATGTGTTAACAAAGTCATTCAATATATTTAAAATTATTTCTTTTAAAAGCTGGAGATGTTAGAATAATATGATGATAACTTGTTCATTTCTTTATGTATGTTTGACAAAGTTTATCTATAATCTTGCATGGGAGTAGATTCAAGTCGCTCCCAATATTGACATAAATATAACTAATATTTATTTGTTTCTTTTACTTGTTTTTGAAGTATTTTGTCTCTATCTCTATTTTGTGTTTTACATTTTCTGACATTCTTATCCTCATAATTGAAAAAGGAGTGCTTATAGGAGATACTATAATGTTCAAGTCAATAATAAATGATGATTTGTAAGTATTAAATATTCATAAATAAAGTTTTTGAGTTGAGTATGAGATGTGATAATGAGTAATGTCTCCTTGACCCATAGTTAAAATAGATAAACAATTTTTATGCCTTAATTACTTGATTATATGGTAAAGTGTGCTTTTATTACTTGATACCTATCGACAAGATATGTGAAACGGGTTATGTTCTCAACTTAACTCTGTGAGCATTCGGTGAAGGCCTAGTATTTCTCTATCTCAAGGGTGTACAAATTTCCATCAACTTGACATAGTTGTGATCTTTTACAGGCAAAATTAAACAAATGTTACAAAGACTAAGTTGTTCTATCTACCTAAATGATGTGTCATATGGTAGTTTTAGCTTTTAATGCTTTAAATGGAATTTGTGACCTTAAAAAATGAGGCATCATATGTTCCCAACCGTTGATTTATAGAGATCTAATAGTATAAATGTTACATTGCTTGGACCTTTGTGGCTTGGAACCTATAAACAAGGACCATGGTGATTCATTTTGCCACATTCATTTGTTAGTGAAAAATTGGTATGAACAAGCCTTTGGGTACTTTATAAGTTTGTTATAGGTACATATTATTTTGACTATGGGTTCTTTCGAGGAGTCCAAGGACACATATTCGGGGAAGATGTTGTCAGCGGAGGTAGAAGGCATGAATACTATGGGTACATCATCAGATACCATGAAAGTATATTTGTTATCAAAGTTTGCTAAAAGTTATTGTGTAAAACAAGAAATAATATAAGAAGTTATCAAAGTTAGCTAAAAGTTATCGTGAAAAACAAGAAATAATATAAGAATATAGTGTTGAATTGTGTTTTTAAAAATTTGTAATCTTGAACTTATATCATTTGTGTAAGTGCTTTTACACTATACAAAGATGAGATGAATACACCAACAAAAATAAAAATAAATCTTCGATTAGATTTAACTTTTCCATATATATATAAAGTATTTTTATACTAATTTTGTATAATCATACAAATTACATTCAGTTATTGACCAACCAGTCAAGTTTAACTAGGAAAGCTCACGTTGCGAAGTACACGCAAGTACTTTTTTCCAACCCATTTTTGGCTCAAACAAGTATTCTTTCAACAAGTTACTCCTGGTTTAACCCGAGTTATCTTTCAACTCCCAATCACTCCTAATCGATCCTATTCAAGTATTCTTTCTAAAGTCACCTCTAACTTAAACAAATATTCTTTTCCAAGTTACTTCTGACTCAATTAAGTATTCTTTTGACAAACCATTTTTTACTTTTACAAACACAAAGTTTGGGTGATCAACAAATCACATGCTTAGCTTACTAGAGAGAGTAGCGTCTTTTGACATATACAATGTCAGGCTATCTCCCTAATTCACTGAAATGAACATAAATTGTTCTTTACATAGCTTTAGAGAACAAAATATTTCAATAGAGTTTCAACACTTGCATATAATGACTCTCTTTTATATTTCTCTTCGAAGCATGTCTTCTTATATGTTTGCAAAAAGTAGTTATTACATTCTTTTTTCTGACCATTGAGCTTTAAACTCTCTTCGTTGTCTTCTTCTTCTACTTCTGCTATTTTTCGGTGAACTCTTTTGTTGAGAAGCATTAAATGTATGACATGCAACATTAATTTCTTTTATCTTCATACAAACTCTCTAATAGTTTAACATACTTATCTTCCTTTCTAATAATTTTTTATACCAAACAATTGTTAAAAGTGAATATCGTACATGATATACCACTGAGTTAGAGTTGAAAAATAGTTGTTTCAAGAGAGTTAGTGGTCATTGCAACTCCAACTCACATCTGAAGAGGTATTTGAACATTATTGTTTGGTGCAAATCTTCTCAAGTCAGATGTAGAAGGCATTCTCTATATCTTTAAACTCAAGCTTTGAAATATTCTTTATGTGTTTTAGCTTGAAGTCTTGATTTATACTTATTGTTTGATTGATCTTCAATTAACTTATCAGACGAAGTGGAATTTGACACAATACTCTATCGTTTGTCCAACGAGGCACATGCACTCATCATCTGATCACGTTTGCTAGATGTAACTATTACATTTTTTAAAGCTCCTCACTTGTTATGTTTAAATGAACAATCAAAACATTTAGGGTGTTGTATGTTTGTTCTTACAGTTATCTCCATGGGGTCAAGCAAGTATGTGGAAATTTTAGGAAGAAAATGGCTATGGTACTCTAAGCATCAAGCCAGAAGTTGTGTGTCATGAGGTGCATGTCAACTAATTTTTTTGTCAAACTAATAAAGTTGATAGAGAAATCAAGGTGAAAATTACTTTTTCGGGCAAAATTGGTGAAAAAGAAGGTAGTTGAGTACCATTCCAAGTACCACTCGTCTTTACAACTTGCCAACTTCAGGGATGCTTCCAATATATTAGGACCAGAGTGTTTTGGTTGCATGGAAATTGTCTAAGGAGGGGGAAACATTGTTCTTGAAGAATGATCACATGTCATGCAACTTCTTGATGTTAATGATTTGTCTCTAAAAGGCTTCTACATTTAGGTGCCCATTGATGAGTTCACAATTTATGATTTTTCTGTTAAACGTTACTTCAACATAGCTTCATTTAAATGCACGAATGTATATGTGAGCATTTAAAATTCCATGTAAATCTTTGTATGTCAGGCTGACTTTGGAGATTTTTCTCAACCACTAAACTACATGACTAAGAGATCAAATCAAGTTGCCATCTCTTTACAAGAATTTCAAAGGAGACTTTTTTAAGATTGTCATAAAAGATGAAGGGAAACCTTTCTTTTGATAGGACGGGAAAATATAAGTACCTTGAAAATAAAACTATTATCCAAGGAGATTGTTGTTTAAGAAAGATAATGAAGATCTAAATATTTTGAATTCCGTCTTGGCTTAACCCTTGTTGGGTTTATATTAGTTTTACGATTTGGTGTCACATTTGGTGGGTAAGGTGTTGCTCTTTAGAGTTTTCTACTATGTTTTACTTACATTTATTTATTATCACACTCTTCATTCCAAGAATCATGAGGATTGTCAACAACCCTTCCCACATGAGCAATCTTTTGAGACAAATATAACTATTGTTGGGGGTTCATTATGCAACCATTTCCTCTTCTTCTTGATACTAAGAAGAAGTACCACGGGAGACACCACAAAGGTAAGATGGGTTGGGAAGAGTCTTAGTTGAGTTTTATACCAAATTGACGGGAGGAGACTTGGAAGTCAATGTGTACAACAAGGTACTTTGCAATATGTCGCTAGTTTCTTTGGTGGTGATTGGAACATCCTAAAAGGTCTTCTATAAGAAGAAATTCAATCCTTCCATCCCGGTGAACTTGTCAACCTCTTTATCTTTTGGCAACAACTTTTGGCCAAGAAGTCACTAACTAACTAGGTCATGTTTTGCAAAACTTAGGCCTAAGCTATCTCCATTACTCACTTTTCACATGAAGAATTTGCCAAGGGAATTGGTTTCTTTTGTTAAATGAGACCCTAAACACTAACAATAAATTACTGTTGAGTTATAAAAGTCATAAAGTGTTCAAGTTAAACGAGCCAACAAGGTGAAGGTTTCTCTAAAAAATTGATAAGGATGTAAGACATAATTTTTTCAAGTTAGAGATTATAAATGGGAGTTTGTTCATAAAATACATTTTGGATTGAGACATACTCGACAGGGAATATTAGGAAAACAAGTACATAATTTGTACAATCATAAACCAAGAATAAACATTGTATTGTTAAGTGGGTGGATTATGAGAGTCTTGTTAAAACTTTAATGGAAAAAAAACACTTAAGGAGATTAATTTTTAAGGAAAGAGTACTCCACCTTTACCAGTGTTAAATATAATAGTACCTACTTAGTATTACTTCGCTAAATAGATGTTTTAGTCAATATATCTTGTTTCTAAGTTGCTCTTTTACTCTGATGTGGCTTTTCTAATTGGCTATTAACTTCCTTCGTGAGGATCATAATATGCAACTCCTTGTGATATCAACACAAAGTCTCACATCTTAAAGCTTCTCAATGATAACTTTGAGTTGTGGTGTCAAGCATCTCTAACTTTGTATGCTTTTTCCAGTGTGCTTTTGACTTCTTCGAGAAGGTAAAGGCTGTGTTTATGTTCTTATTCATTGCTCTCATGTTCAAAATGACTTCAACAAATAATTTACTCTTCAATTTGACAATCATGGCTTATATCTCTTATGTCAATCAAAATGAAAATTCTTGTGTGGTAGATTGGGGTGTCGTGGTACCTTTATAGTACTTTCTTAAGCTCTTTGGTGCACAATCCTTTAATGATTCCAAACCTTTTCTTTTAGTTTCCCTAAGATGACCTTATTATCTGTTTTTGCTTCCTTATAGTCTAGGAATGTTCTACTTAGATGACCTGTGATTGATGTAAAGATATTGAAGGAACTCATTGAAATTTTTGTTGGTAAATTGCTAATCATTGATAGTGATTATTTTTATGGGTACACCAAATTGATAAACGATATTTTTCCATGTGAATTTTTCTACATTTTGGACATTGATAGCCACTAACGATTCAAATTGTATCCATTTGATGAATTATTCAACTCCTACTAGTAATAATTTAAATTGATTTTTGGCTATTTGGAAAAGACCCATAATGTCCATTCCTTAAGTCGGGAAGTGTTAGGAAGTAATAATGGACTACAACTCCTTTGTCGACAAAAGAATGTGTTTCTTGTTCTTTTTGCATTCAATGCATTTCTCAGCACACATTTATAATTGATCTACAAAGTTAGACAATAATATATCAGTGTTATGATTTTTGGATATACATGTTGTGGTATACAAAAATACGTGCTCAAGTTAGTAATCACCAGTGATAGTTGTAAGACTTAAATATTTATAAATGGATTCAAAATGTCCTTTAAGTTGATTCCTTATTATACTTTTCTATTTAAATCTTGGTCAATAGTGAATAATATTATCTTGGCCTATAATTAAAACAAGATAAATCATGTTTATACCTTGAATATGTGGTTATGTATATTTTTATTACAAAATACCAATTTAGAAGACACAAAGAACAAGATAGTTTTTTTACTTGATTGTGTGGGATCTCAACCAAGACCTTCTAGCTCCGAACTTAGGATGCACATTTGTATTTACGTCATTTCCCTTATTATTACTACATTTTTTATATTTAATTTAATACTTAGCTTATTATGTTTCCTTATAAACTTTAGATAAAATAAGCAAGTTAGTTCTTTTAAGTTAGAAATAAAAATGAAAAAATGAACTTTTCTTAAGTATAAATGAATATTTAAAAGAAAAAATAGTTGACTTTTTTTTCTCTTTAAAGTTAAAAAATTAAAATTATTAAACATTTTGAAATCCTATTTTAAACTTAAATTTAAGAATGTATAAAGAAACATGTGTGAATTTGACTTTTATACACGTGAATTTTTAATTTTAAGTCAAAAAAAAAAGTTTGGGCTTAGGAAAATTATAGATGTTAGGAAATACTGTTAGATTTTCATGACACATCATCATTTCTCTACTTTGATTTTTCTGTGGATTCATGAATCTAGTTTGAATTCTTTTCTTGGGGGCCTTGTATCATCTACCTTCCATGGGTAAACAAATCATAATAAAGTTAATATCTTCATTTTCTTTTCTTGGTTACCTTTTTTTGTGTGGTGTTTGGTGTTTTGTCTTTGAAAAAACAAGTTATTGATTGTGACTAGCATGAGTTTTGTCCTACCCTAGGGATGTTTGAATAATGATGAAGTTATAGCTATTGTGGTTCATGTTCTTCGGCACTGAAAAATGTTTGAAATGGACTCAAGAAAACTTTTGCCCAAGTTTTGTCCAACACTTATAATGTTTCGTTGAGTCAGTTACTGATGTGTATGAAAAGGGATATGATCTCAGTTCCGTTACCGATGCCTTACGTGAAAGAGGATATGGTCACTATTCAGATCAATGAAGATGGTTATGTAGTGGGTATAGAAAATTGTAAGCTTCAGTTGCATAACAAAATTGTTTTGAACAAAGAAGACAAGCCTTCGACATATTTGAGATTTTGTTCAAAAATATTGAAATCTTGGACGTTCTTTGGTTCTTGGAAGTCAATTCCTTTGGGAAATGGATTCTATGAATTCAAGTTTTAGTCTTTGGAAGACATGTGCAGGATATACTAGTCGTGAGTTCTTTGAATCTTGTTCTCGAAATTTTATGGGTTTTTGCTTGGAATCATGACTTTGTGTCAACCATGGTAAAAATTACAGAAGCTCAGTGTTGGGCCAAGTTGAAGAGTTTACTGTATTGGAAATTACACATTGTTCTTTATTACTGGAGGGATAAACACCATTTATCCTTGGATGAGTGTTGCTTTCAAGATCTAAGGGGTTCTTTGCAAGGATTCTGGTGGATATAGATTTACAACATGATTTTCCAAAGCATATAATGGTTGAAAGGCAAGACTTTGCTTTGATTGGAGTTATAGAGTATTAAAAAATTTCTGATTTTGGCTATCATTGTCAAATAATTGGTCATAGTACAAAATTGTAGAAAAGTTAAGGATAATTCGAAAAACGTCTCTCAAAAGTAGGTCTTTATTCTTATGGTTTCATAGGTCGATTTCGATCTATTTAGGAACATTTTTGGATATGGTAGGAGCCAATTTTAAAAATATTTAATCGTTTATATATTTAATAAGAAATCTTGTTAAAACCTCTTAAACATTAAAGATAGTTTAAGAGTGATGAAAGTGTTGCAAAGACAATTTCGATATTTAATAATAAATAAAGACTAAAAACATAATCAAATATAGAAAGGAAGAGAGATTGACAAGTCATAAAAAGAGATATACGAGATTGAAAAAAATAAAATATAAATTCGACTATAAATCCATATGTTTATGGTTTAAACTGAATTATTTAGTTGAGATCACTCTTTCTTTACTAGAAACAATGTTGTAGAAGATACAATGGCTAATCGGGTTTCTGAATAGTATAAGAATGATAAAAGTAATTTAGAACACCTTAATGAGTGCTGCTAAAAATAAATTCCACATTTCACATAATCTAATGAAGAAGGAGGTACATATTATTTTGGGAATCTGACTGTTGCACATCATTCCTTGCTAGCTGATTTAAGGATGATTCTTTCTGCACCATATCATTTGTGATTGGCACCCAACATGTCAATGTGAAATTACTATTGTATTCTTAATGAAATAGAAATTAGGTTAAAGTTAATTGCACCCAGTAAAACAGTAATTTTTCATAAATCTTTTTATTTTCGGGTATATATATATATATATATATATCCATAATTGTGTTATTGTGTTCCAGATGTATAT
Source organism: Phaseolus vulgaris (assembly GCF_000499845.2). Lineage (NCBI taxonomy): Eukaryota > Viridiplantae > Streptophyta > Magnoliopsida > Fabales > Fabaceae > Phaseolus > Phaseolus vulgaris. Next base: position 38,277,812 of record NC_023759.2, read on the forward strand.
ATCCAGAATAGTTCTGGATAATTATGTTCGGAAGAATATTTTGCTTGATTTGTTTTGGATGAAAAAATCCGGAATGTGCCCCCTGCCAATCCCTTTAACATTTTCGTTGAATTTCATGTGGCTCCTGCCAACACATGCCATTGTCCCATTCGTTGGGGGATAAAAGGATCTTACAAACCTCACTCTCTTGGTCCAATTGATTTGAGGAATGCAACCATTTCTTTTCATTGCACTTCCGCCCAAGAATTTCCGGAGTGCTTCACCAAACTATTGGAATTAGGCACATGGTTTCACAATTTTATTTTGTCTTTTCTAGTTGCTTTTGGATTAAAGTCCATAACATTAATTCTTTAAAATTGTTTAGTTTAGTGAGTTTTAATCCATTAAAAGTACCAAAATCATCATTGTCAAAAAAAGAATTGAGGATGATTGGCTTCCGGATATGTATATCCAGAAGCATGATGTGCCTTCCGGATAAAGATGTCCGTAGTTAAAGAGTACAATTCTGGATTACAATATTCATAGGCAAACATGACACTTCCGGATACCAATATCCATAGGCAAAACTAACACTTCTGAATGTCAATATCCATAGACAAAGATGACACTTCCGAATGCCAATATCCATAGGCAAATATGTGACTTCTGGATATTGATATCCATATACAAATTTGTGAATTCTGGATATTAATATCCATAAGAAAATTTGTAACAAGGGCAAAGTTGGGTTTAAAAGGTTACGTTGGGTGCATATAAAAAATGATATGGTGCCGGAAGAAATTGCCATGATTTAATTGTAAAAGCCAATACTTTTGCTATTTTGGTCACTACTGAATCCAGGCAATTGCCTCCTGCACCCAATCAATTTTGACTGGCACCCAACAAAAGTTTTAAAACTCTATTTTGCCTTTTCCATACATTTGCTTACGGATACCAATATCCAGAAGTAACATATTTGCTTATGGATATTAGCATCCAGAAGTGACAAATTTGTCTATGGATACTGACATCCGGAAGTATCAGTTTTGCCTATGGATATTGATATTCGGAAGTGTCAGTATAAACATTCGTAAGCAATTTGCAATTGAAGCTCCCGGACGCCTATGTCCGTAGTAAAGAAATGCATTACGGATATCATTATCCAGAATTGGGTTTTGTATTCCGGATGTACATATCCAAAATAGTTAACTGTGTTCTGGATGTGGGCATGCGAAAGTATATTTTTTGACTTATGGATTTCTATATCCGGAAGCTAAGTGATATTTTTTTTCAGCATTCTTAATGGATACAGCTGCCTTAGAAGATAAATGCGAACGGAAAAATGGCAAGATAACACTGCCCACCGCGTTCAGTGCGAAAACTAAGGTGGCAGTGACGGTAGCGACTGCTAAACGAAGGTGGCAGTGACGGTAGCGACTGCTGTGCGAAAACGAAAAGGTGTTGTGATTGGGTGCAGATCACTCCCTTAATCTATTTTCAATTTCATTAAAGATATTTTCATATATTCACAAATTTCATTAAAGATAGGGAAAATCAACCCTGAATCCAATGCTAAAAAGGATTTGAAAAAAGTAAGGGTGAATTTTATTGTTAATTTTGGGCTTTTATATACGTATCATTGAGAGAATAGGTCATTAGTGAGATATTAGATGTCAAGTTAATTAGGATGTTATATTCCCATAATGATGTTTTTTTAGTAATACTCCCTAAAAAGTAATAATAAAAATAAAAAAATAGTTAAAAAGTTTCTAAATTATTAAATTATATAACTATTAGAATAAACACAACAGTAACGTCAATACTAGAATTGAATGGGATTTCATCCATTAAAATGATTTAAATTTAGTTTAATTGAATGTGTCATTTATGTATCAAATTCAATCTAAATCCAAACCACAAGTGTTAAATAAATAATGAATTAAGTTGAATTAAGTAATTAAATATTCAAATATAAAATTTATTTTATGATTTTAAAAAATAAAATCTTTCAGATATAACTTTCAAATATTTATATTATATCTGTATTTTGATTAAATAAAACATTTGAACAAATTAAATAATAACTTAAAGTAAAAAAAAGTAACACAAAATGGAGAAGATGTCTCTTATCATACATTCAAAATTCAATTTGTAAAATACTAACTTGGTTTTCATGAGGTTTACGATCAGAATCACACCATTAACCTTTCTTTCATAAGACAAACGGGGAAAAAAAAACTATCTTCAAAGGAAAACTACAGCAGCAGTGTAAATTCTAAATACTGAACAATTTGATTACTTGATCATTATAGTCATACTAACATTACTAAATCTACCATCACTTTATTCGTATTTCATCTTTTTTTTTTGTTCCTCAATTCTAATCACACACGTTCCTTAATTACTCTACATGCATAAAGATTGGGAAAGAACAAAATCAAGAAAGTTCATAATGGAATTTTTAGGCTTATCCTGTAGGGGCCAATTGAAATAGCTTCTCTGCTTGATCAGGGAAGAATGTAACGAATAAATATGCACCTGAAAATTTCATTTAAACAAATCAATAGCAGCATAAAAAGTAGTGATAGAAATATGCTATAAGAAAAGACTCACAAACAAGAATAGTTCCCAACACAGTTGATATTTTTCCTTGGATTGTCACCAAACCAGCTTTGCCTGCATCCTCCAACTTTGAGGACCCAACAGAATCAAATGTCCCTACAGAATTGAAATAGTTTAATTGATTATCCTAAAATATAAGTTAACTTCTAAATATAAGTCAAACAATCACTAAACCTGGTTTTACAGTTTGAAGACCAGATGTTATGCATGCTATATTTTCAAAACCAGCTTCCTCTAACTTATTTGCAGCTGCTGCAGACCTTGACAAAGAACAAAGAAAATCCCAAACTCTTACATCAGACTATTAAAACTCAATGCAAGTACAGTGTAAATTCAAGCCAATTTATAGGAATTTGATGTATCTTTTTGTCCCACAACATCTAGAAGTCCTTGAGGTGAAGTTTGTAGTTTTGTCCTTTTTAGTATATTATTCAGGTGGCATCAATTTTCCCATCAACAATTGTCTCATTGTCTCATTGAAAATCCAACTCGTAACCTTAACTCTAATAGCAATTGTTGACTCAAACTCTTTATCATTAGACAAAAAATTATAACTAATAGTCAGAGTGAAATTTTTTCCACTTAAAAGCGTAATAGCTCCAGCATCACAATTCGATTGTGATTTAACTTACCTAACCTACGCCACAAGATAATTGATAACATATGCAACAATATATATAACATTTTATGTGGCATCATTTTCTCTCTAATTTGAGTCAAGTTACCCGTAAATTCTCTTGCACTTGCACGATAAATATTGGATGATGGACTATGAGCTTCTTTAGAAATAGTTACTTTGGTGAGACCTTGGAAGTTGGACACTAAAAGCATTTATGCAGAACGTTGAAGTATGAAATTCATTCATATAGGAAATGACCTTGGTCTTATTCCATAAAATATATTTGACTAAGATGAGAAAAAGACCGCCTTAAAGAAAAACAGGCAATGAAACTACAAGCATGAGTACAAATTTCTTAGATTGTCCCATAATGGAACAGTTCTTGAAAATCTTGTATCCCCCCTCTCCTCACAATCCAAACAAAACACAAATACTTTGTAGTTTGTGGCTTTAGATATGGGTTGTAATATATAGCTGTATAAGCTTGAATAACTGAGAAGCTTGACACAAGGATATCTTTTAACACATAAATAAAATTATATCTGACTAAAGAATTAATTTCAACAACTTTTTATCTCATTATTTAAAAGGAATATTTTACATCCTAAAAGACATGTTATATCATCAACAGTTCAGTACTCTTTTCAATGAGCTTTTATTTCAAAGCTAGAGTACAAACAAAATATACTCTCACTTCTTCCTCCTACCCTCATACAACCTCACTGTCATCTCTTCTTTTACTATTAAGTCACCAATTAGCCTTGAATAATCAAACCAAAGCTTCATCTCTTTTTCATCTAACATTTAGATATTAGACTCTACGTAGTTATTATATTACACAACCATGCTATGAGTATATGTAATATTGAAGCCAATCATATATAACGAAAAACAAACATGAGAGTTGGGGTCTGTGTGTTCTACGAAGGTGAAGTTAAGGACCAAAACATATCAATGCAAGCTTACTGTGAACATGACCAGATGGTGTAAATAATTTGCAGTCAAATTGGGTAGGAAATCATAAACAAACCTCAGTCCTTCCTGGCATACAACCAAGAGTTTACTTTCAGGTGGAAACTGGCTCTTAACAGATTGTATAAACTCAGGATTTGGCTTAGTGAATGGTAACCCATAGAACAACCCAGAAAAATTATTGTGCAGCTGCCTTTTTATAATAGTACCTACAGAAAGCGAAAGTGACAGAGTAACAAAATTGAAGCAGAAGAACATGCCCACATAAAACTTTTAGGAAGGAGAAACTCCATACCGGGATCATTGTCTTTGTTTTCAACAAAAAGAGGCACATGACTACAAGATTTTATGTGAGCTCGCTCAAATTGATTTTTGTCCCTCACATCAAGAACAGCATATCCATCCACTTCTACAAGTTCCTTCGCCTTGTCAGCGTTCACAAAATTCACTTCTGCTTTTATTGTCAATCTTCTCATTCCAGTTCCAGGTAGTTTCCCTGGCAGGGCCCTTGCATTGTGAGTTTTTAATACCAACCAACATGTCCCTAAGTTGCTGAAAAAACAACCTTAATCCCTCACAACCATGTCCACATAGATTTTTCAAACGTTAACTGAACTTTCCCTTCACTACTGTTTTCACCAACATGGTTAATTTGAAATGCAGAATATAAAGTTTTTTATTTTACACGCTGAAAATCTAGGAAAGAAAACCCCAAGATAAAATAAAGATACTTTTTTGTGGATTTGTTATGCTATGAGTATAAATAACCATTTGAAGATGTTAAAGAAAGAGAGAAGTTAAGATGAGTTAGTTACCTGGAAGAGGAAAGACAGGAAGCGTAGAAACCAGTTCCTGCCATTGTATGAAAATTGTTTCTAACTCATATCTATCCGCTGAAGCTGTCTTTCAAAGTTGAACTCACTCGTGCCACCTGTTAAATTTAATGGGCCATGAAATTTGCAATCAGCAATGGTTTTCTGCCACGTGTCAAATATCTACAAAATCTTAAAGCCTTCAAGATTCTATAACCTCATCACTGGTACCCTTGTTGGTGCTGGCTAACAGTGATAGCTGTTTGTTTAGCTCAACATGTATATTTTTTTTCATAAGACTTAATTTTCAAAAGATCTAGTTTTCAAAATAAAATAAAATAAAAATCTTCTAATTAAGCTTAATCAAATAGAAATAATTATAATACAATATGCCAAAGTAGAAACTGAACCATTAATTTCAGCCACATTTTGAGACAGCCATAAAAAAGGTCAGCAAAAAAAATATATAGGATATTTCTATAAATACTGTATTAATAGTTAATGAAATCTTAGTTTCGTAATGATTTTTTTAAAATCATTTTTTATTTAGCAATGATTTCATATATAATTTGTAAGAAAACACAATGATAGGAGAGTAATCATAAGCCTTGTTTTTTTGTTAAGAAGTTTGGAGGAAGAGAACAATATAATATAACCACTAATTATCCAATAGTCGACGTTCTTCGTTGGATGTAGTGAAAAAAACCATGAAGCTGAAACATGGAGATGGTTTTCAGTTCTCAATACTAAACATTCGTAGTACATGAAAAAATTGAATAGTTTTTTTTTTTTACAGTATGATATCTTTCTACACATTTCACTGAAAACATATTTCCATCTAGTCTATTGTTATTCTAAAATATATTACAAAAATAAGCATTCTAAAAATATAATATAATTTTGTGTGTTCAAAATAAGCATTACGAGAAAACATTACCAATTAACAATGCATTCCAAAATATATTTCCTTTAATACATTTAAATATCTTTACGAAATATAAATTCCAGAATATATTCATACATAATATATTATTTCTTTTATATTATCAAAACTTCGTTTCAAACTAATCCTTAAAAATAAGTAAAATTTGATTAAAAATAATTGTCGAAGATAAAAAAAGTATCATAATATACTATTTAGACATCTTTTCCAGACTTTAAATACACACACATAACAAATAACAATTATTAAATATCAAGATCAATTACTTTAACAATTAACATAATTCAAAATAAACTAACAAATTTTAAAAAATTATATTTTTTCACTAAAATTGTAATTTTTTTCTTATTACCTACTATTTACCTTTAAAATACTATTAAATACAAATTCCAAAATATCATTGTATTGAGAATCTCAAAACTATCGCCAAGGAAGAACATTGACTATTGGAGTAATGTGTAACATAGATTAACCCACAACAGCACACTTATTGGAATTTAACCAGTTCGGCATCACCAACTTACATAAGAAACAAAATGGAAAAACTGCGAAGTATGAAATTCCAACTCAAAACAAAGAGACGGGTCTACAAAAGAGTGATCCACTCTTTCCTATCAATTTGAAATGTCTTCGGTCATAGAAGTGCATAAATTAATAATTATTCTTCAGTACTGGTTCTTTTCTTTGTTGTGTAAGCGGCATACTCCTTCCCCTCGTCATGTTTTAATGTCTGACCACCGAAATCAATATATGCAGATGTGAATGCCAACGCTGATCCAGCAGAAAGTGCACTTTTGATGCTCCTTCCTGCAATAGAATGAACAGAACATAAAACTTGCTACGAAAACAGCAGATTCAGGGTGACTTATTTAGATTATAAAGTTGGTAATCCTGGTTTTGTAATTAATATCAGATTCAGAAAGGTAACTTAAAACACTTCCTAAGAAATTTTTAAGGAAGGCTGACTGTTAAACAACAACCTCATGATGAGAAACCATGTTTAAGTTAGACAATTGTAGCCGACAACAAGCAAATATGCATAAGGCTGCAAATCATGGGCTCTCTTCCATGTAAAAATATCATAGTCAACCAGGATGAACTTATAATGAACTGTGTAGGCAGGCAAATGGAGAGACTCAAAAGTTTGCAGTATAAGCCAACAGTGATGTGACATGAAACTAACAAATAGGTATGCTTGGGTGTTGGGATGGAGGGTTTTGAAGTGAAAGGAAATGGAGGATAAATCATTTATCTCAAGTAAATATTTTCTAATATAAGAAACTTATAGAATGAAAGAAATAAAATAGTGAATTCTCACAAAACCTTCCAATCATTCTTTATCCGATTTTATACACTACAAAACTTTATTAATTCGAAAATACCACCATCCTTTCCTTTCTACAAAAAACCTTAGAACAAAGGAACCAATAATCCAACACAAGTAATAAACAAGTCAGAACTTGAAGTAGAGGATTTCCACAAAAATCTTAAGACCAATATCAGCCCAATATATCATACTTTGCAGTTTGCAGTGAGAAAATGGAACAGTGAGCAACAAAAATAGTTACATTATACAATTATTAATAACTCCATACAAGGTCAATAGGCAGGAAGAAACAACATGTAGTATAGTAGCTAGAACAAACAATCACTTAGATTTCCTTTTAAAAATTTCAGGCACATGTTTAGCTAAATAATTCAACAAGTGAGCAAAATACAATGCATAAACTTCTTACACAAAATGGAGCTGCTTTACACCAATGACTGAAGAGACCAATAGAAGGGTATAAAATAAAGAAAGACAGATAAACATAGAAGCAGTAGAAATCAAGCATCCATGAATCTATAATAGTAAATTAGTAATATGAATAAAAATAAAATGAGTTTCTTCATAAGTTAAAATTAACTCATGCACAAGTTGAAAAATAAAAAAACTTAGAAAGTCATATGTGAGAACTTATACAAAGTAGCTTATGCATATACTAATTTTAACTTTTGGAGAAACTCATTTTTGTCTCCTCAAAAGTCTTGAAGAGAAGTTACTCCAAACAAACTCAAAGTAATGCTTAAAACATATATAAGGGAAAGAAATTAACCACAAAAATTACCATTTTACAACAATTCTATACAACAATCCATGACGCACAACACAGCTTGATATATAGACGCTTCCACATGTCAGAACCAGTTTGAACACAAGACATGGTGCAGACAAGACATGGAAGTGGTGTTGGACACAGCCCACCAAAACCAGACATGACCCAGTCACCGGACACACCAGTGATGACACAGTCCAGTCACCAGTTTCGTCAATGAAGACATGGCCCAATTACCAGACACACCAGCAATGTTAAACCATGTTAAAAAATAAAGGAGAAATGTTATCTTTACCCTTACCTTCACAAGAAACCAGAACAATTCTAAGAATGAACTGAGAAATGTCAAGCAGTATGGCACAGACGAGAAGAAACGTGTAGAAGTGGTGAAGACTCTGATTGCTACTGTCAATTGCAATCAAAGAATAATGCGACTGTCTTACGTACCATTCCTCACTGGCGAGTAGTGAGCAATTTCCCGCAGCCCAATAATACTTGTGTTGTGTCCCCTTTTCTCCCCACTCTTGTAACCATCTTTTTCTTTTCTCTTTCTATTGCTACTCCAATTCAATTATTTTATTCTATTTCCTCGCCTCCCATACATAACTGACTAACTTTTTCCGGTTTCTCCATAGTTTTACAATTTTTCTTTTACTATTGGAGTTATATTATGATGTGACCCCGTGTCTTGGGTTTTTTATATTTTGCAGTGTCTTGTGTTCAAATCAATGCTACATAGACAACAACAATTAAGCCTTTTTTCCCAGAAGGTGGGATTGGCTACATTACATAGACCACATGATGCCAAAATGTTCTATCATAAGTTATATCTATAGACATATTATTTACCCCCAGTCCTTAATTGTTTCTCCTGTAGCATTTCTAGGTCTACCTTTGCCTCTAGCCACTGGATTACCCTTCATCTGATCTACTCTCCTTATAGGGCTTCAACACCACCTAAGGAAACATACTATCATCTTTTCTACAATACGTGCTACCCCAACATTTTGTTTGATGCATTCATTCCTAATTCTATCTTGTCCACTAATCTATTGCAACATGTTCAACTTACATTGAGTTTATTCATTTGTCAGTGTTTTCCAACCCTCCTAGTATAACATGCGGGTACAATGAAAAGTTAGCATCAACAAAATATAACATGGTTATGACATAGAAACCTCCTAGGTCCAACAGAAATCTATTTTATGCTCTCCAAACACATAACAACCAATCAATGAATAATGCACAATTGAATGAAAGCAAAAAAAACTTGTAGCTTCTTTTTTGGGACAAAAAATGTGCCCAATATAAGGATCTCCCAGTGACAGTGGTGACAGTGGTGACAGTGAAAAGCAACAAAAGACCAAGCTTTCAATGAAAACCTAAAATGAAACAAGACCAGCAAAAAGGGTTAAAGAAGAAAGGGTTGGCCATAGATAACCCTCCCGTACACATAGAAACACACATACAACCACAAAAGATTATTCTCGAAAGCCAAAGAAGACCAGATGATAGATTGGCTTCCTAAGCCGGACATGAAAAGTGCCAAAAGCCATCAAGCACAATGACATAACCAAGTCAAAAAGACAAAAAAAACACAATGTTCAAATCTACTAATTTCAGAGTGAAATGGATCGAGTCATTGTCTGTGTGATGCTTCTTCAAAAATGAATGACAAATCATAGCTCAATAACAAACATTTTAGAATCCAGATATTAAATAAAATAAATTCTCAAAGATAAATATTTATAACAGAAAAGGGCTACCTTTGTAACCCAGAATAGTTGCACCAGCAACAAATCCACCAACAGCTCCATTGACTAGATCCCTCTTCATCCTATAGTGCTGCACCAACTGCTCTACACCTATGTAGACTCCTCCAATGGCAGCAAAGGTAAAACCGTAGTTTCCCATCATCTTGAAAGTCCTAATCAGACCTGGAAGGGCAACACTTCTCTCAACCCGAGGGACATCATACCAGGAGGCGACCACAGTACCCCAGATAGTGCCAGCAACTAAACCAGTTGTTGCACCCTTAATAGTTTTCATGAGTGGTGTATCCTCATCCTCTAAGTACCTACGTTCTGCTGCGTCCACCATGATTTTCTCAAGACACTATCAAAAAATTAACACTACTCATTAATCATGTCAAAAGATAAAAGCTACAACACAACATTTCATACCACAACCAATTACCACTAAAAAACACAGGAAAGACAGTTGTAATCTCTCCTAACAAGAACATTTTGACAGAAACCTAATCCAGATAAACGAGATTAAGTTTCCAAGTATCATAATGCTTTCAGAATACACACACAGCATATAAATTACTGACCATTTTTCCAATGATAAGAAAACATAATTACAGGAAACAGTGGTGGAATCAACAACTAGTAGAAATACGCCGAACCAATTCTACGATAAGACCCGGTGATAACCGATCCAAAAAATGAATTCCAAACCGGAAAACAACATTGGAAACATCGGCAACAGAGAATAACGCATAGAAATATTAACAATCATAAAAAAACGAGTATGAAGAATCACACATACATTCAGATCGAGGAACGTGCGCTACTTAAGAAAGTAAATCAAATGGAAACCCTAAACAGATGAGTGGACAAGGTGGGAATGGAGTTAGAGAAGAGAAATTGAGGCACAAATGCGATATTGATGAAGAGAAAAAGAAAGTGTTAGCGGTGAGAAGATAAATAGGTACCTCCGAGAAATTGAGAAGCGAAAAGATGGGTACTCGTCACTGTAAACTATGAATGAACACCCTCGACTGCGATATTACATCAGGATTTTCTTCATCATATTTTCAATTTCTTTTTTATATTTACTTTAATTTTATGTACAGCACTTTATTTTTATAAAATATACTCAAATTACATTGTTGATCTAAATAAAAATGCTTAGTCATCCAAGCAAAGTCTTGCAAATAAATAAAAAATAATTATAATAAAAAAGAACAATAGTCATTAAACAAAAGTACTTGAAATTAATAATCCGTGGAAAAAATAGTATATCTTCAAAGATAATCTTTGTAACTATTCGTTTTAGCTTAGTTCTCTAAACTATATTTTTAAAGTGAGTTCTTGAACTTGTGTTTTTTTTTAATTGGGTCATTTTGTCTGATTACCTTCACGAAAATAAAATGAAAATGTGTAATAGACAAAATTGAATAAAAATAAAAGTTTTATTTAGAATTGTTGTTGTGAAGCTCGAAGAGACTTCTGATGTTTGGATTAAATTGTTTTGTAAATATTAAAACTCAAATGGAAAAAGTCAAATACCATTTGTTACATTGTTTTTTTCCAGACATTTCAGAAACACAAACACCAGATCGGAACCAAAAATATGAGTAGTTTCCAAATCAACTTGTGTATCGACTTCTCATTATTATATTTAATTTATTTTTTAATTTAAAATATTATTATACTATTATATTATTATAATAATTTGTCAAATACATATATTTTAATTTTTGGGTTTCCACAAAATATTTCTATTCATTATATATTTATAATAAAATTTCTTATGAATTTCTTTTATACTTGCAGTTATCCATTGATAACACCAGATATTTTTTTATTAAACAAATAATTTTAAAATATAAAATTATATAAAAAATTTAAATAAATCACATCATAAAGTATAATTTTAAAAAACTAATATTTTTAAAATAATTTTAATTTCATACATTTAATTTGTAAATATAAATATATAAAATGTCACCATGGTCACATCTACCATGTTGGAATGTAGAATTGGTACACATCTCTCTCCTTTCTTTTTATTTCTTCTTATTACATTTCTCTAATTTCCTTTTATTTTTTTTATGACATTATATATTTTATAAATTTATTATTATTTTATTTATTTATTTCTCTAGACATAAATAAACTTTTTAAGCATCTATAAAACATTTTCCTATTTGAAATGGTATATTTTGCTTCCATATGACAACAATAAATCATTTGAAAAATATTTCCAGCAATGTTTTCAGAGGCTATTATAAAATCAAGAAATAAGAGTGAAAACAATAAATAATTTTGACTGATCATAAAAATACATAAATATATATTTTAGAGAATGAAAATTCTGTCAGTAATCATTTTCTATATTATCTTTCCTATTTTTAAGATATATTTTAGGTAGAATTAGATTAAGTTGGGATAAATCCAACATTTAACCTAATTAAAAAAATTCATATTACATTGAATTTTTGCTTTTTTTTTTCTTTTCAGATTCATCCTACTTATTTTATCATTGAAATGGATTAGGTTGAATTAATTGATCTCAAGTTTTAAAAATAGAAGTGTTAAATTTGTAATTCTCAAATATTTTTTTCATAATTTTCAAATATTTTTTGAAAATAGATTATATAATTATTATAAGTAAAATTTTAAAAACTAAAAATTTAATATTAAAATTTTTATAAAAAAAATCAAATTATCAACCAATGAACCTTTTTTATAAAAATTTTTTATCAAGGTCTTGAATTAAACATAAGTAATCTGCCCCTTAACTCATAAAATAAAAAATTAGATCAAGTAAGGTTTGGTTTGATTTCACTCAATTTCAATAAACTTTAATTAATTTTATTTGAATTGGGTTGAGTGAGAATTAGATTTTGTAGTGAATAAGACTTTAAAACACGAACAAAATTGATTTTTGAAGTTGTAAATGATTATTGTTTGTAAGGATTTATCTACGGTATATTGCGTAAGTCCCTAGGATACAACAGGAACTTCTCAAAAAATTTTAAGGATCAAAATTAGCAACATTCTTCAACCTCCGAAATATCAGGCAAGGAGTAGCGGAACATTCACTTGAAACGGTAACATTTTCTGTTTTGGCTTTTGCATAATATCTCTACGCGTTCAATCTATATGCGTTTGATTTGTTTGATTTACAACAATCCCCCACATATTGCAAAAGATAAAACATAGAGATAAATAAATAAAAAGAAAATTTTGGGTTCATCTAAGATGTAATGCATCAGAGCTGGTATAACAAGTTATATGAACCAATCTTAAATTGATGAACTTAACACATAATGTAGTTGGTATAACAAGCTATATGAACCAAAACACTCAGTATGTGTTAGAGGTTTATCAATCATAATACACACTCACATTACTTGTTGTTATCGTTGTGTTGCGCTTACTAGGTCATGCGCGTGTCTGGTATTCATGAGTGCTATAGAGATCTCGTCAAGATCTTATGCAATCGGCCTCACTTGACACTCATATAGGTGATTTCATCAGGTGTATGCTGCAAATCATACACCACCCATAAGGGATATGAAAAATCATTACAACTTTATAAATCGTTAAAACTCTTTTATCTCAGATTTTTAACCACAAGGTATATTTTCTCGATAATGCAATATCTAGCACTTTCACACACCATAGGAATGGACAAAATTGATTTTAAATCAATATTAGTGCTAACAGAACTAACAAGTGACTTGTTTTTACCATATGGGATCTCAAATCACAAAGGTTGGGTTTCCATCACTTGTTTGTTTGCGAGTGGCTTAAGTCTCATTCCCCTCGATGTTTCTAAAACTAGTTTTCTCCCTAGGGATTTTGTTAGAGGATCTGTCAGATCCCGTTCTGACTTGACATAGTCAATAAAAATCATTTCACTCTTTAACAATTGTTTCATCAAATTATGTCTCAATTGTATATGTCTATTCTTTTCATTGTAAGTTTTAGTTTTAGCTATAGCTATTGTCGATTGGCAATCATAATGCATTGATACAAATGTGGTTGGTTTCATTCCTAATGGAATGTTTGTTAAGAAGTTTTTCAACCACTCAGCTTCATTTCCAGCCATCTCGAGAGCAACAAACTCAGATTCCATTGTTGATCTTGGAATAAAAGTTTGTCTGACTGATCTCCATGTAACTGCATCACCCCCGAAGTGTAAATACATAACCGCTAGTGGATTTTGTCTCATCTGAATCAGAGATCCATTTAGCATCAATGTACCCTTCTAGCACAGCGGGAAATCCACTATATTCAATGACACAATCCATTGTACCTCTCAAGTATTTCACGAGTCTCACAAGCGCATCCCAATGATCCTGATTAGAACATTGAGTGTATCTACTCAGTCTACCTACTGCATAAGCAATATCTGGTCTAGAAAAGCTCATTAAAAGCAATAAACTCCTAATTATTTAGGCATATTGAGTTCGAGAAATAGATTCTCCTCTGTTCTTTAATTTAGAGTTAACATTATAAAGGGTGCTCACTGACTTAAAGTCATAGTAACCAAACTTCTTAAGAAGTTTCTTCGTATATTTTTCTTAGGATAGTAATATACTATCTCCCTTCTTTATAATTTTAACTCCTAGAATCACACTTATTTCACCCATGTCTTTCATCTCAAACTTAGATCAAAGAAATAATTTTGTTTTAAAAACAATATCATTGCATATACCAAAAATTAGCATGTCATCCACATATAAACATATTCAGCATTTCAAATCTAGATTGATAGAAAAACTTTCACCCTATAAAACATTATCAAGTTTTTCATGTCATTGTTTTGGTGTTTGTTTCAAATCATAAAGAGATAATGAGTAATGGTACGTGCACTTCCAACGATAACATTTTCTGTTTTGACTTTTGTAAAATATTTCTACGTGTTCAATCTATACGATTTGTGCGATTAACAACAATTTCTTATATCATCCACCACACAAAATTCAGACAACTCTCTTATATTTAACTAAAAGATTTCTCAACCAGTATATTAGAGAATTCAGTTTGAATATCAAGATTTTCTTTAAAGAATTTTTTCGTTACTTAAAAGCCATAAAAATGTCATATTTGTAGTTTTGTTTTAATTTTTTCCGTGATTTTTTTAAGATTTAGCAGGCTGATGCATATTATGGTAAACCAAAGCAAGATTAAAAACTGGGTGAGTTTACAGTTGTGCGACTAAAGCTAATTCATGTAGGTGGTCCGTACAAACGGACCAAAAACATGTTCCTCATATTTACAAGAGAAATCAACCTAAGATTTCTGGCCCCGTTAATGTCACCCAGTAGGAATTTGAATGTATGCCGCAACAGAAATCACACTCACACACTGATGATGTGCATCAGGTTGATGCATGGCTCACTGCGGCTGGAGAACCCAGAAAGCAATGTTGGTTAAGTGGAAAGACCTCTAAAATGGATCAAGTTCAGTACCATCTGCTACATCGCTCGTTTCATTTTCGTATAAAGATTTAAGAGACTCCATAACTTCGGTCATTGCAGGACGTTGTTGCCTTACAGGCTGCCATGCAAGAACAAAAATGACAAACATACAACCATTGAATAATTCAAGTTTAGCTTAAAAATTCATTTGTTAATACCTGTATACAGAGAGAGATGATATCAGCATAACGAGAAAGAGCCTTGGATGAAAATGTTCTTTTCATGCGGGGATCCACCAGTTGTTCCAAACTCGCTCTATAAGGAAGCATGGGGGGAGCCAATTTCACCAGATATTGCTC
This sequence comes from Phaseolus vulgaris, assembly GCF_000499845.2. NCBI lineage: Eukaryota > Viridiplantae > Streptophyta > Magnoliopsida > Fabales > Fabaceae > Phaseolus > Phaseolus vulgaris. The sequence goes on from NC_023759.2 coordinate 38,293,376, forward strand.
CTCCCCTAACCTGGCTCTGTGTCAAAACAAAATGGAAAAAGGGTCCATCATTCAATTAAACCACCTATGTGCTGAGTGAGTAGGCGGAAAGATAAAAAAAAAGAACACTGACGAGATATAGAAAACAAAAATGTACCTATCGAAAGCTTTCTTTCCAGTTAACAGTTCCAGAAGCAACACCCCGAAGGCAAAAACGTCTCTCTTTCTGCTGCTGGTTCCTGGTTGGCCATGATCTGGCGAAACGTAGCCCATCTCTTCAATATAAATCTCATTAGCCTGTTTCCAATAGTCACCAAAACGATCAGTGAACCAATGACTGCAATGGGCATACTTAGGAAGATTGAGACTGTAAACAAATTTCTGATTCATTTCCAATAGCTGGTTTAGAAAGTTTAAGTTGTTTTTAGCTACAATAACTTGTAAAAATACCATCATTATTCCTCAAAAAATTACAGTAACAGTCAAACAAGAATAAGGGCGCATCCTCTTATTATCAAACATTTGCTGTTTGTTTGGTTTTGAAACAGAATGTATTCTGTGACAACTTAAAACCACCCAAAAGATAAAGCAGCTGTAAGGTGTGAGTGTGAGAATTAGCAAATGTAACTCATATATCAATGAGTTATGAACTATTGCTCAATTTTAGGAATTACTTCAGAAACTAGAACCTTAGCAATGACTAACCGGAAATTCAACTTGATTGATATTCAGTGCTCTCAAAGTAACCAAGCTACAGTTACAAACATGAGGCATCAAATTTTCATCCAGTAGAACATTGGCAGCCTTCAAATTGCCGTGAGCCACGGGAGGGCAGAACTCTGAGTGCAAATAGCTGGAAACATTTGCGTCAGGTTTAAAAGTTGAGACACATAATGGCCAGAGACCCAATACCAAGACGCTAATCTCATAATAACGAGTAAGAAATTTGGGTGGCAACATTGAACTTACTGTAGAGCCTGAGCCACACCTAGAGCAATCCGGAGACGGTGAACCCATGACAGAGGTTTGCATGCCTCGTTGTGAAGAGCGTCGTTTAGAGTGACATTTCCAACATAATCGTAAACAAATAAACCCTTTCCGTTATCCAAACAGTAACCATTGAGTGCTACGATGTTGGGGTGCTTCAGTCGGGAAACCGTGCAAATGACATCCAAGAGCTTTTCCTCTTCTTTGAAAGAAAAGTTTATCTTCTTCACGGCCAAAATCTTCCACAAAAAAGAAAAGGTAAAAACATGTAATACAGTTTGAAAGCAGCAATTTGAAACCTGAACGTGATAAAAATATTATACAGATTAAGTTGTACTTTGTCATCCGGAAAATTAGCTCTATAAACAGGACCAAGAGATCCCTCTCCCAGAATGTTGGCTTCACTGAAGCAATTAGTAGCTAACTCGAGCTCTGCTACCGTGTAAATTTTCGTTATTCCAGTGGATCTGCCTCTTGTAGAAAAACTTTTTTTGAATGGTTCCTCGGTATTGTTATGGTTCATGGAAAGTAATCTCACAGGACCCAAAAAGGATGCAGAATTGAAGGGGGGAATGTGTGGGCTCTCCTGGAGTGCGGTAGAAGATACCCCTATCGCCCAAAGGGGGGAAAATAAGCATGATTAACGATATAAACGAATTCATAGAAATACTAAATGGAATGGTATACTAACCCTGAGAGGTATTTGTTACATACTAGAAGTGAATTTTCAATAAGATCAAGATTTTATTGTATTATTTGTTCTAGGTTTTCTTGAGATTACCTCAGTTTGCAACCATGACAAATGCCATATAAAGTGCCTCACAGTCCGTATGTATTTTTGTATGAATTACCTATGGTTGCACTGGTCGGATAAGAATGAAATGAACCATGGTTGTTTTCTGAGCTCTTCAAGTTCGGGCTCTGTAGACGAAGTTTATTCAAACGGATTGCAACAAAGAGAGCCACCCCTGTGGCCATCAGTGTTCCTCCACCAATCATAAATGCTATTCCTCCGGGACCTACATGATTTTTCTTGTGCTTAATTACTCTGAGAGGAGCCTCGTGTACTTGGGGAAGAACGTCACTTACTCTGGGAGGAGTCTCATTTACCCTGGGATGAACCTCATTTACTCTGGGAGGAGCCTCACTTACTGTGGGAGGGGAATAATTCTCTATGGCATTTGCCTGAGTCGTGGGTGGGCTACTAGTGTTCTGCACAACTGACACGGTATCCAGCGGAAAAGTCCAGGGAGGAGAGTTGTCGGCCACATGGAATTTATTCTCTCCAATCCTAATTGAAGGTATAGAGGTGATTACTTAATGTTTTGCGTTGATTGTTTCAATTTGATGCAAGAAACTACAGGTGATCCACACTTGAAATAGTTTTCACTGACCATAAATTCCGTATGGATTGAAAATGCTGCGGAAGAATGCCACTAAACAGATTATCTTGAATGTTCCTGGAAAAATAGGCAAATGAGCACGTAATAGAACCGAAAATACACGTTGGGAAAATGTGAATGATAACCCTACAAATCTGTTAGTGGAAGTTCAGCCAAGTAGGCGACTGATCCAGTGAATCTGTTATTCTGCAGGAACCTGCACATAAAAACCATTCTATAGATAAAATAACAGACCCCAATGAAGTATAGTTCTGCCTTAGAGTATATGATGAAACAAAAATCAAATTTAGAAAAATGAATATGGCAAGGTTTCTTACAATCTGGCAAGGTTTCTTAAGGAACCAAATGAATACGGTAGGTCTCCTGAGAAATTATTGTATGAAAGGTCCCTGAAGAAAGGAAATCATCCTTTACGAGGATCCATAAATGAATTTGAACAAGGAAGAATGTTATCGTTACACCTTTTTTATTGAGTGAAATCCATGAGTCCTACTCCGTACTTAATAGGTTCCACATCCTATTTAGTGGTCCAAATGAATTTCACCTAAAAGTGTATTGAAAATTTTCTTGCATTTCTAACTGAAAGCATAAGAATCAAAGTGTTTCAATTTGGTTGTCTCACTTTCTCACAACTCAATCAGGTTAATTTTCATTATATAATATTACCATTCATAGTGCTTGACTTCAGTTAACCTAAGAAAATATTGTGTGTTATGAGCTGCCGCCTTTCTCTGCCGCTTCTGAACTATCATTTGTCTTCATTCAACAAAACAAAGCAGTAAAGAGAATTCGCAATCTATATTTTGGTTTTATTTATTTACTTTTGGTTTGAATGATTTACTTTTACTTATTTTATTTATAGTTTTACGCATAGAAATTGATGCGTCACGAATATTAAAAAATTGGGAAAGTTTATATCGTACTTAAGGTTCTTTCTCATGAATCTTGAAGGCTTTTGTGGTTGAATTGCTTATTCATTTTATACATATTCAAAGGCAGGTCAAAAGACCAGGAGAAAAAGACATACATTTCTTTGAGATTATCTAAATCAGTAAATACATCACCAATTGGTCCATGTAGTAAATTGTGGCTTAAATTCCTGCATGACAAGATACCCATAACAATGATGTCAGTCATTACTAAAGCTCGATCACTTTACTATGCTTAAGAGAAGAGAAAATGTGAAGAATAAACTTTAATTAATGTTCTGGTTAAGCATATTTCCTTGTATTACCATCTCTATCAAGCTTGGTTTAAAATCATCAATAATGTAGCAAGTAAACTACTATACTTGTTCAGTTTAGTTCTAAATTTAAATTTTTTGTATGATTCAGTGGGTAAATCGTTCAAGCCCGTTTCGTGTCTCTCCTTTTATTATTTCTGATGACCAGTAACTTGAAAAAAAGGTTTACATAATTTAAAGACTGAATCAAACACATAATTTTCCTCAGAACTAAATTGCAAACGTGGTAACTTTCCAACGAACGAAATTCCATTTTACCAATGTAGCTCAGATGTCATAGATTTTTACAACTGGGATATTTGGTTCAAATAGTTGCAATAGTTTAAGCTTTATTTTATTTCTACAATACTGGATCATAACTTCATAAGAACAACTCTGCTACATATATACTGGCATGCTTATCACTAGCATGGAATTTAATTTTGCAGAAACAAGGTGAAGAAGAGATGCTGACTTACATATAGGAGACATTGGGGGGCAAACCGAATGGTATCTCGCCCTTTATGTTATTTGAACTGACATCACTAAAGAAAAAAAACCTGGAAATAAATAAATAGCAGATTTGACAATAAATTATCCTGATAAGAGCCTAATACGATACAAACACTCACAGTTGCTTCAAGTTAGGTAGATTATATAGCAGGCTTCCAATATACCCAGTGAGGTTTAATCCTTGAAGTTTTCTGCATGTGGACAGAGAGAATTACTAACACTTATTAGTGACATTAACTATGACAAAAATAGGAAATTTAATCAGTGGAATTTCTGCACTACAGCTGTATAACTGATGGCCCAGAACAAGCAACTCCTGTCCAAGACTCTTCACAAGGATCGCTACCATTCCATCCTTTGAGCATCGGTGGGTAGTTAAAGGTCCTGTATAGATCCTGGAGAGCTGACACTGTTTATACCAAAAAAAAAGTAGGACAACTATATAGGTTAGAGACCGAGAAGAAAGATAGTCCGCTGTAAAAAATTATGTCAACATATAATAACAATAATAAAACCTGAATATGTAAGCTTAAAAGATGAAACTAGATTTTAGAATTCATTGAGGATGGCAGAATTACAAATCTAGAATATCAAACTGGATTCAGTCACAATCAAAACAAGTCTATAACATAGTCTAAAATTTTTGGTGGCAACCAAACGATTAATATGATGTTAACAGATCAATTTTTCAAATGTGTTTCCAGAAAAAAAAAATCTAGGACAAAAAAGGAGTGAACAAACAGTTATTTATCTGAGTTACCTTCGTGTTGATGCGTGAACGCCAAGCTCAGAGAAATCAAAATTGAAAATACAAAGAGATTAAGATGCACATAGAGAAAGTGGCGAATCATTTTCCTGAGTATCGGAAAACACACAAACACAGAAATATCAACAATGTATTTTCTTTGTGTTTTCTCTTTCTTTCTAAGCAAAGAAAAGAAAAGGAGAAAAGAATCAAGATTGCATCTAACTATAGTGACAGTGAAAATGGTGTCTTCAACTGTTTCTATGCGCAGCGTTAGTTTCTGTTGTGATGGGGTCCACGTAACTGAGTCCGTTATATTGGTTTTGGCGCGAAATGAGTTATTGGGCCTGCTTATTTACAAAGACCACTGGGTTTTGTCTGGGACCCATGTCTAAATGATTGAGCTGCTGTTACTGAAATATTAATGAAAAAAATGGAATAAAGTTTATAATAAAATCATTTATAAGCGTCAACACATCATGTACCGCAACACCCACCAAAGCATCACAACACCCAACAACCAACATCACCACGTGCTCCCTCCACCCGGTCCAACCTAAACTATATAGGGGAATATGAAATTCGGAAAACACAAAAATAGCCATAAGATGTCTTCACTCATCATTATCACATTTACTAAATTTCCATAATTTTGGCTTTTCATGTAGATTGTTGCAGGGAATTCCAAAGTCATCACGGTTGTGTAACTATGAAGGTGATGCCAATGAATAATCACCATGACTTCGGATTTAATTTCACAGAGATTAGGTTGAATTCGAATTTTCAATTTTATTTTTGGTGCAGGGAGCATTATTGTGTTTTAGTTTATGCCTCTTCTAGCCGATTTGCAGCAGAAGAGGAAAATAAATTAAGAACCTTAGCAAGAAAACCACCATACCTTTTTTCATTTAAGACTTAATTTAAAAACAAATTTGACATAGAACGTGGTTTACAATTTGAATTCAACGGAAAATCAAACACAGAAACTTAGTTTTACTCTTTGGGCTGGGACCTCCCAAGCCAACTGAAAAACACATACATGCCTTGTTATCCAAGTCATTCTCAGGTGAGCAATGTGTGCAACACTGTTCAAAATAGTCAAAAGATAATATCAAATAGCTTTGAGTAGTGGTAGCAAATAACAAAGACACTGTCCTCCCAATCAAATAATTCCAGAGGAGACAGCAATGGCAGAGGACACCATACCTATGCCAAAACAGTAACAAACACTCTCAGGTGATTCATCTGGAGCCTGAAAGTTGCACAAATGCAGCAAGGCCACCCATACCTTGATTATCATTTAAAACAAACCAAAATAAGCAAGAGATATCAGTCTGGCAAGCAATCATGTAGTAGGCACAGGTTGTGCTATATGTTATTACAACCACAACAAAAAAGTGCATTAAAGTGACCAATGAGCAGATTCATATGTCCTGGACTGTTCTAGATCCATGTAATGCCTCCTGCTCTGTTGAGACAGATCCAGCTCACCATGAAGCTGGCCATTCAGTGGCTGTGAAATATGACCCAGACCTAGATTAGGGACCACCTCAGGCGAACAGTCACCAGAATCAATGCCCTTGAAACACCACGAGGTATTTGGAAGTTCATGGAGTGATGCACCATGGGATGAAGCAGTAAGTTGTGTCATGGGTGTCCCATTGAAATTTATCATGTTATTCAACCCAAGACTTGGTACTGTGTTTCTAGAACCCCATGCTTGACTTGACAGAAGAGAGAGAGCACAGCTCGAGTCAGAGACGCCTGGGTAACTTTCCCCTGGAGGATGACCGGCAAAGCTTGTCCCACCCACCGAACCTTGCAAGAAAATGTCAGATGGTGTCTCTGAATTGCCGTGCCAGCTAAGTGTGGAGGTTTGACTTCCAGGAGCTAGCTCGGATGATCTAGAAGTTGGAAGTGAATTTCTCAGACTAAGCTTTGGATACGAAGCCAATTCCATCAGAAAGTTGCCACCTCTGCCACTATTATCTGTCAAAAAAAGTGCCAGACATTAGAATGTGTTTCATATGTAATGCCAAGAATGGCACAGGCTGAAACTACATATGCTTCCCTATAGAAAATTTGAGAGGCATGAAACTGATGTTTTACTGATAGTTTCTAACCAAAAGCAGATGAAGAAAGTCTAGCATAGCGAGAGGTTAAGAGGGAGCTGGGTGGGGGCTTTCTCCGACGTTCATTATGGCCCGCTAGTCGCCTGCGGCAACTTCTTTTGCCTTGATCAAACTCAGGAAGCTGGTGAAATCTGGGCAAGGCTATGAAACATGATATTAGTTCTTAAAGTCATAAATTACTCCAATTTAAGTCAAAGATAGATGAATGAGTCCAAGCATGCTAACATGGCAAGACTACTGTTTCCTAGCATGGCATGCTATGGTGTTGTTGCCACAAATTGAAGTACCCCTTTGCAAATATTAGAGAACACAAGTAGTTTAATATGTATAAACAATAGAAGAAGGGCGTTTTTCCATAAGATAAGATGTAGTAATAACGTTCACATCTTGAAATGATGCACGTCACTAAGCATGCCTTGCACTGAATGAGAGAGCATATTAGCAGAGTATAAGATGTTCCTTGACACCTGCTTTACAGAAACAATCCTCGAAACATTGCTCAAGTAACATCATGTGGTTCCATGATACATAGAATTCAGCTTTAACATATTGGTATATAAGACCAAGACAATACCAACGCTCTTTCCCTTCTTTATTACCAAAAAGGGTAGATCTTTACTCTTAGTGAAAGACGCCCGAACAATTCAAAAGAGAAGTTAACAAGCTTTAATACAGCAGATAAACCACAATATAGATCCTCCAATAGTACCATTTGAAATGCTTGAGTGAGTTTGGATGCTAGAAAAATCCATCTTCAAAAATATCTTTGCATTATCTTTACTCTTTAGTGAAAGACGCCCGAACAATTCAAAAGAGAAGTTAACAAGCTTAAATACAGGAGATAAACCACAATATAGATCCTCCAATAGTACCATTTGAAATGCTTGAGTGAGTTTAGATACTAGAAAAATCCATTTTCAAAAATATCTTTGCATTATCATTGATAGTAATATGTATTTTATCTTCACATATTTAGGAGACTAATTTTCTGATTATTCTCACTATGGAAAATAGCTTGCTCCTAAACTACAAAATCTACAGATCAAAAGTATAACTTCTGACTTAGAAAACCCATTTGAAACCCAGAAAAACCGTGAGACAAAAATTACACTCGGAGCAGGTACCAGAAAGCTATCCCTGCTCCAAAAGAAATACTGCAAATAAAAACCACATTCATCATTGACTAATATGATGCAGACGGAAACCTTCCATAAAAGATGGTCATCTGTCTCCAAAATACAAGATTAGTAAAGAATTGAATACTATCCTAGAATGCACATAGCACAGAAGAGTCAAATCGAAATGGATATCAGATGTGACAAAAAAAGTCCGCATAGCATCATAAAACAGGATAGAAAGAAAAATAGGCACATCAGCAAGGCGTGTGGTTCGGATTGCATGATCCAGCAACACCAATTGCACTCATTCTCAATCAAGTAATAATAAGTCAAACTACAGAGAATGAAAAGTAACATGAGTCTCGGAGGCAATACATGAACAATTACGACAACCTATCAAGCTTACTTAAGTCATATATCTCATTATGTACATCCAGGACCCACTTTATGGATGGCCAGACAATGGAAGGTTGTGGCCACTCTCATATTCTAATTAGCAGAAAACTATCATTATGATAATAATGCAAGCCTTAACCAACAACCCAAGGCTCACTAAGATCAAAAGGGACTGCTCTTGTAGCACAAATAACACATGATAAAACACTTGATTCATAACACTAAACTGAAATACCTGGATTAATCTTTTCACAGATACGGACCTATAAAGTTTGCTCATGTTTGGTAATATATTATATTTGAGAAACAATAGATTTTTTTAACGGCTCTCTCAGTGATCTATAAATAGAAATAACAAGTATTATGTCTCCAAAACATGAAAGGCAATCACTAAACAGTAATTAGAAAATTACAACAGCACACGAATACAGAATAGAGGACCCATACCCCAAACCCACAAGGCCAGAGGTAAAACAGCAGTGTAGTGTAGTGTTTTGCGATTTTCAGACTACAAGTTGCACACCCATTTCAAACCTTTTCCGTACAAACCGAGTTATTATTTTTAATACCAAACACACCTGGGGGTGCAAGAATCAATTCGCTGAAAAGGAAAACAATATTTCACACGCGTTATCAGACAGCCGTTCAGATAAGCACTTTAAAGCTGAGCTAGAGGAAAAAGCAAAGTACACCGAGCATAATCAACCAAATCATCACTGAACAAAACATCGCCAGAACAGACACAAAGAATCACACCAAAACTTGAACAAAAGCATAACCACGATCAATGAACTAAACCAACAACTCCAAATAAATAACAAACCTATAACTGCAACGACAAAACACGATAACATATCTCACCTACAAACCTACACCGCAGACACACCAAACCGTAGAATAACGGACAATTTTTTTAATAAAATAAACCAGACCCTACCCTACTTTATCTTACCTCACCTATTATAGTAACATATTAAAACCGCACAAGAAAAAGAAAAGGAAAGAATTTTTGGTTTCTGGTAATAACAACAATGAAAGAAGGGTTGACCTGCTACACTGTTGACAAAACCTTTGTTGAAGGCCAGCAACAATGACTGTAGGGGATTTAGAGTGCATGCCACAGACTTTGTGCCTAGAATAGTAAGCTTTAGCATCACTCAGATCTACCATACACCCTTCAACTTGACACCTTGGAGGCTGAGCTGGTTGAACAGACCCACCTCTTCCTTTCCTTGAAGAAGAGGAAGAGGAAGAAGTAACTCCAGCAGCAGCAGAAGTAAGAGAAGAGGCTGGAGTAGCCAGACCCACATCCTCAAAATAGATTTTTTGGCCGAATTTCAAACCGTTGAGGGACTCAGAAGAGGAGAGTTTGGTGGCAGCAGCGTCTGAACCCATTGGGGGGAGGAGAGGTGTGGTGGGAGGCTAAAGTGTAGTGTTATTGATGTTATTATTCATTGTGGTCTGTATGACAAGAATAAGAGAGAAGAGAGAAGAGAGAAGAGAGAGAGAGAGAGAGAGAGAGAGAGAGGGAGAGAGAGGGGGGGGTTGGTTGTGAAGCTGTGAATGTGAAAGTGTTGTGTTTGATTCAAAGGAGTGGTAGTGGGAGAGTAAAGTGGAAGACAAAAGAGGAGGTGGAAGGGTAGGGAAAAGGAGAGAGTTGACGCTGGGCCATAGTGGCAGTGGGCAGTGGCAGCGTGTGGTACACTGAGAAGAGAGAAGGAGTGAGTGAGTGTAGTCAGAGAACCAAACACACCCTTGTCTGTCCAAAACCAAAAATAATGGAGGTAAAGCGCCAGCTACGAGAGACAGATTGTACCCTCTTTTGTTTTTCTCCTTTTTCTTCCCTTCCCATCTCAACTCAACAATTCAATTTCCTTCACTGCCTCCTCATCCAAATCCAACGTTTCACGTTTTAACCATTCCCGGCCCTAACAAGTGTAACTGTCGTTTTGTGCAACTTTTTCTGTCCCTGTCACATACTTGCTATGCTAGCTGGTTCTACATACGAAAGGGATGTATGCATCCACCCAAATTTTACGATAAAACAAACCCATCTTTCTACCCATCTCTTCCTAAAATTCAAACACACATACCTTTCCATCTACATCCACATATTCATTTCAGAATCAACATATACATATTACTTTCAGAATCAAAACTGCTACTAACAATCATAATAATAATAATAATTAACCCTGCAATTCTTACCTTCTTCCCAGTTACACTACTCTGCGTTTTCCTCGTGCTTCCCTTTCGCACCTAATTTTTCTACCACAACAAACTTTTCATACTCTACAATACAAATCAGCGTTAATAGGTTCTTCAATTAACTCCTACAAATATCAAACACTTATTTTCCCAAACACTACCATATTCCCATACTTTTTTTTTTTCAAAAATAATATAAATATCAAAATGATAAATAAGAGAAGACATATTAAGAAATGATCGATTTTAATTACTTTTCTTCATTTTAAACTACAAAAAAATATTTACTTTCGTCCACATCTCACATTCAGCGCTCGCGTGGTTCAGTAAATGTAGAATTATTTAGGATCTATTTTAAATAAATTTCTTCATTGACAATTTTAGAATGTAATAAACAAGAAAAAACAAATAACTTCTTAAATTTAAAATGATGGGTTAAATAATAATTTAGAAAAAAAATAGTACATGCTTAAATAATTTTATTTTGTGAAAAAAAAACGCATTTAATTTCATTTCTTTCTATTTATGAAATTTTTTATGAGGGTTGGAAGTTTGTTTATTTGTTTTGTCTGCTTCTCCAATCACTTTCCAAAGTGGTCATTGACTTAGATATTTGCAAGTCCACGCGTGTCTTTATTTGTGTAGAGCATTTCACAATGTTCCTAAATTCATGACCACTTTTAGTTTTAAATCAACATATTTCTCATTATATATATATATATATATATATATATAAGTGGGTCTCTATGATAAGTGTGTAGATGCGGGTATATAAATAAAGTTATGTTATTAATGAATATTTTAAATTTGATTTGTGTACTTAGAAACTTTTTATTTATTAGATTTGGGTTTATAATATGTGAAATATACTTATTTTAACATATTGAATTGGATTACATCATCCAACCACTACCACTGTTTCAATTCTTATGAATATCCTACTATTTAGTTTTAGTTCTTAAAAGTGTTGTTTGGTTTATATGTCTTTCAAAAGTGAACTATTTGTCTCTTAAGTGACTCTGTTAACACAGTAAGTTAGAAGTTATAATCTATGCAATTATTCACACATGTACCCTCATCACCATCACGTCAACGTGTCCTAGTCAAGAAGAAAATAAATGAGAAGGAAAATTATATTCAAAATATTCGATTAAATATGTACATAAAAATATTCCATATCTTTTTATTTTCTCTTTATTCGTTACAAACTAAATTCAATAAAAAAATTATAAAATAAATTAAATACAATGCTGTACGTGCTTTCTCTTTTTTTTTCTCGTTAAAATTTTTATTAAATTTTTTTTTCTCTTCTTTTATGTAAAGGAATTGATAAGGATGGCGAAAAAGGGAACAAAAGATGAGATGAGGATAGTACGGCAGTGAAGTGATTCCGTACAGTTTCTGATTGAGATTATGAACATAGTTTAAAATATAACTAATTGTTAAATAATCAATCCAAACAAATGATAAAATATAATTATAATGAATAATTATTATTAAACTTTAACAACTTTAAGAAATTGTATTATTTTTAATACATATATTTTTATTATATTTCTGCTAATACTATATCACGCATAAAAAATACTTCATATATTATAAAATTAAATACATAATATAGAGTATAAATAAAAAGGTTTTTTAACATTCTACTTAAATCAATCTAAAGGAATTTAGTTTAATTAGTTGGTTAACGAAAGGGTGTGAGTTATTATTAAAAAAAAGTATATGTTCAATTCTTATCAATTAAACAAAAAAAATCAATTAACGTAAAACTATTCCAAGTTAACTTAAATATAAATATGTCATTTTATTAAATACTTATCATAATAACTTTATTCTTTTGATAACTCTACCTAATAACAAGGCCAATAGAAAATACAAATAAAAAAAATTATCTTTCAACTATTTCAAATTACAACTTTTTTTTTGTTTTCGTATGAACATTTGATTTTTTTTTTCTTTTATCTCTTTTAATTTGCCTACTTTTTGTCTCTGTCTCTAAATTAAATTTCAATTTTAAGAAAATATTAATACTTAAGATAAATTATATAAAAGTTAAATGAAATTCTGTATTTAACTATTTATTTATTATGATGCATAATTATTTATTATAATTCTTTTATGGTCCATAAACCATATGTTCTTTGCACCTACTTCATAAAGCGTGATGCAAGAACCTTCATGTAGTTAGGATAGTTTAGTGCACCTATTCGGCAAAGTTTAGTGCAATAAATCTCTTTTATTTCTCATGACTTGATATATTAATACACTTTATTTAAACTATTAATGAAGACAACATATATCATGTTAGTAATGTACTTCAATATTCAACACTACAACCACCACAATATTGGATTACAATCTTAGGTAATAATCTATTTCTCAATCAATATCTATATATCACATCCCTTCTTTTAATCACCACTCAAATCAATACAATTATATTTTCAAATCAAAACACAAAATAAAATCTCTTACGAAATAATTCACTTTTATATTCACACTTTAAATCAATCTATCATTTTAATTCATTTCAATAATATTTTATATTAAAATATAGGCACTTATGAGGTTTTATTGTCAATTTACATATAAAATAATTCCTAATTTATGAACTAATACATTTTTACATTTTTATGATCTTTATTTGAATAAGAGCATTTTATTCCTAAATTTGGTGTTAATTGCAGGTTTCTAGGGAAGATTGGAGATTTGGATTAAAGAGAAATTATTTAAGCTAAAGAAGAGAAAGCTGGACAATCTCAGAATGCATAAAAGCACTGAAAAAGCCAATTTTGCAGCGAGGATTCTCACTTGAGCGAGAATGTTTCCGTACAGTTTTAAAAAATTGACGTCTTTCTCGCTCAAGCAAAAATGCGTTAGACAAATTGGACTTCTTTTTATGTTTTATCACTTAGCCCATCAGCACAACACAAGAAGCCACCTAAACCTAGTAAATTAGGTTAAATAGGGGGCTAGAGGCTCAACCTTAGGGTATCATATTGAAATAAAAACATCATAGAGTGAATTGTAACCCAATTGGGAGAATGAAAGGTGCTAGAAGTATGCATGGCTAATTCTACCCTTTGGGAATTAGAGTAATCTGTTCCAACTCTTATGTATTGAGGTGATATTTACATATGGTAATATTCAGTTTTTGATTGATTATTGATATTGTTGTTTTGCTTCTAAATAGTTGTGACATGTTTGAGAATCTTAAATCTGACTGAAAGGTATTTTTATGATTCTGACTTAAATAACAATACTTAACATATTTGAGTGCTAGAAATATACTTGAAATGTTAATTGTCATTAACGTCTGAGTGTGATTCTAAGTAGTTTTTATAAATATGCGAGAAATTGATATTTAGAAAACATTTTTAAGAATTTTATATGCGAAAAATCAATATAAATGAATTTTCTACTGCCGGTAATTTCAATCAAACAACTTAATATTGACATGCTAATCAAAATACACGAGGGTGAGAGAGATGAAACCTAATCCTTATTTTTCCAAACTTGAAACAACTAATTATGTGTCTGTTTTCTTATTGATCATTGTCAACATAATTACTTCAACACTTTTTATATTATTATGTTCTATAAGCGACTATTGTACTTAATAATTCAACTATTTCTTGTGGGATTCATATTCGTCATTAGGGACAAATTATTACTTTTGACAACATGGTGCACTTACCGTAAAAAGTCATCATTTTCATAATCTACATTTTTAAGGAATAGTTCGTTAAATCATACAAAACATAATTTCAAATACAAGAAAATGTCACTTGAGTGACCAATACAGCATTTGAGTCTCATTCCTTTAGGGGGAGTGAAATTGTTAGAGTCCCTCTCTTTCTTAAGTGTATCACTAATGATTGAGTGTTCATTTTAGTGTTTGAGGAACTAAACTCTCTAAAGAGAAAAAAGAAATCTTAATTCCTTAAGCGATAACCATATTCCTTGAGCAATCCACTAAATGTTGTTATGGTGCTCTCTCATAACATTATATGTCACACTACTGAGTCTCTCTCATGTGACCAACTTATCCCTTAAAGGAAAAACTTCATAATCACAAAGAAAATTTGATATAAAGATAATTAAAAATTAATTATTACTTAAAGCAATATGATACATTAAAAATTAAAAACAAACTTTATATAACTATCCTAGTCATAAAAATATTACTTAATTAAATCACAAATATAAAGATAATTCAATTATCATGATTTAAAATATTTCTATTATTTAGTTAATACTTTTATTTTCAGTATTAAACTATATAGTTGATAATATAGATTAATAAATAATATTAAAATATATAGAGGTATAAAAAAACAAAATATTTTTATAAAGAGTATATATATATATATCACTGACCATGACTTTATTTGGAGTGGAACCATTTTTAAATGTTTGAAGTGCTTTAAAATTATACTTTTTATTAGTTAAATAACAATTAAATTTAGAGATAAAAATAATTAATTATTATATTAACTAAATTAGATACTAATTTACAAACTAAAAAATTATTGGTATTTAAAGTGGTTTCTATTATTAATAAAAATTTATAAAAAAAAAATAATTAAATTAATATCTAAATTTTAGTTACTAATATTTTAAATTCTAAATTGTTCTCTAAAAGACTAATATAAAATATAAAAGTAGTAAGTAACTAAGGATTAGATACAGTATTACCGGGTTGCCGAGAAGGCCGAATGATCTTCTTAATCCAAACACAACCCATAAAATCACAATTAATGATAGTTAAGTCAAGTCAACAATAAATCATGATTAAGGCATGATTAAAGAGGTTTTTGAACTCTGTTGCTTAAGTATGTATCCAAGGCCAATGTCAAATACATTTTGAAGGAGCTACACCATGGCGCATGTGGCAACGAGAACAATGGCAACGAGAGTGCTTAAAGCAGGCTATTATTGGCCCATCCTGAGAGCCGATTGCACCAACTTTTTAAAGAAATGCTAAAATTGCTGAGAGCCGATTGCACCAACTTACGACTTGCAAAACATCAATTCTCTGTGACCTTTCGCCTTGTGGGAGATGGATATAGTTGGCCCTTTTCCAACAGCAACCGGGCAAAGAAAATTCTTGTTGATAGCGGTGGATTATTTCACTAAGTGGATTAAGGCAGAACCTCTCTCTAAAATCACTGCTCGACAAGTTCAAAGCTTCGTTTGGAAAGATATAATTTGTAGATTTGGTATCTTACATACTATCATCACCGATAATGGAAGACATTTCATGGACTAAAAGCTCGTCAAGCTCTATGTTAGCCTCGACATTCAGCTGAAGAAGAGCTTTGATGACTCCAAATCTCCATGGATTGCTTGAAGGTTGTTTTAAGCTTAGTTGGGTGTGTTCGGGGTAGTTTGAATTTGTTAATTCACTCTTAGTTTGAATCCAAAGTTGGTTTAATTCAAAACTTTTTTAAAAGAGTGTTTTATAAAGAAGCAGAAAAACAACCAGTTGTTTATTCGTTTCAATCGGTTGTTTCATACTTAAGGTTTTTGAAACTGGTTTTGGCATATTTGAATTTGGTTGACTTTGTTGTCAAACCAATTCAATCGGTTATTTCGACAAAACAACTCACTGTTTTTTTAACTGTATTAACAGAATTCTGTTAAGTTTGTTAAATCTGCTTTAGATAATTTGAAACTGATTTGGCTTTTATAATAAATGTTTTCAATTGCTAATTGGAGTATAAATGTTCTGTTATACGCTCCTAACATTAAGGTTACAAGATCAGTTTTTGAAATCAAGTTTTCTCTAAGAGTGAAGTAGGACTTGTTGTGTACTTTGATTTGTACTAGGTGTGATCAATCCTATTTCTTCTTGATTTGTAATTCTGTAAGTACTGGTGTTCACAGAGTCAGAGGATGTTCTGATTTGTGGTGTGTTTGTGGTGTGACAAAGGAAGTGTGTGTTCTTGAGGGGATTAAGATCATTTCTTTGGTGGGGTTGTGTTTGTAATCTGGTTTTTGATTGCATAGTGGATACCTAGTGGTTTCTGGGAACTGGATGTAGCTCTTGGGATAAGAGTGAAGCAATATAAATCTGTTTGTGTGCTTATCTCTTTCCCTTAACTCTTTAATATCTATTTTAAGTTGTTTTTACTCACTGCTGATAAAAACAACCGGTTGATTTTCTGGAAATTAACTTAATCAGTTTTGTTCTTTGGCTTCCTTGATTTCTTTCTCTGTGATTCATCATTGGATTTCATTATACCTTCAAAGTTTGCAAAAAATTGTTTATAAAATATTCACCCCCCTCTTGTTTAAGGCCATAAATTCTAACAATTCAGCATAAAACGAGTTTAGTGGAATACTTGCAGACTAATGGGCACGCCGAATCCGCAAACAAGGTCATACTGACCAAGTTGAAGAAAAGGTTAGGCAGCGCAAAGGGAAGGTGGACAGAAGAGATTGTCGAAGTCCTCTGGGCCTATAGGTGCATCCCGCATTCAGCCACAGGGGAAACTCCCTATAACCTCACCTACGACACAGACGCTATGTTACCAATTAAGGTCGGAGAGCCGACAATCCGATGAGAACTTGACAACCTCAAGATGAACGACGAGTGCCTGAAAATCGAGTTGGATTTACTTCAGGAGTTGCGTGATATGGCAAAAATATGAGAAGAAGCATGTAAGCAAAAGGCGTCCAGGAGATATAACTCGAAGACCAAGCCACGAGCATTCCAAGAATGTGATCTCGTATGGAGGATGAGAGGAGAAGCTTGCAAGGCTTCAATAAAGGGTAAGTTCAGTTCGAATTGGAATGGACCATTTAAGATCACGAAAAGCATACAAAATGGACCCTACTACTTAGACAGCTGGATGACCGAGAAGTTCTAAGGACCCGGAATGCGAGCCACTTGAAATTGTACTTTAGTTTATATGTATTGCAGATGTACTCTTTCCTACTATTGGTCTTTTTCTCCAAAAATGGTTTTGGATGAAGTAGGTTTTAATGAGGCATCAGAGGAATGAAAGCAGACTTGTCAGCTATATAATTGAATTACTACCGGCAACACGTCAAAGTAACCTCTCGGCTAAGGAAGAATTCACTTAAGTGAATCCCTGCCGAGAGCGCATTAAAGAAACCTCTCGGCCAAGGAAGAATTCACCAAAGTGAATCCCTGCCAAGAGTGCGTTAAAGAAGCCTCTCAACCAAGGAAGAATTCACCTAAGTGAATCCCTGCCGATAGCGCATTAAAGAAACCTCTCAACCAAGGAAGAATTCACCTAAGTGGATCCCTGTCGAAAGTGCATCAAAGAAACCTCTCGGCCAAGGAAGAATTCACCTAAGTGGATCCCTGTCGAAAGCGCGTCAAAAGAAACCTCTCGACCAAGGAAGAATTCACCTAAGTGGATCCCTGTCGAAAGCGCGTTAAAGAAACCTCTCAGGCAAGGAAGAATTCACCTAAGTGAATCCCTATCAAGAGCGCGTTAAAGAAACCTCTCGGCCAATGAAGAATTCACCTAAGTGAATCCCTTCCAAGAGCGTGTTAAAGAAACCTCTCGGGCAAGAAAGAATTCACCTAAGTGGATATCTTCCGAGAGCGCTTTAAAGAAACCTCTCGGGCAAGGAAGAATTCACCTAAGTGAATTCCTGCCGAGAGCGCGTTAAAGAAACCTCTCGACCAAGGAAGAATTCACTTAAGTGGATCCCTGCCGAGAGCGCGTTAAAGAAACCTCTCAGCCAAGGAAGAATTCACCTAAGTGGATCCCTGGCGAGAGTGTGTTAAAGAAACCTCTCGGCCAAGGAAGAATTCACCTGGTCGAGAGTCGAGTAAGAGAAGAAAGCAAAAGCAAGATAAGCGAAAAGGAATAAATGCAAGTTAAATTCATTAAAGCCTAACAAACCACCAATTTACACAAAACGAGGCACACGTTTACAAAAGACTAAATACGTGTGCCCATTCAAAAAGGAGAAAAAACTCCTAAGGGTCCATGTTTATCCTCTCGGCGTTGGGAGTCCCTGGCGGAGCCAACACAACTTCTTGACCACTTGGAATTTCTTCAATGGGCACAAGTTGACCCAGATAGAAGTTCTTGTCGACATCGAACTTTCCCTCGTCCAAGGGAATGTTGTAGAAGAAAGCCGCTTATTGAAGAGCTTTCCAGAAGTCGAGTTTGTGCCGATCCAAAATGTTATTCTTTGCGACCTCCAAGTTCTTCAGCAACTTCTCCACTTTCTCTTCAGACTGGTAGTTTGAGAGGGTCATGTTCGAAAGACTCTCCTTAAGCCCTCAGATCTCCTTATCAATCTTCATAGAAAGCTCCTTACTCACCTCTCGGCCTCAGCGCATAAGTTCTTCCAGTGATTAATCTTGGCTTCTAGGTTTTGATTCCTAGCCAAGAGATCATTATTTTCATTTAAGGTCGACTGGAGGTTGGCAGCCGACTGTTACAATTGTGCATGTAAGCTATCCAACTCAGTCATTTTTTTTATCTCGCTTCATCAACTCGGATGTTATACACTTGCCAAGTACCAAGGTGCGTGAGCACAACTCTATGAACACATCATGGACTTGGGAAGATCGAGCCGACAGGTAGGCATCTTGCTCGTAGAGGTTAAGTGTAATTGTCACCCCCTCGTCCACTTGTAGATCGTGACCCAAGAAATCATAGCCAATCGAGCTTGACCCCTCGGTCACGGGGCCTTTCCTTGGAAACTTGTCCGAAGAAGAGCGCTTTGACGCCGAGAAGAACGACCACAATCTTTTCCATTGTCTTCTTTCGTCCTCTTCTTTGGATTGATGGGAGGACAGTTGCCCTTTGGTGTCGACACCACAGTCATTGGAACGATAACTTATGCGATAGGTGTGGAGGATCTAACACCTATCTCGGCCCTTCCAGCCCTTTATGCTCTCGAAAGTAGTCCTTGTTGCTGCCTGCCAATGTCATGCCCGCCATTATCCCTACACACGACAAGAGAATTAAGTCAACGTCTGGATAGAAATAAGTTGAGACAAGTAGAATGACATACCATCAACATCAACGATTTTTTTAAGGGACAAGTAAGCACAAACGAGAGGTCGGGTTGGGATCTTGCGGGGAAGCTTGTCCAAGACTGACACTACTTCAAGGTCGTCCTCGGTCATCAGGGATCTCGACCACATATGGAACGTGTCGGATCCTCCTCAATCACGACCTTGAAGAAACTCCCCTCGAAGTTCTTATGAGATGTGGTAAAATGAGCAAGGAGGTTATTTTTCGGTTGGCCGACTAAAGATATTCAACTGATCCGGTCTCCCGACGTCGTACCAAAAAAATGTAAAAAAGACCTAGGCGTGGACTTAAGACTTAGCATCTCATAGCAACCGAAAAGCCTGAAGTGCAACCCAGTTATTCAGATGCAACTGGGTAGGAGCCACATTCAATATGTGCAACACCTCCGTGGTGAACTCATAAAAAAGAAAACAGACATGAATGTCCGAGATCAAACAAGAATAAAAATAGAAAAAATCTTTGGGTTCTCCCCTCTACCCAGAAAAACGGTTTCATACTCTATACACCTACGTAATGCAAAACACCATCTCGCAAACCTTTTAAAACGATATATACACTCTCGGCAAAAGATTAAAGCATAGATAAAAAAAAGTGGTGACGGAAAGGGAAGACATGGTTACTTCCGAAGACTCTTCAACCGGTACACATAAATTATAAGGAAATTCACTCAGCTCTCAAATTCTCGGAGCAAATTCACAATTTACGTGTGAACAATGGAACCCACCACCATCCCTATTTATAGGGGAGGAAAGGGCGAATACGAATCGCCACGCTTGACCTCCACCATTGAATCAAGTCGGCATCAACGGTTCAGATCATGCAACTCTGCGCTTCCTGAAAACATGTCACATTCATGCACCTCGAACGTACCAATGAACTCTTCTACTCAACTTTCATTTCATATGTCGAATCACACGGTAAAGCACTCATGAGGAGAAGACAATCACACGAAGTAGCGACTTCCCGGTCTATCAGTCATCTAAGATCCAACATAGAGTTCCTCTATTAGGGCCTGAGGGGCATATGACCTGGGGTGACCATCTAGCCAAAGATAAAGCAATTTTTCTTTTACAGACTCTATGTTACACTCAAATCACTCCACTCGAGTCTGGGAGGCAAATGTACTACCGAGTTCATCAAAAAGAAAACAGACATGAATGCCCGAGATCAAACAAGAATAAAAATAGAAAAAATCTTTGGGTTCTCCCCCCTACCTAGAAAAACGGTTTCATACTCTCTACACCTACGTAATGCTAAAACACCATCTGACAAACTTTCTAAAACAATATCTACACTCTCGGCAAAAGATTGAAGCATAGATGCTTCTCGGTACTTAGAGAAAACCCCTCGAACTTTATTATCTACCCATACATAATCGGTCTCTCGGGTTTCCTCTCCCTCATAGGCACTCAGGGAAGAGGAAGAAGACGACACTGCGAGCTCTAAGTCATTCCTACTCAAAGGACCAACAACCTGAGAGGACTTCTTAGTGCTCTCGGTATCATTAGAACTAGCATCTAAGGTCGTTGACCTTCCCTTACTCGGACCCCCGGACATAAATGAAAATAAAGTGGTGACGGAAAGGAAAGACATGGTTACTTCCGAAGACTCTTCAACTGGTACACACAGATTATAAGGAAATTCACTCAGCTCTCAAATTCTCGGAGCAAATTCACAATTTACGCGTCAACAATGGAACCCACCACCATCCCTATTTATAGGGGAGGAAAGGGTGAATACGAATCGTCACGCTTGACCTCCACCATTGGATCAAGTCAGCATCAACGGTTCAGATCACGCGACTCTGCGCTTCCTGACAACACGTCACATCCATGCACCTTGAACGCACCAATGAACTCTTCTACTTGGCTTTCAGTTCATATGTCGAATCACACGGTAAAGCACTCATGAGGAGAAGACAATCACACGAAGTAGCGACTTCCCGGTCTATCGGTCATCTAAGATCCTACATAGAGTTCCTCTACTAGGGCCTGAGGGGCATATGACCTGGGGTGACCATCTAGCCAAAGATAAAGCAATTTTTCTTTTACAGACTCTATGCTACACTCACATCGCTCCACTCGAGTCTGGGAGGCAAATGTACTACCGAGTTGTCGAAAAAGCTGAGAAGGCCGAATGATCTCCTTAATCCAAACACAACTCGTAAAACCACAATTAACGGTAATTAAGCCAGGTCAATGATAAATCATGATTAAGGCGTGATTGGGTCTTCTTTTGGACCCACGAGCAGACCCATGACAGTTGGAGCTCATCCAAAAGGTATAAATACCATAGGAGACCCAGCACCAGGTAATTTTTCACTCCCTCAGCTCACTTGTACCTTGTACTCAGACTAACTTGATCGTCAGAGTGTATTTGCAAGTTCCCCCCACTCATATTAGTGAAAGGAAGAACTAATCGGAGACCACCGCGTCTAGAGACCGAGAATACCGGAAGACGAATACAGAAGGAGTCACTATAGGAGGAACCCAACCTTTAAAAAAACAGATACTAATTTAGAAACTATTTTATAAATTTTTATTAATAATAAACGAATTTAGATGTCAATAATTTTTTTAGTTTATAAAATCATTTCTAATTTAATCAAATCACAATTAATTATTTTAATTTATAAAATTAATTTTTATTTAATAATTTAGATGTAAAACCAAGAAGTTAAAATCTAAATCCATCCGCATGATATTTGATACGGTTAAGAATCTAGAATCTACATAGGTGCCTGTGTTGCCTCGTGGATTAAAAAGTTCATCACTCAGTGTTAGACACCTTCAATACAATGTTCAACTCACACCGAATTATTTGATCAACCTAAAAGTCAGTCTTAGAAGAGGAAACTTAATACCTTTCCACCAAATGCAATAAATATTGCATAGTATGTTACATGGGAAAAATAACTCAGAAACTATACAATACAGTGTACGTACTCTGTACACGATTTAAATTATTTTAAGAATGCATGAAAACTAGTAATATATATTGAATGACTTGCATGTACGTGCGTACATACGTAAAAGAAATGGCATGATAGTACATGACTACCCCCATTAAGTTCTCCATGGTAAGACTGAGACATGAATGCAGCCATGGCCAGGATCGTGCCAAGTGTTTCTGATGTAGGTCATATGAATCGATAACCAATATATCTGTCACTTTTAAATATTATATATTATTTAAAAATTATTAAATAAAAACTAATTTTACAAATAAAAAATAATTAGTTCTTATATTTATTAATTTAGAATTAAACAAATTATTAATATTTAATTAATTAATAAAATTTTAAATTATTTAAATTATAAAATTGGTAGATAATTAATTAAATTATAATTTAAAATTTATTTATCAATTATAAGCACTAATTTAAGTATTAATGGTTTTTTTTTCTAAATTAATGTATGATTTAATCAATATAATAAATAATTATTTTTTATCTCTATATTTAATTTTTATTTAATAATTTTTTTAGTGATAAAAATCAATATGAAGTGACCATAAGATGTCAAAGTTTTAAAGTATGATGAATTGTGGTAGATTATGAAGCCAACCATATACTGCAATTTTTTTGTCAGATAGAACTTTTTATGCAATTTCTATCTACCACCAAATAGCACACTATTGAAGAAGATATTTGTTTGCACTATTATGAAAGGAAAAAAAAAGAGAGAACAAGAGACACAAGAGATATTGTATTACACACACTAAACTAGGAGAACCGAGAGAATATAAAAGAAAACCAGAAGCTAGAGAGGCAACATTTCTGGTATAACACATGCCAGTTATATTGTTATACATTATCATCCCCTTGAACTTTTGGGGGTTTAGCAACCATCTTAAGTTTATCTCTAAATATTTTGAAGGAAGATTTACAAGATCTTTGTGAGAATATAAGCTACTTGAAGTCTTCTTGAAAAATGTAGAATGCAAAAGTTTTAACTGATTTGTATAACATTGGTATCTTCTAGCCAGTCTAATAGGATACAACTAGGAAAAAATATAGATAAGAAGCTTCATGAAACAAATATGTATTTTGCCTCCCTCAATGTTTGTTATCATTAAAACTCTCTTAAGAAGCTATATCAGGATTAAACCGTCTAGAGTCTCAACAAGCTTGTAAGGTTTAAAGACATATGGTCAATCAATTTTAAGATGTTTGACTATTATTAGGCTATGTTGTTACAGGATATGAAGTATGTTCCAAAGCTTCAGATGAATATTTTTTAGTTAGCATGTTAGATCTTTTGGGTCTTTCAACTGAAATTGAGAATGGTACTATAAATATTTCAAATGAAGCATCTACAATTGTTAATGGGGTTAAAAAAATTATTTTCTTGATGGCTCAAATGTGATTATGCATGTGTTTATGGCTAGTTAGATTATGCAAGATAAGATAAAGTCGAGATATCTAAGGTTAGGGCACGTCTGCAAGAGAAGTTTTGTGGAGTTGGAGAAGTATAACATCTTGAATGGTGATAGTTTAAAGAAACTGAAGTTTTATGAATCAATGTGTATTGAAAAAATCTCATAAATTAAATGTTAAGACTAGTAAACATGTGTCAAGTAAACTATTTGAGTATGTTCATGCATATGTTTGTGAGATTGTAGTGTATCTATATATCCTACTTTTTGACACACCATTATTTTTGTACCAAGTAAACTTTCTCTCAATAAATGGTATATCAAACAATTCTACATATTCCACAAACCTATTAAATTCATTTATTTCAGTTAGTTTCACTTCTAGTTGGCCTCAACTCTTTCTCTCTCTTGGTTTTCTTATCATGTTAAAATCTCCCATCATACACTAGATTATATTGTTATCACTTCCTTTCAACTTTACAAGCTCCTCGCACAATAATTTCTTTTATGAGAAAGTGATAAGTGTCATATTTCAGTAATATTTCATATTAAAAGACAGACACTTATGAATATTAATTGATAAAAGAACTATAATTTAACTCCTAATTTATGAATTTAAACCTTGTATATTTTGTGATTATAATATGAATGAGAACGATTTATTCCAAAATTTGTGTTAATTTCATGATTCTAGGGGAAAATGGAGATGAAATGGCTAAATGAGAATAAACAAGATGAAAAGGGAAAGTTGGAACGCTCAAAACTCGCCTAAGTCAGATCACTCCAAAGGTACTCACCCAAGCATGCCCAAGCTTGCCCAGGCGAGATCACTCTAAAGACGTTGGTAGTTTTCTCGTCCAACTCGCCCAAGCATGCTATAGCGCGCTTAGGCGAGAAGTCACTTAGCCCAAGCCCAACTAAGTTAAATATGAGGCATAAGGCATAACCCTTAGGGATGGCAAAGCGGGCCAGCCCGCCCCGCATTGGCCCGCCCCGCGCTTGGCCCGCAAAAATGCGGGACGGGTTGGTCCGCCCCGCAAAGTTATTGCGGGCTAGAATTCCCAACCCGCCCCGCATAAGAGCTGGCCCAAAGGTTTGCGGGCCAGCCCGCGTTCTTTTTTTTTTAAAATTAAATATTTATTTTTTTACATTTTGTTATTAAAAAATTGTCAAATTAAACCTATATATTTGTTATTATCAAACCTAATTTTTTTCCCTTCCTTTTCAAATATAGTCAAACATCAAAACATTAAGATAAATATCAAATATCACTATTCTTCCACTTCCAAAACATTAAAAATACCTAATTCCAAAACATTAAACATAAACATTAATTCAAAAACATTAAACATAAATATTATTGACATTCTTCCATTTCAATAACATTGGATGCCACCTTAGTAGAACCTTCATCCATTTTTTCATAATTATAATCTTCCCCGTCATCTGCATATATTAAAACAATGACAATTAATTAATTAATTAATTTTTCATAAAAATAATACAATAAAAATAAGATAACTTTTGGCTCAATTGATGGTTTGGTCATGGGTAACTTCTAAAATACCCTCTGCTTACTTCTCCTTCTCTAACTGGTGTCTTGCTCCTTTATCGTGTTTGAAATTGATTTAATTGGCATGACCCAATTTAGGTTGCCCTGCTGCTACTAAGTGTCAATATTTTTTCTTGCGGGTTTGCGGGCTAGCCCGCCCCGCCCCGCGCGGGTTGCGGGCTAATGCGGGTTAGCGGGTTGAAAAGGTCATCCCGCCCCGTGTTTTTTACCTGCGGGCCGCGGGCCGTCCCGCACGGCCCGCCCCGCTTTGCCATCCCTAATAATCCTATACATCATTGGGAGAATAGAATGTCATAGAAAACCCTAGAGGAGGCAGCCGTCAAGGAGAAACATCTTGGATCTTCTTTTCTTGCTTTTTATGCTTGTAATGGCCAACATGAGTGGTTATTCTACCATTTGAGATTGAGAGTAATATGTTCAAACTCTTATGTATTGAGGTGATATTAAAACATAATAATTTTTTCTTGATTGATTATCGGTATTGTCATTTTGTTCTTAACTCTTGTTTTATCATGATTTTAACCTTAGATTTGATTGAAAAATATTTCTAAGCATTTGACCTAAATGATAATGCTTAACATATTTGAATGCTATGAATAAATTTGAAATGTTAATTTCTATCAACATATGCTCATACGATAAGGATTTTTTTATAAATATGTAAGGAATAGATATTTAGGAGATTATCTTAATAATTTTATATGTGAGAAATCAATATAAATGATTTTTATATGGACATGAATACCAATCAAAGATAGAATATTATTATACTTTTCAAAATACAAAAGAGTGAGAAGAATGAATCCCAATCGCAATTGAATCAAACAACTATTTACTTTGCTTCATTTACATTCTTGCAATCATACATAACAAACTCCCAACAAACTTTATTATATTATTTTCTATTTAGTAAATCTTATACTTGAGAATTCAAATGTTTCTTGTTGGCTCGATATCCCTCCTTTAGGACAAATTATTCTTCTGACACAATACATTTATTGTAAAAAAAGTCATCAGAAAGTGCACGAGGAATATATGGTTACTATATGACAAGTTTTATCACTTCATTTTCCTTTTATCTACACATATCTTTTTCCAACTTGAGATTATTCAATTCTAAAATAGTCCTTCTGCCATATATATAGGATCCTCCTACCCCATTTATTACATGATTATGTATATATTCAAACTTCCTATATCCCCATATGCTTAAACATAATTCATCAATTATTAGAATTGCTTTTTATTTTTTGGATACTAACCATTTTAATGTCTTTTTTTATTAATTATGTAAAAAACCTCTTTTTTATTGATCTCCCAAACCTTGAATATTTATACTTAAAATATTTATTAAGACATATTTTTATTCCATTCCATCCCTTTCGCTCTATAATTATGATCTTTGTTTTCCATTTTCTCAAACTTTCTCAAACCTATTCTTTCATCGCATATGAAATTAACACCTAAAATTTTTTTTTGAGTTGCTAAAGTTTCTATGCTTTTATTGTTTCATTATTAAGACATATTATAACCTATTGAAATTTCTAATTGCTTCATCAAAATTTGAATTGCTAAAAGAATGGACGACTAACCTAATTTGGTGTCATTTTTTAGATTTTGGTATGAATTTGGTTCTTGTTGATTTTCTTTGATTCTATTACTTGACACTCCATGGAGAATGCTTCTACCTTCTTGAAACTTAGTTGGTGATAAGTGTCTAATTTCAGTAATATTTCATATTAAAATATAGACACTTATGAGGATTTATTGCTAATTTACATATAAAATAATCCAATTTATGAATTTATACCTTTTTACATTTTTATGATCTTTATTTGAATAAGAGTATTTTATTCCCAAATTTGGTGTTAATTGCAGATTTTTAGGGACGATTGAAGATTTGGAATAAAGGAGAATAATTTGAGCTAAAAAGAGAAAGTTGGAAGGTCCGAGAATGGAAAAAGATGCAAATAAAGGTTGAACCATTTTTATGTTTTATCACTTAGCCCATTAGCGCGACACAGCAAACCACCTAACCCTAGAAAATTAGGATAAATAGGGGGCTAGAGATTCAACCCTAGGTGCCTGATTGAGAGGAAAACACCATAGAGTGAATTGTAATCCAATTGGGAGAATGGAAGGTGCTAGAAGTATGCGTGGCTAATTCTACCCTTTGGTGATTGGGAGTATAACTGTAGATAAAGATTTTAACAAAAAGCTGGATGACTTCTTAAGAAGAGAGGATTGAGAAAAAATATGGTTTTATCTTTCTAATTCTCTTTTCTTTTTAGTTATTTGAATTTTGTCTTCTTTTATTTATTTTATAGGTTATTTTGTTTTTTGTTTATTTGTTTAGTTTGTTTTTATTGCTTATTTTAAATAAATTTCCTGTTTTGTTAGTTTGTTAGTTTTAAGTCTTGAATTATCTTTCTTGAATAAATTTCAGTTTTAATTTGTTTGTTTTCTAGTTTATTTTTCTCAAATAAAAAAAGAACTAGAATATTAATTTTAAATTTGTGTTTAAATATTAAATAGTGAGATGAATTAGACACATGTTAGAAAAGAAAATATGATTGAATCCCTATTCAAATATAATTGAAATTGTGATACATGAAAATTTAACAGGATGATTGATCAGGACAAATAATGACAAGACAAAAAGGAATGAGACCAATTAAACCAAGTGAGTGTGTGTGAACCTTAAACAATTTTGAGAGTTTTACTGATGAATTGACAGTTGTGGTTGCTTAATTTTTATTTTTGTTACATCATAAAAGAGCATGAAGATGATTGAGGCATTTGTTTTGTTAATTAGGAGCCATGACCAAATAGCCAACCTTTATCTTATTAGAATCCCATTTTTTTATATATATCCCCTTTGGGCTAAGACATTTTTTGTTAATATTGCACCTTAACTTTTAATAATATATTTTCCTACCCTTTAGCATGTTTAAGGAAGGAGAACATAGATGCAATACATATAGAAAAGGGAATGATTGGTTCTAATTGTTGAAAATTCAAAAAGTTGAAAATAGGAAGAATCTTTTCCTATTATTAAAAAAAAAAGAAACAAAAGAAGAAAAAAAAATCATGAAAAGTCAGAAAGAAAATGAAGAAAAAGGTGACATCGAAAGAAAGTGTGAATTAGATAACATATATGTTCTCTGTAATTAAATTGTAGGTATGTTCTTCTTCTTTAAGATGTGCATTTTGTTATCTAAGAAAAACCAATATTTTTTGGAAGCTCAACCTCATTACAACCCTGGAAAAGACCTCAAGATTCATGTTTCTAATATGTTTGTGATTTGAAGATGAAATGAAAAGCAACCGTGATTTGTTATGATTCAGTGAAAATAAAGAGAAACACTTACCTGTGAGTATATGAGAAGATATTTCTTGATGAATTGTCATTTGTTTGTTTTGATTTGATTCTAGAAGTTGATTGTGTCTATATTTTTCTATATTTGAATTT
The DNA here is from genome assembly GCF_000499845.2 of Phaseolus vulgaris. Classification (NCBI taxonomy): domain Eukaryota; kingdom Viridiplantae; phylum Streptophyta; class Magnoliopsida; order Fabales; family Fabaceae; genus Phaseolus; species Phaseolus vulgaris. Next base: position 38,322,542 of record NC_023759.2, read on the forward strand.
GGAAGCATCATAAGTTTCTAATTTGATCTGTTGTTTAGTGAATTAAGTTGTTTGATATTTAAATTGAAATATATTCATTTACTTGGCTTGAGGACAAGCAAGATTCTAAGTTGGGGAGAGTCATAAGTGTCTAATTTCAGTAATATTTCATATTAAAATATAGACACTTATGAGGATTTATTGCTAATTTACATATAAAATAATCCCTAATTTATGAATTTATACATTTTTACATTTTTATGATCTTTATTTGAATAAGAGTATTTTATTCCCAAATTTGGTGTTAATTGCATATTTTTAGGGACGATTGAAGATTTGGAATAAAGGAGAATAATTTGAGCTAAAAAGAGAAAGTTGGAAGGTCCGAGAATGGAAAAAGATGCAAATAAAGATTGAGCCATTTTTATGTTTTATCACTTAGCCCATTAGCGCGACACAACAAGCCACCTAACCCTAGAAAATTAGGATAAATAGGGGGTTAGAGGTTCAACCCTAGGTGCCAGATTGAGAGGAAAACACCATAGAGTGAATTGTAACCCAATTGGGAGAATGGAAGGTGCTAGAAGTATGTGTGACTAATTCTACCCTTTGGGAATTGGGAGTAATATGCTCAAACTCTTATGTATGGAGGTGATATTTTATATATTAATATTCAGTTCTTGATTGATTATTGGTATTGTTGTTTTACTTTTAATTTTCCGTGACAAATTGAGAATCTTAAATCTGACCGGGAGGTATTTTTAGGGTTCGAACCTAAACAACAATACTTAACATATTTGAGTGTTAGGAATAGACTTGAAATGTTAATTGCTTTTAAACGTCTGAGCTTCGTTCTAAGTTGTTCTTATAATTATGCGAGGGATCGATAGTTAGGGAACATTCTTAAGGATTTTATATGCGAGGAATCGATATAAATGATTTTTATACGGGCATCAATTTCAATTAAAGAACTTAATATTGACATGCTAATCAAAATACATGAGAGTGAGAGAGACGAAACCTAATTCCTATTTTTCCAATTGAAACAACTAATTCTTTGTCTGTTTTTCTGATTGATCATCGCCAACACAACTACTTTGAATACACTTTTAATTGTTTTGTTCTATATTTAGCGATTATTGTACTTGATATTCACTGTTCCTTGTGGGATCGATATCCGTCCTTAGGGATAATTATTACTTCTGACAAAGCGGTGCACTTGCCGTAAAAAGTCATCAGTTGGCTCCATTTGTGTTTGTTGGATTAAGACCATTCTTCCTTCCCCTTTCATACTTGTGCCTCTTCTCATAGGTTCTTTGTTTTTTATTGTTTGTCATCTTCATTTCTACTTCTTAAGTTTGATCTTTCTTCATCTTTGATGCTCTTCTATGTATTTCTTGATTTCTCTTTCATTTTTCCTCTTCGTGAAGACTTGGGATTTCTGCTTTTACTCACCATTTCACAATCAAAATAGATATTCATTGTGTTGACTTAGGTTTCTGACTTTTGTTTATTTTCAAGTGGGCCTTCCTAGGTTTGATCAACTTCTATACAAAGATCCCCATTTCTTTTTCCATACTCCTTGCCTAATAAGTTTTGGGTTTCGTAGGTTTTCTCTCCTAGCACCTTGTCTTAGTCCAAGCATTTATAGGTATTATGGTCTTCTTGCAATGAGTTTGACACATGTGTACATAATGTTGTCGTTGTGTGCTCCACATCATTCAATTTCACCTTTTGCTTCATTTCATAATTCATGAAACATTCACTATGCTTTTGTTGCATGTGTGGGCGACTTGTAATTGATAGCCATGTTTGGAAAGGATCGTTGTTGATTCTTCCTCCATGTTGACTTAGAATTTTCTTCGCCCTGCTCGCTGTCTTGCATATCTCTGATCAAGTTTAGGTTGTTGTTTTCAAAGGTTTCTTTCTCTGATTGGAAACCAAGGTCCCCCTATGTACATATTTTGTCAATAATTTTTGGTTAGACACTTGATCACCCCAATGTCATTTGCATAACTTATTTCTATTACTTTCTTTCTCTTATTCTACTGAGACTTGGTAGATATCACTGTTGATTTTGAAAGCTCTATTTATCTTAACTGAGTTTCCAATTGGTAGCCTAACACAAATTTGAGCATATTCCACCTCTTCCCAGTTTTCCGTCTTTTCATCACCATCATTGTCCCTATTGTGGCCAAAATCTTTCGAAAGCATGATTTACTCCAAAGTGATATTGAGATACCTCTATATCTTACCTAAATGAGCTTATTTCCTGTCACAAATTTTTCAAGCCATGAAGTTCTTACAATAAATATTATTTCAAACCATGTCGCATTTGTTGATATTCTTTTATTCAAGTTTAAACTTTTTTTTTCAATAAGGAGCACGTAGTTGTCTCATATATGTGGAATTTAATGGATTGCAGACCTCAAGAATGAAGTTGTTCCTCAATTCTTATATTTTTGTTATGTTATTTACACTTCTGATCATACTTCTTTTCATCCATTGTTTTTCTTGGTCTTCAATCTGGAACTCTAGTCCATACGATTCATACTTTGTTTTGACATCATTTTTGTCTCCTTGTACCACTTGTGCATAACTGACCTCCTTTAGAACTCTTCTCCACTTTTTTTGTACTCTTTTTTGTTTGTTATTTGTTGTTGTTGTTGTTCTTTTTGGCTCTATAGCACTTTTTCATTCCTTTTATATTGAGGGCGATTTACATGTATGTTGATATTCCCTATTTTGATTTGTTAAGTTGACACTCAGCTTCGTTGCGTCTTAAACTCTGAAAAATCTGACAACTTCAAAGCATTTACCGTTTCTATTCAATCTTCTAAAAATAAATACCTCTAGTACTTTATCCCATCCTTGAAAAATTCTTCTCATTTCAAGTTCACGAAAATTGATAGAAAAGTGCTAAAAAAAAGTAAGCCTTTTCCTTTTCAAATTTCTAGTTTTGCATCGAAAATAATATACAATTTGACAAGTTTTAAAAAAAATAATAGATTAATATTTATTTTATTAATCAATTAAAATATAATGAATGTTACTTCTGATTTAACTTAACCAATTAAACAAAACTAATTCAATTCCATAAAAATAGAATAATTGATTTAATTATCAAACATTCACTTAACATATAAATCATAATCAGTTATTTTTTACAACGGTTCTCACGTCATAGTAAAAACATTTTCACTTTCACTTCTCTCCCTGAAATTTTATCAAATCTCATTTTTTTCTACTTTATCTTCATATAAGTTTTTCTTTTGAGAAGTTTCATCTCCACAAGTAAATCCACAACTCTTATCTCTTCTTTTTTCTTCCCTTAATGGATTCATGCCTTTAGATTTATAAATTTAAGTTCCTTCTAACATTTATTTGAATTTCACTTTGAATCTAGATTTGTCTTCATGCTTTCACTTTTTCTTTTGTTATATAGTTACCTATCTTGTTTAATCTTAGGATTTCCATATCAAAATATTCAAGTTTTTATATCTCGTTGATGTTAGTATTTTCAGATTAAAGTTTCTAATGGTTTTTTTTACTGTTTATGTTGTGTAATCTCTCAAGTGAAGTATAAGTTTTGTGATTTTTTGTTTATGTTCTTGTAAGAATAGAGCTTATACATAGATTTTTATCATTTGACTTATCTTTTTCTACCCTAAACCCTAAATCATTTATATAACTATCTTACTTTGATAATTATTTATAACTTTCGGTCTCTTCCATATTTACAATTATGAGCTTTGGTTATTGGTTTTACTTGTTTGAGAATTACTGTGATTTTGTTCCTTTGATATACATTACAACTTGATATTAAAAATTCTTTTAATTATTTTAAAAGGAGCAACATGAAGTAATGATGATAATGAGTTCTCTTTCATAGTTTGATGACAACAATGTCAATTGTCAGGCATCTCAGAGATGAGAAAGTGCAATAAGAATAGAAAGTGTGTGATAGTGTAGACTTGTATCACATGTATTGGTGTTCTACTTTTCCAGTTATATATATAAAACAACATATATCTAATTTCGCAAACTAAGTGTTTTTTTTTTTACTTCTTGTGGGGTAAGAAACAACATCATAATGTTTAAAATTGATTTTACAATATCACATTTCAGAAACTAATATTTAAATAAAACGAGTAAGAAAATTAAAATTTGAAAAAAACTGAAAGGAAATTAAACTTAAAGTCTTTTGTTATCAAGGTATAAACATGTTTACTTATTTGTTGTCATCATTCAAAATAAGAAGTGTGTCAATGTTTTTTGGTTTAACATTAAACCTACAATTTTATATCAATAATATTTAATTTATATCACTTTAATATTTAGCATACTATATATATATATGTATATATATATGTATATATGTATATATATGTATATATGTATATATATGTATATATGTATATATATGTATATATGTATATATATGTATATATGTATATATATGTATATATATATGTATGTATATATGTATATATATGTATATATATATATATATATATGTATATATATATATATGTATATTAAAATTAAAAATATTAACATATTTTTTTACTTAGTAATTAAAAATATTATTTTTTAATTTCAAAGATCAAATATAAATTAAGCACAAAATTTTAAAAATAATAATATTAGAATGTTATAATATTAATTAATAACCTATTTTCTTCATTCGGTTATATACTATGTTTGGATAATCTACAACTGATACTTCGTTTAGATAATCCATACAAGATATTTCGTATTAGACTTCTTAACGTGTTTATTTGTTTGTGCTCACACAAAATAAAAGTTTGTAATTTTTGTGTTTTAGTTAAAATTATTATTTTATGTCAATAATATTTTAAATATCCTTTTATATTTATGATAGTGTATGTAATTTATTTATTTATTTATACCTATATATTTAACTTCTACATATATACTATATCTTTATTTAAAGTAAAATAAATTAGCTTAAATTTGTTCTCATTAACTAAAAATGAATTATTTTATATTTTAGCAAGAAATGACTAATAAAAATTTCATAAAAAAAATATAAATTAGCCTCAAATTTAAAAATATAATTAAGACAAAAAAATATTAATATTAACATGCGATAATAGTTAATTAATTAATTAATTTTATTTACTTGGATAATTCACAAAATGATATTTTCGTCTTGATTTCCTTAACATATTCGTCTATATTCATCTTTGTTTTATTTATTTATTTTATTATTATGTCTATAATAGTACATCTATTTAACTAATTAAATAAATTCATAGTTATATCATTAACTAAAAATTAATTATATTATATTTTAGCAACAAAAGTTTTATAAAAGTTTCGTAGACTGAATCTAAATTATCCTCAAATTTCAAAATATGTTAAGACAAAAAAAAATCAATAGTGACTTGCGAAGTTGCGATAGTATTTATTTAATTATTTAATTAAATAATTTTGTCTGTTTTAATTTTCAATATTTCACATGGATAATCCACCGATGATATTTCATTTAAGTTTCTTTAATTGGTTTACTTGTTTGTTATTACTCAAAATAAGGATCTGTAAACATTTTTTTTAATATTAAGCTTATTATTTTTTATCGATATTATTTTAAATATATTATATTTTATTATATATTTAGCTTCATATAAATCTACATATTAATTTAAAACTAAAAAATGTATGCTTAAATTTGTACGTTGTAACTAAAAACTACTTTTTTTAATTTAAGAAACAATTAAGAAAAGTCAAAGACCAAATCTAAATTAATGTCAATTTTTTTAAATAAATATAATTAAGGCAAAAAAATAATATTAACATCTAATAGTATTTATTTAATCAATTCGTTATTTTATTTATTTTGTTTTCTTACTTCGTCTAGATAATTCACAAACAATATTTTACTTGGTAAACTCACAAATACCACTTCGTCTACTTTTTCTTAAAATATTTATTTTTATATTACTCAAAAGAAAGAGTAACATTTTTTAATACTAAGCCTATTATTTTATATAAATATTATTTATGATTTATTTTTATAATGGCATATTTATTCAAGTAAATGAATAAATTTATAACTTTATATTTAGCTTCAGAATACAACCTATATCTTTGTTTGAAGTTTTAAAAATATTAACTTAAAATTTGAAATTGGTAAAATAATGTATTTTTTTTATATATAAGATCAACTTTTCTTACAAATTTCTAAGCCAAATCTAAATCAACCTCAAATTTTAAAGTGAAAAATATAACTAAGAAAAATCAATATAAACATGCAACAGTATTTAAATTATTTAATTTCTTTGTGTTGATTTGTTTGTCTGGATAATCCATAAATGATAGCGTGGTTAACCCACAAATAATATTTCGTACGAGTTTTCTTATATGTTAATTATCACTCGAAATAGGGGTATTAAATTTTTTTTATTTAATATTAAATTTTTTTATTTATATTGTTTTATTATTTCATATTTAAAATTGTTTATTTGTTTAATTAAATAAAGAATTTACAGCTATATATTTAACTTAATTGTACAATATATATATCCACGGTCATGGACTATTTCAACTAATTTGATCATTAAAAGGTTTTATAAGTAGATGAAGATTAACCTCTGGTTTATGGAAAAAAAAAGATTCAAACAACTATTTAAGATCTAAAAAGAAAATCTGCTTTATCCTAATGTATTAAGAAAGCGTTTCGTAGGATTTTTAATTATGTTAATTAAAAATGCATACTCTCAAAGCACAAAACCCTTCTTCTCCACTTTCAATAAACCCTAAACCATAAAGAAGATTGGTGGGTCTATACATTTCAATATTTGGACTTCAACTTGAATTATTTAATCATCATAAGACATTTTTAGGCACGGCTTAAACTTTATTAAACCCTAATTCAACTCAAACACTTATTTAGAAGCTCCTAAGTATACCAACAAAGCATGCTATTATATAGGTTAATGGATTTAAGTCTTAAGACAAATTAACAAATATATAATGCCAAGACATACTGTAATAAAAAAAATCAAGAACATTAAAACCAATAATATTATGTTATTTATACTTGCATAGATAAATTGACTCATTAAAATTAAAAGATTTTGCAAATGACTATGTCTACAAGATTTACTTGTATAAGCCAGACTATGTCTATAGCCCCTTAAGTTCTGCCCTTTTCCAATATGATATAACAAAGGTCTAAATTTTGTACCAAAAGAGAGAAAAAGAAAAAAAGACAACACCAAAGCTCATGAAAGAGATTGCAGGTCTAGCTTCCAAGCAAGTCAACCAACCAGATCAAACAATACCTTAGGCCTTCTTTGGAGACTCACTCTCTACAAAAAAAAGGATCCCTATATATCAACATCATCAGGCTTTTTTCAGCTTTACTCCTGATCGATCACAATCATCACATGCACCCATTCTCAAACAGGAACATTTTATCCATGGCTTTTCTTTTCTTCTTTTCTTATGCATTAATCTTTCATATTTCCTCTCATTCTCCACTATAAATGCATATTGCTAGAGATACCTATGTTTCTTTCTCCTTCGAAACTAAAATCACTCAAAAGGCCAATATGTGATGGCAACTAGTTGACTAGATGGACGTGTGAGGCTTTATGTTGAAAACTTCAATGCAAGATTGGAGGATATTGAGGCTCATTGTTGACAAAAGTTGTAGAAGACTTTGAATATTAATTGGCATTGGACCATTCAACAAGATTAAGATTACTTGGCATCACACACACACATGTTTGTGAAGTAAACAAATGTATCTGTCAACAAAAACTTTGTTCATTTGAAAGAAGTGAGAAATCCCCTTATGCCTAACAATGATAAAAAATAATATCTACAAAATTTCAGACTTTCTTTTGGCAATAGTTTTATAGAAGACTAAAGGAGCACAGTCTGCTATGAATCATCAAAATTAAAATTAGAAATAGCATATGGAAATTACAAAGAACAAAATGAGTAATAACAAGCAACCATAACAAGCCTTACACAATCAAACAAACCCTGTCTCTGGTGATAACAAAACTCCATCAATACCAAGGGCCTTGGAACAGAACTTTCATGACAACCTTGCTGCTCACTTGCAATCTACCCCAGCCTCAGCAGCACGACGAGGCTTGTTCTTACGCCGGCTCCCATTCTGTCGGAATCCAGTAGACTTTATTGAATCGTCAGGGCCTGTCTTTGCTAGGATGCCATTGTCCTCTTTCAGGTGATCTATCTTTTCTTTAACCTGTGTAGATCTCTTCCTTTTCCTTTTATTTACTGTGATAGCCGGAGTTTTCAAATCATTGGTAGAGCCGTTAACTTTAACATTCTCCTCATCTTTCTCTATAATTTCAGTTACTTCCACTTCTTCAATTTCATCAGTCAGTGGCTTTAGAGGTCTTCCTCTTCTTCTGTAAGCTGGGACTTTATCCTCTTCGCCACTTCCAGGATCCTCAGCTATAACAGATTGCTTCTTTCCTTTTCCTCTGCCTCGACCCATTGCCAAAAGCCCCCTTGTTGATAAAATTAACTAAAATTTCTCTAAGAAAATTCTGCGCAGATCAAACAATTATACTTCAAAGGCCAAACAAATATCTATCATATAACTGAAACAAAACATGCTGTTTAAATCAATTTTGAGTGATGCTACTTGAAACCAATTCTTGATCACATACACTTTTGTGTTTTGAGTATCACTTGCATCAATTATTTGTTTATACTAAATTAAGAGTAACAAAAGTCAAGTTTGCAATTATAAATTCTCTTCTTGCTATTTAAGGATCAAATAAATACTGATGTGTGCTACACATCGAAATTCTGATGTGTGCTAGATCAAGGACTTTACGATACTATTTACATATGCTCACTCTTAAAATGGACAAGATCAAACACTTAAACAAGGTTTAGAAAACTCATTCCAGATGATTATTCCTTTTGTCAATAATCAGCAAAAAAAAATGCATAAACACATGCATCCCACTAATTCTGAAAATCTGAATAACCAATTTCAGAACAACCAACCAATTAAAGGACCAAGTTATCTTAACTTTCACCAAAGAAAAATTACCAAGACATCACGGTGAAAACTTTACATCGCATTTGAAATCATTTTCCTTAGTAAGAAATTGAACCACATCGCGGATCACCTAATCCTAAACCGAACAAAATGAAGACAGCTTCACTTTATGGCAACAGCTGAGAGGAACCCACTATATAACAAAACTCAATTTCAATGTAAACAGTGTAAATTATTGCAAAGTTTTTCATCTTCGATCTAGTTTAAGCTCATGCAAAGAGACTTCATAAACTCCTCTGCTTCAAAACAACATGAAATCTAACAAGAAAGAGGAATTCAAGCCAGTTTCCAAGTTTATCAAAAAGATCAAAACAGAAGAAGATAAACATCAGAAATAGAAAAAAGAAAGAAAGAAAAAGAAAAGGCAAGCAATAACATTATAGATTTAAACAGAATTGAGATTGACGAAGTAAGAGACATGGAAGAAGAGAAATGAAGCTGACCTCCTATCTTGAATCAACTTTCCGCATAACAAAGACAACCCATTTCACAAAATCAGATAAGAAAAATCCAGAAAGAGGGTAAACCCAGATGGAAGCAGCGCTGTTTTCTATTAATGGCTTGAAGGAAAGCATAAACAGAGAGGGAAAAAGGAGTCAAAAATTTGATCTGGGTCAAAGAGAGTGAAGAGACAGATCAGAGAAGTGATGTGATGAACAGCAATATAAGCTTAAAGACAGAGACTTGATGAGTGAAAAATGTAGAACTAGGTTATAGAGAGAGAATGCTGTGAGCAAAGAAAGAAGTGAAAGAATACAGAGAGAAAGAACACAAAAAGAGTGGAAAAATAGAGAATGGAAGATAGCAAGACTATGTGCAATTTTTCTCTCTTTCTATTGTTTTTAATTAATTACTTATAATAAATATCTGTCAGAAATAATAATATTTTTTAACTAGTATTCTGTATTAAGTTATTGTAATAATAACCAAACACTGCTATAAAAGGTTAAAACTTCTTATCTATTACAAAAAAAAATTCTGTTAAAAGAATAGGAATTTGAATTGTGTTTTTTCCGTCATTATTTGAAATTAAAAAAAAATAAAGAACTTAAGATTAAATGCATGTGATTAAATTAAAAAGAAAAACTACCAACAGAACAGAAAGAAAAAAAATTACTATTAACATTTTTAACTGATTTTTAGATTTGTAAGATCATTAACAAGGTAATTAAAATATTTATTAACACATTTGATATTACTATTTCAAGATTTTGATTATTATAAAAGTAATTTAACAAATTATAAAAATTATAAAAAAAACTTTGAAAATTGTTACTTTAGAATGAAAGAACATCATTTTAAAGAAAAAAAACACTTATTTTAACGTCATTTAATTTTATTTCTCAAAACATTAGGGTGATAATAATTTTTTTGTTAATAAATTATGAAAATATATTTTAGATATAATTTATTTTCAAAAATTAATTTCCATTATTTAACTTATTTTAAAAAAATACCTTTTCTCATTATATTTTTATGAAAATACATTTTATCATTTTATGATATATTGGAGGAGTATATAATAAATATATTTTCTAAGTGTCTTACTAAATAAATTACACAAAACATATATATATATATATAAGCAAAAACATTACAGTATTTAGGTAATTAAAATAGGAGTAAATGCTTCTGCCCATTTCAATTATTTTAATCTTTTTAGAGTTGGTAAAGAACTTAAATAATATCAAAGCAATTATTTAAAAAATGTGAGTGTTTATTGGTTTTTTTTATAACCTTCTCCGTAAGAGAAAAATAAAAATAAAGTTATCTATAAATTATAATTAGTTTATAAAAAAAATTAAAAATTTATTATGCAATTTCTTTAAATTTTTATTTTTAAAATTATACATAACTAATTTTAACTTTTAAAAAAATCTTTTTCAAAAATTACTATAGAAAACTTGTTAAAAGATGTCATATAATAGCACATATAATTACTATGAACATTGTTATCTTGTGTTTCAATGCATTAATTTTGTTTTTTGTTCATATTAATTTCACAGAGGATAACAATAGGTAGAAATTTCTATTTTTGTCTTCAAGTATTAACTTTTCTAAAAGACTATAGTTTCGCACTCTATATTAAACATGATATTTAAAGACTATGCTTATAGAGTTTGACATTGATATTTTATTTGGTTAGACAATAGAGGAATGTCTAGTAATCTTATAATAAATAGTATTTCATGTTGCTATTATATTATTATAGGATGAATGAGCCTTCAAAATTTTGCCTCATACACTTAAAAATTATCATAATAAAACTATGTATCTTTTAAACATATGAAATGCTAGGTTTCATCTCTATACATATTTAAAGTGATAATATTAAAATACAACATTCTCATTCATTTGAAACTTTGAAATATATAAGATTCACTTCTTAATTTTTAAGTAGACTTAACTAAAATATAGATTTTATTGATATCATGTAAAAAGTTTGTTGATTAAAATCCATTTCTACCCCAATCAATTAGCTATTTTTTCTTGCATATTTGTAAAATTAATTGTGTACTTGATTACTACAATTGTAACTTACATTGATTGTATTCCTTTGGCACAAACACTTCACCTTTAGACCCATTAAGGGCATTTAAGCATTACTCCTTATTAAATATTAACTAAAAAAAATCATGTTGTTTTTCTATATTTAGAAGTTAATTATAAGACATAGCAACTACTAGCAACATTTTAACAAGTCATTAAACTTAATAATTTGTAATTTAATTTAAGATAGTTCTTATAAATATTTTTATATATTATTAATTTTCCACGTCAAATATTAATCTCGTTGGTGAATTTCTTTAACTTTGAGTTCTGTATTTTATACATATTATCATCATTACAGCTAAATTATAATTTGTAGCATCATTATAATGTGGACATACACTAAAAGGAATTATATTTTTGAAATTTCTACTTTGTTGGTTAAACTTCGCTTTCATTTTGTTATATCTTTCAAATCATATTCAACATTAATTATCAATACATACATTTTTAGCATTTCCATACCAAAAAAATGCATGGTCACACACCATAACCATTTTGGTGATTATATAACCATTTTCAATTATAATGTTTTTTAAAATTAGTTAAGTATTAAATCAATAAATTTTCTAATATCTAAAAGAAATGTTAAAAAAAATCATCAAATCATCACTCATAGAAAATTAACATCACTTCAAAGAAAATTAACATATGTAAATTACCTAAAATGAATTTAATTTATTTTAATTGAGACCCAAGATACCTCAGATTTTGCTGCTTAACTTACAAATTATTGAGTGAATTAATTAAAAAGTATACAAATAACTTAAACATCATAATTTTAGCTAAATTAGATTTATATATTAAACATTGTTAGCCTCACTGTTGAATGATGGTGATATTTATAGTTTTACTTTCAAACAAATTTTGTAAATTTAATATAAAATAAAATACTTTATAGTTGAAGAAAAAAAAATAAAAGAACAACTTTTTGGCAAGTTTGTAGGACACTACACAATGTAAAATAAAAATTTATTATATTCAACATTTACTAGATTTTTTTTATAAATAACTAAAATTATCAATAAAAGAAAAATAAAATATATTAAATACTACTTAACCCCTACTCAAAATCAAATACAAAATGATAAATTCAACTTGGTAGTTGGGGCCGCCGTAGGGCCATTGTCCCTTTGTAATGATGTCATTTAACGAGTTCCAAGTTGAGTCCAATCTTTAATCATCTAATGAAAGGACAATTGAAATTAGACACTATATTTGCTCCACAAAGTATAGAATTGAAAACTTAGAATTCCAAGAGACAATTGAAGGGAACCACCTAAAATAGGATTCTAAAGTTAGGATTGAACGGTGGTTAGTTAAAAGTAGTTTGGTTGCTTTAAAAAATGTATTTAAAAACTGGACTTTTGCCCCATCAAGAAAGGCAGGAATTCCAACTTATCAGTGTGGAGGAATAACGAGCCACTAATAGTTCAAGATCACTTGTTTCCTCAATTTCTGATTTTCAAAAGATAATAATTCGTACTGTGGCAAATATCTAAAGATTACATTATTCATCATTAAGAAAGTTGATATTCTTGCTAAGTTGCTATGCATTGTGTTTGAAGGTTCTAAATAATTTTAGTTGGCTCTAAATATGGATACCAATTCAGCATAGTTGAAGAGGGACAACATTCTGAGATGACACGTGGGTTTTCTGCAACACCTAGATATCGTTTACCAGCCACTTATATCAATACTTGCACAATGTCTGATTTCAGAGGCAAATTGTTATAAAATGCCAAGTTGCAGAGAGCATGTATGTTCCTTAACAATTTCTTTGATTGGAAACATAATTATAATAACAAATTTATTCAACCCAGAAAACCTGGTCATCTAATTTTCAATTGGAAAATAATACAGTTTCTCATCCTCACCTCACCAGCTCCACTGCCCGTGTGGTTCATACTTGAGGAACAGATCTAGTCAGACTAGAAATTAAAACCTAGTGATCTGCAATGTAACCGGGGTAAGAAGGTGATCTTCACAAAAAATGATCTATCTAGCCAACGTTCTTTCCATCTACAAGACGTGTGATAAATATCACCAATCTGAAATCAGCAATCACCAAGATGTTAGACCTGCATTCATTAGTTGTTCTTTATGATTTCATGTCAATGCGATGCCTGCTAGCATATCTGACCTTCATTTGGCTGTCTGCAATGTTCACACCATATCCACCAACTTTAAGTGATTCATTCCAGAATACAACTTGCAGTTCAATCATCCTTAAAAGATGATGAAAAAATAGGGGATGCACAATTATCTGAAGCAGAACCACAACCAGATTGCCAGATTAAATCATTATTATCCACATCAGAAGCAATTAATCCCATCTCAGTGAAAGACTGGATTTATTGTCTCATGTATGCTTTCATCAAAAAATACAATTGAAGTGCAGGATTTCTTCAAACATCTAAACCTTCGAAGAAATTTGTGCCTTTAAATCCTGCCAAACTTGAAGGCCAGACGGATGGCGCTTCACGTACAGCTTCTCAAACGCTTTTTCAGAGCATGCAATTATAGTGCTCAAAGCAAGCCCTTTTTCTGCAGCTCCATGCTCTTTTAGCCAATTATACATTGAAAACCTCAGCTTAACCCTTTGAGCTGAATAGGAAAGGAAGGAAGGAAAAGTTTCCAAATCCGATATCGAATATCCTTCATTCACAAGAGACTCAATTTTCATGTTGATCCTATCCGTGGTCTGACTAAGAATCCGCGGGGAATCTCGAATTATCTTACAGGCAACCTCATAATCCAACCCAGCATTAACAATAAATTCAAGTCTCTCCTGAAGCTCAGCTCCCTTACCCCTGAACAACTTAATCGTCTCATCCATTGCTTTGGAGTTCTCTTCAAACCCCAACCTTAGCATGAACTCCTTCTTCAGAGCCTTCGATTCAAACTCCACATACGAGTTAACCAGAGGCTCAATTCTCCTTCCCAATGACCAACTCTTCATTACTAGAGGATCATCCCTCACAACTCTACACAGTCGCTTCTTGCCAACATTCAAGTTAGTAAGCAAAGTTATCGTTCTCTTCATGGTGAAGGAACCCAACACCAACCAGTGAGACTGCAAAACCCTCCCAATCTCCGAAGCCTCCATCTCAATCTCAGTCAAGAACAGAAAACACAGCCTCAAATTGGACAAAAATGTTACTACCCGAATCTCCGGAAACTCGTGCAGCATGACACAAACCCGGTTTACAGACAATCCAAATTTCAACAAAAAGTCAATCAAGGATAACACACAACCTCCAGACTCCTCAAAAATCAAACCAGGGTGACGAGAGAGTAAATCACCCCATTGTTTCTCATTGAAAACCCTAGAAAGCAAACTCAAAACCTGAAACATCACCTTCCAATTACAACAATCCTTGTTAATCAACAAATGCTCTCCAATCCAATCACAATCCTTTCCAATAACACCCTTCAACATCTCCACAACCTTGACAAAATTAAAATCCACACCTCCAACCAAAACGCAGGGGCTGGAAGCAACCACATTTATCAAAGTCTTCCGCGAAACACCGAGGTTTTCGTATTCTCGAAGCTTCGAGATCAAAACCCCGGGTTCATACCCAAAAACCTGAGGCGCGAGTTTGAAAACCCTCCCCATCTTGGTTCGGGGAATCCCGTAGTTGCAGAGCGCGTGGTGATTCTCCATTAGCAGAACGTCGTCGTTTAGGTAAATCATGTGAGGCGGGAGAAGGGGCGTGTACTCGGAAGGGGAGAGACCCGCGCTCTCGAAGAAGGGCTCGAACTCGTTGATCGGGTGGTAGCGGAGGTAGCGCGAAATGGAGCGTTTGGTGTCCACGTGCGGCGTGTGCGAGTGGGTTTTGGCGAGGAGGTCCTGGAGGAAGGAGGGCGAGTTTCTGCACATGTTGTCAGCGTCTAAGAAGTTGAGGCTGCGGGTGGAGTGGAGGTACTCGAGCAATGCGGCCTGGGCTTCTTTTACGGTGGTTTTTCCGACGATTTTGGTGGCGGGTTTCGTGCTCTGGAATCTAGGGTTTTGGCAGGGTTTAAGAAGGAAGAAGAAGCATTGAGTGTTGAGTTTTCGAAAGGGTAACATGGTGGGTACGGCGTCGTTGAGGGGTGATAATAGAGAGAGATGAAGAGTGAAGTTAGAGGGAAGAGAAGACACATCTTGGGGTCAACGGCGCAGCTAGGGCGAACCCACTGCCATGTTGGTGCGTTTCAGAAGCCACGGCGAAGCCCACAATCAACAATCTCCCAACTCATGTTACCGGCAGAGGTGGGTAAGTCATAAATACTTTTACAACACTGAATTTCTTATACAAACTTCACACCACCCAATCACTTAAACATGGAATTATTAATGGCTCTCTCATATTACAAAAAAAAAAATCATACAAGCAATCTTACAAAATCCTTCATTTCATAATTTTTTTTCAAACTATATTATTTCAAATAATAGAAATGTAAAATAAAAATGTTTGTATTTTCTCTAATAATAATAATAATAATAATAATAATAATAATGTTCTTCTATGTAATGAGAATGTGTCTTTTTTTTATCTTATTTATTTATTGAAACACTTGTATCTAAGCCACTTTTTGGATTTTGGTTGGAACGCGATATTTGTAAAAGATATTTAATACTCAAGTCAATATTCAGCAATGTTGTAAAAACGTATTTTTCACTAGAGTGATACTCATCTATTTATAGAGGTGAGCATGAGCATTGTTCACATTCAACCTATGTTAGCACGATTTTTTAGATTAATCTTGTTTTTACTTGATTTAGGGTTGTAGTTAGCCCCCTAGGCTCGATAGGCTTAACCTTAAGACCCTAAGTTTTATTTTTGGTCGAGATGCTCTCATTTCTCTCTCCTAGCCCTCGGTTCGAGTTTGTAGGTCGAAGAGTCTTTAGAAAAATTAGGAGCTGCATTCGTCCCTTCATGATTTGTGTCCAATGTTAGAATGTATGGCTTTAAACTAGAAGGGGGTGAATGGTTTAAAGAAGGTTTTCGCAAACTTTTAAGCCTTGAATGAAATTACTTCGAGAATATATTGATTAAGAAATCAGTTTTTCAAAACACAAAGCAAAAAGCACAGCACTAGAAAAATAATCGGTTGTTTCGCAAAAACAATCGGTTGTTTATACCAGTTTACAAATATAAAAATTGAATTTAAGGAGTTAAGGGATAGAGAAAATGCACACAGAAATTTATACTGGTTCACTCTAAACCCAGAGCTACATTCAGTCTTCTCATAAACCACTGAGAAATTTCACTAAGCAACCAAAGAAGTGACCTTGATCCCCTCAAGACACACACTCCTCTTGGTCAACACACCAACACTAAGAATGTTGATATTGATCCCCTCAAGAACACACAACACTTCTCAACAAACACACAAGGTTTCTATCAACAGATACAAGGATTACACTTGTTACAGAACAAATCTGAAATCAATACAAGAGAAAATCCTAGCTCACAATCTTTGATCAATCTCAATCTCTAAGCAATCTCAACTTTTCAAAAACTCAAAAACAATGAAAAACTCAAATATGTTTTTCCGTATATATCAAAAGATGTTGTTTGTTATCAAATCTTAACAAACTATTAATTGCATTTAAAGATTGGTCAAAGCATTAAAAACTGGAGCGTAAACAGTTAGAAAATCATTTAATGCTCAGTCAAAACACAAACCATTTTTCTGTTATGGTACCAAAACAAACAATTGGTTGTTTCCTCGAATCAATCAGTTGTTTTGGTTTTGACAGTAAGTCAACCATAAAAACAGTTTTCAACCTTTTCTAAAAACACCTAAGTATAAAACAATCGGTTGTTTCGACAAAACAACAGGTTGTTTTTCACTTAACTTGAAAAACACTTTTCTTTTAAAAGGATTGAGAGCGATTATGCTTTGGATTCAATCAAGAGTGGATTACATATTAAATCTACCCCAGATCCTATCTAAAGGACAACTCAACAATAGCAAGCACAACCAACCTTCATCATCCTTCAAAGGGTTTGGATTCTTCAAAGCTTGAACACCACTTGATTCAACTATCTCCCCCTATTTGATGAAGACAAATCCCTGGTGCTTGTGTTTGATCTGACTGAATCTGAAGCAGTACCTGCAAAAATAGCATATATACCATCCACTGCTTCTTACAACAACAGGTTAGATTTCCACACTTTGAAATCATAAATCCTGATAAACAATCGGTTGTTTCTATCAGCAGCAGCAGAAAACAACTTTATATCAGAGATTTTAACAGATTACACAGTTTCAGATAAAGATATACAAGAACCAATTAATTCTCCCCCTATTTGTCTTCACAAAAAGACTTTAACATGTATTTAAAACAGATTTAGGAGAGATTATTAAGATCAAGGATACCTAACTCATTTCTTAGGAAGAAGAACCTCTCTTTTGGTAGAGGTTTAGTGAAGATATCAGCTAACTGTAGTTTGGTCTCCACAAACTTCACTTCACAGTTCCCCTTGTTTACATGATCCCTGATGAAATGATGTCTTATCTCGATATGTTTTGTCCTTGAGTGTTGAATCTGATTTTTGGTAAGATTAATGGCACTTGTGTTATCACACATCAAAGGAACTTTGCTGATTTGTAATCCAAAGTCTGCAAGTTGTTGTTTGAGCCACATAATCTGTGCACAACAACTTCTAGTAGCTATATACTCAGCCTCAGTAGCAGAGAGAGCAACACATGCTTGCTTCTTGTTATGCCATGAGATTAGGCTTGAGCCAAGAAGGTGACAAGTGCCACTTGTGCTCTTCCTATCTAGCTTGCAACCTGCAAAGTCAGAATCTGAATAACCAATTAAATGAATTGGAGAGTGAGAAGGATACCATAACCCAACAGATGATGTTCCTTTGAGATATTTCAGAATTCTTTTTGCAGCTTTGAAGTCTGACTCTTTAGGATTTGCTTGATATCTTGCACATAGACACACCGCAAACATGATGTCCGGCCTACTAGCTGTTAGATATAACAAAGAGCCAATCAATCCTCTGTATTTGGTTTGATCTACACCCTTTCCAGCAGCATCAACATCCATGTAGCAACTTGATGGCATTGGAGTGCTTGCTTCTTTGCAACTCTCCATTTCAAATTTCTTGAGAATCTCCTTGCAATACTTTGATTGACATAAAAAGATTCCATCCTTTGTTTGCTTAACCTGCAATCCAAGAAAGAAAGAAAATTCTCCCATCATAGACATTTCAAACTCACCTTTCATTGCAGCCACAAATTCTTCGCACAAACTATCTTGTGTAGCACCAAAGATGATGTCATCAACATAGATTTGCACAAGAATTATTTCTGAATTTGACTTTTTGATGAAGAAAGTCTTGTCTACCATTCCCCTTTCATAACAATGAGATAGCAGAAAGTTGCTAAGCCTCTCATACCACTACTTTGGAGCTTGCTTCAGTCTATACAAAGCTTTCTTCAACTTGAAGACATAGTTGGGATGTTGATGATCTTCAAAGCTCGGTGGTTGATCCACATACACTTCCTCATTGGTGTAGCCATTCAAGAAGACACTCTTGACATCCATTTGGAAGAGTTTGAAACCACTCATACAAGCAAAAGCCAGCAGCAGCCTCACAGCCTCCAACCTTGAAACAAGGACAAAGGTTTCACCATAATCTATGCCCTCCTCTTGATTGTAGCCCTTGGCAACTAGCCTTGCTTTGTTCCTTGTGATCACACCATCTTCATCAAACTTGTTTCTGAACACCCACTTCGAACCTATGATGTTCATCTCAGCTGTTCTAGGGACAAGAAACCATACCTCACTCCTTGCAAACTGATTCAACTCTTCATGCATAGCTTCAACCCACTTTTCATCCTTGAGAGCTTCATCAATTGACTTCGGTTCAATTTGTGAGACGAAAGTTGTGTGCCTGCAGAAGTTTGAGATGGAGCTACGTGTGAAGACACCTTCTTTTATCTGCCCTATGATGTTTTCCACTGACAGATCTCTAGGAAGCCTCCACTCTTTGGGCAGCTCACTCTGTTGCAGAATTTCAATCGGTTGTTTCTGCGAATCAACCGGTTGTTTTTCTGCACAGATTTCCAGCTTCTCCAAACTGATGCTCTGTTTATCCTCTTCAGCACTGGTCTTCGGGATTTGGATGTTTCTGCGATCTACCTCATCAAAGACAACGTGAACAGACTCTTCTACATTCATCAACCTCTTGTTGTAGATTATGTATGCATGACTTGTGAGAGAATACCCTATCAAGATGCCAAGATCAGCTTTCTCATCAAACTTCCCCAAGCTTTCCTTTCCATTGTTGAGAACGAAACAACTGCAGCCAAAGACTCTGAGATGATTGATGTTAGGCTTCCTTCCATTGAAGAGTTCATATGGAGTCTTCTTCAGAATAGACCTAATAAGCACTTTATTCATCACATAACAAGAAGTGCTCACTGCATCCACCCAAAAGTACTTAGGAAGAGATGATTCACTAAGCATTGTCCTTGCTAGCTCTTCAAGTGACCTGTTCTTCCTCTCTATCACACCATTCTGTTGTGGAGTTCTTGGAGCAGAGAAGTTGTGCAAAATCTCCATCTTTTCACAGAACTTGCTGAACTTCTCATTTTGGAATTCTCCTCCATGATCACTTCTAATAGAGCCTATGTTGCTGTTCTTTGTATTTTGCAACCTTCTTGCTAGCTTCTTGAATGCAGAAAAGACATCACTCTTTGATTCCAAGAAAAGAGTCCAAGTTTACCTAGAAAAGTCATCAACAATAACAAGAGCATAGTAATTTCTACCAAGGCTCATAGTTCTTGAGGGTCCAAAGAGATCCATGTGAAGAAGCTCAAGGGGTTTTAAAGAAGAAACAACATTTTTTATTTTAAAAGAGCTTTTCACTTGTTTCCCTTTTTGGCAAGCTTCACAAATGTGATCCCTCTCAAACTTGAGCTTTGGTAGCCCAATCACAAGATCCCTTGAAATTAGCCTGTTCAAGTGATTCATGTGAATATGAGCAATTCTTCTATGCCAAAGCCAAGATTCATCTTGCTTTGATAGAAGACAACCAATTGAACATGGTGAAGAGATATCTAGAAGATACACATTATTGATTCTCTTACCTACCAACATTACCTCTTTGGTGTTGGGTAGACAGATTTCACATGTGTTTGTCTTGAACATCACCCGATATCCCTTGTCACACAGTTGGCTAATGCTCAACAGATTGTGCTTTAGCCCTTCTACATAGAGCACATCATGGATGACCAAGATGTCTTTGTCTCATATGGATCCTCTCCCAAGAATCATTCCCTTGTTGTTGTCCCCATAGGTGACATGCCCTTCTTGCCTAAAGGAGATACTCAGGAACTTTGATTTGTCCCCTGTCATATGCTTGGAGCATCCACTATCCAAGTACCATTGTTGCTTGCTCTCCTCCAAGTTTTCCTACAAAGAAGATTTTCAAGTACAAAGATTTGGTCCCCTTATGAATGTGGGTCCATTTGGTTTACATTCATGAATTGAACCTTTACTGCACTTAGGAATCCACTTCATAAAGTCCCTAGGAACAACATATTTTCTAATTTTATAGAACCTTAGAATGGCCTTTTTTCATGTAATAGAAGCATGTAACAATCGGTTGTTTCGATGGTCCAATCGATTGTTTTTCTGGCATTTTCGAAAATGATTTTGAAAATCTATCTTGTTGGTTTTGTGGGTTAAAACCCAATCCAACTTTTCCAAAAACACAGTTTTGAGATGCCAAGACATTCTCAAAGTTGGATTGACCTTTAGAAAGCTTATCCACAATTTTAACAAGATAGTGGACATTCTTTTCAAGATTTTCGCAATTTTCACAAACAAGACTATCACACTTGCAAGAGGAGTTTTTATAAACAATTTCAAGGTTTTCAAAATCTGTTTTTGAATTTTCTAATTCCTCTTCCAGTGATTTGACTCTGTTTTCAAGCCAGCTATTCATTCCCTTTAACCGATTGTTCAAGAGGGTCAATCCGTTGGCTTCTTCATGCGTTTCTTGAAAGGCTTGAAGCAATTAACCATAATTTTCAGAGTTTGAGGAGTTAGATGAACTTACACTACTTGAGTCATCTTCCTTTCTGGCCATGAAGCAGAGGTTGAAGCTTTTCTTGTTTTGCCTTCTTTTCCTTCTTGATTGACTCTTTGACCTTGCTTCCTTTGGTTCATTGTTTCCATGAGCAGCCTTGAGTGTGTCCCACATCTCTTTAGCAGTTTTGCATTTTGATACCCTGAAAAACTCATTAGTATCTAGTGCGGAAGCTATTATGTTTTGAGCAGTACAATCAAGCTTGGCCATTTTACATTCATCATTGGTCCATTGAGACCAAGGTTTTGCAATGAAAGAACCATTCTTTTTAAACTTTGGAATGTAAGGACCATTCTCAATTGAATCCCAAATTCCTTGATCAATAGATTCCACAAAGATTTTCATTCTGGCCTCCCAATACTTGTAATTCAATCCACAGAATAAAGGTGGTTTGTAGATTGAAGCACCTTCCTCAAAAAATTGTTTTCCAGCCATAGAAAAAAGATTTTTGGATCAACTTGAAAATTTTTCAAGAACCAAGCTCTTAATGCCAATTGTTAAAATGTATGGCTTTAAACTAGAGGAGGGGGGGGGGGGGTGAATGGTTTAAAGAGGGTTTTCGCAAACTTTTAAGCCTTGAATGAAATTACTTTGAGAATATATTGATTAAGAAATCAGTTTTTCAAAACACAAAGCAAAAAGCACAGCACTAGAAAAACAATCGGTTGTTTCGCACAAACAATCGATTGTTTATACCAATTTATAAATATAAAAACTGAATTTAAGGAGTTAAGGGATAGAGAAAATGCACACAGAGATTTATACTGATTCACTCTAAACCCAGAGCTACATCCAGTCTTCTCATAAACCACTGAGGAATTCCACTAAGCAATCAAACCTAGATCACTTACACCACAACCAAAGAAGTGACCTTGATCCCCTCAAGACACACACTCCTCTTGGTCAACACACTAACACTAAGAATGCTGATCTTAATCCTCTCAAGAACACACAACACTTCTCAACAAACACACAAGGTTTCTATCAACAGATACAAGGATTACACTTGTTACAAAACAAATCTGAAATCAATACAAGAGAAAATCCTAGCTAACACTCTTTGATCAATCTCAATCTCTAAGTAATCTCAACTTTTCAAAAACTCAAAATCAGTCAAAAACTCAAATTTGTTTTTCTGTATATATCAAAAGATGTTGTTTGTTATCAAATCTTAACAAACTATTAATTGCATTTAAAGATTGGTCAAAGCATTAAAAACTGGAGCGTAAACAGTTAGAAAATCATTTAATGCTCAGTCAAAGCACAAACCATTTTTTCTGTTATGGTACCAAAACAAACAATCTGTTGTTTCCTCGAATCAATCGGTTGTTTTGGTTTTGACAGTAAGTCAACCATAAAAACAGTTTTCAACCTTTTCTAAAAACACTTAAGCATAAAACAATCGGTTGTTTCGACAAAATAACAGGTTGTTTTTCACTTAGCTTGAAAAACACTTTTCTTTTAAAATGATTGAGAGTGCTTATGCTTTGGATTCAATCATGAGTGGATTACATATTAAATCTACCCCAGATCCTATCTAAAGGACAACTCAGCAACAACAAGCACAACCAGCATTCATCATCCTTCAAAGGGTTTGGATTCTTTAAAGCTTGAACACCACTTGATTCAATATCCAACACAATCCTGATCATCATGACCATGTGGTCATCTTGATCAAGGTCAATGCCTTGAAGTCAACATTGCTAAAGGTGATTGGAGGCCTCCTTTGCCGAGTGTGAGACATGATTGTGTTTACTGACTATATTGCAAATGTCATTTTCTCTTCGAGGTCGAGGCCCGACCCCGACAAACCTTCTGGCTATTGTATTGATGACTCCCCTAAGCGAAGCATCTCAATCAAGTTGTTCCTGGTCGACATGGGTACATGGCATTGGTCTTGACCTGTCATCATCATCTCGACAAGACTCTACTCGATAGTCCTATCATTCATAGTCTCAGTGTGGTCATTCCTCCCTTTGTTTGGGAGAGTGAGGCGTATACCGATATTCTTGTGTAACGAACCTTCGAACGTGCCTTGCTTGTATAAAATCCTCTATCTTATCTTTCAACGTCAAACACTCTTCGATCGAGCGGTCAAAATTACGGTGGTATCAACATTTCTTGCTTGTGTCGGTATTTTGTGGTGTAGGAACCTTTTGAGGGGTTGGGATTAGGTTGACTCTTAGAGCCTCATCTCGAATCTGGCTCCTTTCTCTATTTAGTAGGGTGTAATACGAGAACTTAGGCAATCAATTTTTCTTGATTTTATTTGATGGTTAAGGTCAGCTTGACGTCTCTTTCTCCTTAGCTTTCTCGGGTCCCCTCTCATCTTGGACCTAACTCCAAAATTCATGAAGTTCTTCTAGTTGCAGAAATTTCGCAGCTTTCCTTTTTAGCTCATTTATGTCAACGACGAATTTTTACATAAACTATCTACAAATGGCCTCTATCTCAATGTTGTCACCATGTGATGAAGGGCCACCTCCAGGTTGAAGTTTCAGATGTTCAAAGCTACTTTTCTGAACCTCTCCATTAGTGTTATCGATATCAAATAATAGAAAAAGTCGGGGATCCAAAAATTCTTTTTAAAGTTATAATTAAAACCATGACAAGTTATGGCAGAATCATTGTAGTCAAAAGAAGTTCAATATATACATATAGATAATTTTAAAAAATACAAAAATATAATTGTAACACAAAAATGATGAAAGAGACAATCATAACTAATAATAATATTATGTCTAGAAATTCAAATAATAATAACATCAAATCAAAACATTACCAATTTCAAAACTTAAAATAACAACAAAACATAAAATAAAGTCTTAAACTCTTAATTATCCAACTCTTCTTCAATCTCAACATAATTGTCTACATTATTTTCTAATGTGGCACATTCATCCTTTTCTTCCCTTTCAGAGAAACTCTTATCAAAGTTAGTAATTTTTCAAACTCAGAATCAGAGCTATCATGTAATTCATTCTCAACCACAAATAGAATCTTCTCTATGCCTTTCTTTGTCAGGGTTGAAGTTGCACCGGGACCTTTCTTAAAAGCATGGAAAAATCCAAAGACAATACCACCACTTGATGGTTGCTTTCTTTTACTGGTTCTTTGTCTCCTTGTATAAGTTATTGGTTCTCCAACACTCAAAACTTCATAAACAATTGCCCAATTAAGAGTGAGATCATCATAAAAAACAACTCATTCCCCATCCCTCTTCATTATCATTATCATCATCTACTTATTTTATTAACCACTCATTATACTCGTCAATGTCATATAGTACAATAAGGCTTATTTCATCCCTAATATTATATATTTGAACAATTTTTTTATTATACTTTATGTAAACCAAAGCATGCAACCTTTTGTAGTCTAGCCTACTCCTTTTTTTTAATTAATCAACATTATGAATAAGTAAAATGTGAATGAAATTTCTTTCTACGTTATACAAAAAAAAGATAATAATGAAATGATTCATAGTTATTACTTGCTCAAATGCTTTGTTCATGTCCCAATTAACTATATGTCAAATTTAAAATCTTGATTGCTAGCTTTTGTAAGTTGCGAGTTGCATGCCCATAATTCTTCCACCATTGAGTTATAAAAGTAAAGAAAGTAACTTAGAATGTAACTATTATATGATATAATTTATATCTTAACGCATTTTAGAATATGTTTAAGTGTCTCACCTAGGGTTATAGTCTTCCTTGATTCCTTGGTAATGTCATCACGAAGAGTCCACTTCCACTCTTATAAAGAGACAACTCAGTTAAATTTTTTTATTACACATTTTTTCCAGGGAACCAACCTCTTAATGAAAGTATACAATCCATTTATAACTTTCAAATTATATTATATTCATGGGTTGGAATAATAGAACTCTAGGTTCAAAAAGTGACCAGTCGCATGCAAAGAGAGATGAAGTTAGCATGTCCATCTATTATCAATGATTGTAAATACATAATTGTATTTGCTTTCATTGTTATTGAATGACTTCATTATTGTTTCCTTGACTTTCTTCATTGCTTCATATATATAGCCCATAATTGCTTCTATTTCCCCATCCACTAGACAAATTATATGAACAAAAGGATTTGTGACTTTGAGAGTAAATATAATACGATTTCAAAATGAAGGCATAAGAACAATGTTTGTATCTTCCCTCTCATTAGCTTCCTTAGAAAACTTGTTCTTGCTCTATTCATATGAAATGAACATCTTTCTCAAATTTCCCTTCTCTTTATGCAACCTTTGTAATGATAAATACGAGGTAGCAAACTTTGTAATCGCATGTTCTACCAATTCCCTCTTATTTGTAAATTGTCTCAACAAACTCAAGGAATTAGAATGTGTATATATAAATCCAAAAAGACTAACTTTTCTTTGAATTGTCTTCTTTATCAAAGGAAGTTTTCCAATGTCTTCAAGCATTAAATGTATACAATGAGTAGCACAAGGAGTCCAATAGAGATGAAGTTTTTTTTCTTCCAATACTTACCAGCCAACACATAATTACTTCCATTGTCTGTGATAACTTGAACAACATTTTCTTCTCCAATCTCTTCCATAAAGGTATCAAGCATCTCAAAAAGTGTTTTCCATATCTTCACAAATTTAGAACCATCAATGGACTTTACAAACATTGTCCTTGGGATCTCACTAAAAAGTTAATCAAACATTGTTGCTTTTGTTTAGTTCAAGCACCTGGCATAATAGAACAATCATGTTTGCTCCACTGCAATTTGTGATCCTTCAACAAATTTTTAGTGTAATCAACCTTTTTGTTGAGAATTATAAATCTAATTTCATGTGAAGTAGGAGCAGTCAAATTAGGTTTATGACGTAGGATTTAGGGTTCCATAAGCACCTATAACATCAATCATAAGCACCTATAACATCAATTGTACCTTGAAAACTATTCAATCTTACAAGGTTGAGTGACAAACATGCTTGGTACCAAATTTGAGAAATGTATTGATGATCTGACACCTTTAAATTTTTGTTATATGATTCTTTGATATTAGCTTGCCTTAAATTTTCTTTTTTTCTTTCTTATTTATTGCACCACTTGGATTTCTACATAACATATCTATTGGTCATTTTTCCCACTACTATTTCCCCTTATCATTACTAGTTGTGGAAATTTTAACTTCATCTTCACTGTCATTATTATCATAAGTTGTATGTAGGATTGAGCGAAGATGTGTTTGCTCTTCCTTTAAATAATTTTCAAAGCTCTTCTCTCATACTTTTTGGAGTCTTGGTGCAAGTAACAATGTTGCCATTCCTTTCCATCGAATGTTCTTTAACTATAGTAATTTTTCCTTTCATAATTTTCACATGGTGATTACATACAATTGTATTTAAATTTCAATGTTTCCAACCAAGATCATTTATTTGGGATGTTCTTAAAGTATCATGGTCCTTTCCATTATGGTTGTTGGAAAATATGTATATTTTTTCAGAAAATAATTATAGTGGAAGTGGAAAAAAAGAAAAAAAAAATAGGAACTAAGACTAGAAGTAAATAAAATATTTATAAAAAAAAACACTTGCAAGAAAGTAGTGGTAAAAATGAAGACGGACAATGGTGACGAGGACAAAAGAAACAAAAGCGATGATCAACGGTGAGCAGTGGCGGTGATCGATGATGAGCAACGACAATAGGCAACAATGAGCAACTAATGGTTGAAGTGAACAAGCAAGTATTGATTGTTATATATAGGATATTATTACGTTAACTTATAACATTTCAATTGGGTCCAAAAACTTGGTGACTCCTTACGGAAAGTGATACAAACCACCTTGACAAGCAAATGACTAAGGACACAATAAATACTTCACAATTAGGTCAGTCATCTCAGCATACAAGACCAGGCCCCACCAAACTTCAAGAAAGCCTCAACAGAAGAAGAACCAGACATAAACCAAAATATCAGATGTTCTTCCTTCTAGTTTTTTCATAAGACAAGTTTATGTAAATAAATTGGGGCTCACTTTGGGGGTCTAAATAGAAGAATAAGCTAGAGTAAGATTCACTTAGCATAAATTGGGTGTACTTAGCATAAATTGGGCTTGTGTCAAGCTCGCCTTTCATGACAAGTGCACCTAGGGTTAGGGTTTTTTGACCTACCTTCTAGAAGGCTTCTCACAAATGACGTCCCTACCCCTCTCACTCTTGCTCCCCAAGTCACTCTCTCTTATATAAATGGTCCCTTGCCTAATGTAATTTACACATTATTGAACTTTGAATAGAAAAGAAACTTTATCATAGTGTTTAGTGAACCGAGTCTCCTATTATCGTTAGATCTTATCTTGAGTGTTCTACACTTCAAGTGGCAGCTCTACACCACTCATCTTGAAGTATCCCATCATCCAAGTGGCGTGACTCCTTACTCCATTTTTCCATAAGCTTTCTTTATCTCTTCACCTTTTCCTTTCCTTCTTTGCACCAGTTTTCTTCCATTTTTTATGTTTTTCCTTTTCTTCATTTACAATTCGGTTCATCTATTATAATTGTTTCCTTTTTTTGTTCTTAATTCAACACCTCATCATCATCATCATCACCTTATATTGTGTTTTTCTCTTTGCCCTCTAGAAGTAAACCTTTACACTTACTTAACCACTTCCTTAAGTTCGTGTCCAATGAGAATATTCTTTGGGTTTCTCACCATATTGCGCTTAAAACAAAAACCCAAAAACAAAGTGCAACCCATAAAATGTACAATCTTAAAATCAACTCACATCATGTAGTATTCAGAGCAAGGTTTCTGAGTTGATTTTTGCCTTTAAATTTCAACCATTTCAATTATGTTTTTATCTTCATGTAATTTCAATTTTACCTTTCAATTTAGCCTTTAAATTCTATCATTTACAATTTCGCCTTTTTATTCATTAAGAATTTAAAATTCTACTTTTGATATATTTGTGTCAAAAAAAATTCCTTACCTATTTTGCTTGAGTCTTATGTTCTTAGTGTTCTAGGAGTCTTTAAATCCATTCTGCTTATTTTGCTTTTAATTGTGAAGAACTAAAAGTAATTAGAGTTTGTTTAAGTGGTAGTTGATTTAGTGTCAAACAAAGAATTCAAGTGATCATATGAATTGATTCCCAATCTATTTGTGAAAATTTGAAAGTGAAGTAAAAATATGTGTCAAGAATGTGGACATTTTAAATCCATAAAAACAAATACAAAAACAATTTGAATGCAATTCACTTTTCAAGATTAAAGTATTAAAAGGATTATTTTCATGTGGCAAATTGTTTTCACATTTGTGAAACTTTATCCTTCTTGCTTTTACATGTTCTAAGAAAATTAAAACTTCATAGTTAAAAGTTTAAGTAAATTTATTTGAGTCTTCATAAGTGCTTTTCTTGTTGGTCTTGTTTATGTTTTGTCATCATCATACTTTTATTTTGGTTTAGCTTTCTTTCTTTAAAGTTTTCTTGCTTGTATTTAAAATTTTCTTAAAGTTTTGTTGGAGTTCTTTGTATGAGCAAGTGATAAGAGCTTTGACCTCTTTCACTTGAAGTGTTGCTACCAAGTGTAGACCCTTAGGAAAAATTGCAAAACCTTTATTGAGTGAAGTTAACCTTTTTCCATCCTTTACTAAACTGTTGAGTGATACACGTGAGTGAGTTCATTAAATTATTGTTTTCACTAATTGTTTGCTTTCATTTGTGCAAATCATGGCTCAATTGTGTTCGAGAGAATCTTCAAAACTGCTATCTCCTCAAAAGACACGTCTTTTGTGGGAGCTTAAGGATACCAAAAGGAGTTTGGCCCACAAAGAAGAGGAAATGCGGCAAATAGTGGAAAGAATACAAAGGCTAAAGGATACTCAAGAGAGACTAGTTAGAGAAAGGAGGCGGGAACCTGGACGAACTATAAGGTACCATATGCACTATGGAAGTGAGGAAGAAAAAGAAGAAGATTGGAAAGTAAAAAATGTGGGAACTAGGCACCACCAACACCAACCACCAAAGAATTATTTTCCTTTTGTAAAGTTACCTAGTTTTAATGAGGAAAGTGGCCCTAATTTGTATTCACTACAAGAAAATCATTAAATACAAACTAGTTTTAAAGACAAAAAATAATTAGTTGCTATAGTGACTAAATTAAAGACCATTTTAGAGACTAAAAAAATTATTAGTTTCTATTATTGATAAATAGTTTCTAAATTGGTATCCAATTAATGACCAAGGTTTTTGCTACCAAATTTAGAATCTAAATAATTGGTAGTCAAAACCTTTGTAGCTAATTAGATACCAATTTAGAAACTATTTATCAATAATAGAAACTAATTTAGAAACTATTTATCAATAATAGAAATTATTTATTATCCTGTCTTATATTTAGTGAATTACTTGATTATTCAATTGTTCCTTGTGGGTTCGATATTCGTCCTTAGGAACACATTATTACTTCTAGCAACTCGGTGCACTTGTCGTAAAAAGTTATCAGGAAGCAACACATATTCTATTGGGAAGGCCTTGGCAATATGAAAGGAAAAATTTACATGATGGTCATACCAATAAGATTTCTTTCAACTTCCAAGGGCACAAAGTTATATTAAAACCCTAATCTCCCAAGGAAGTTAATGAGGACCAAGTAAAAACAAAAACCAAAAGAGAAAATGAAAAAGTTGAGGAAAGTAAAATCAAAACAGATCTCATCATCTCATCTCACGCAGTCAAAACAATAATGTTGACCCGTACAAAACTAACTGTGTTTCCTAGGTATACTTCTTCCTTATCCTTTTCATTACCAAATCATTCTAAATACTTGACATCTTTGATAAAGAAGTATAGGGATGACATTCAAAAACCTCCTAAGGGTTCTCACCTTCTAAGAGGATTTTTCACAAACAAATCACTTCTTCCCTAAACATTCTCTAGAAACATGGCCTGTTTCTAAAACTTATCCATGCGAACTCCCAAAACTTCATGAACATAAGTTTGATTCACAACTCAATGCTATAAATATTCTATCTATTCTGTGAACAAACTAATTATGTTATTTACATGAGTTATTAATTCGAGGTCAAATTCTTTCCAACTTGGGGGACATGATACAAACCACCTTGACAGATGATTAAGGACACAACAAATACTTCACAATTAGGACAGTCATCTTAGCATACAAGACCAGGCCCAACAGGAGAAGAACTAGACATAAACCAGAATATCATATGTTCTTCATTCTAGTCTTTTCACAAGACAAGTTTATGTAAATAATTTGGACTCACTTTGGGGGTCCAAATAGAAGAATAAGCTAGAGTAGGGTTCACTTAGCATAAATTAGGGCGTACTTAGCATAAATTAGGGCGTACTTAGCATAAATTGGGCTTGTGCCAAGCCCACCTTTCATGACAAGTGCACCTATGTTTAGGGTTTTTTTACATACCTTCTAGAAGGTTTCTCACAAATGGCGCCCCTACCCATCTCACTCTTGCTCCCAAAGTCACTCTCTCCTATATAAAGGGTGACTTGCCTCATGTAATTTACACATTGAATTTTGAATAGAAAAGAAACTCTATTAGAGTATTTAGTGAGTTGAGTCTCCTATTATACTTGGATCTTATCTTGAGTACTCTACACTTCAAGTGGCAACTCTACACCACGTGGAGCGGCTTCTTACTCCATTTTTCCTTAAGCTTTCTTCATCTCTTCACCTTTTCCTTTCCTTCTTTGCACCACTCTTCTTCAATTTTTTATGTTCTTCCTTTTCTTCATTTACAATTTGGTGCACCACTCTTCTTTTTTTGTCAAAAATAATAATTTATCGTAAAAGACGGATGTCAAACCCACGAGGAACATTTATTTAAAATCCTAATCATAGTATTCACTAAGTATAAGAATATGTACAATAATTGAATTTAAAAGATATAGATATAAATTTGCATGAAAATTAAATTAAAACAAAATAAATGAGAAAAATAATTTAATTGATAAAATCGGGATTGAAGTTAATCTTTCTCACTCGTCTTTATTTTGGATAAATAAAAACATACAATCTTCTAACTTAATTTATATTGATGCAACATATAAGAGTCATTCATATTGATTCCTTAATTGTGAAATTATTTGGATTATCTCCTAAATATCGATGTCTCTTATCTTTAGAAAA
The DNA here is from genome assembly GCF_000499845.2 of Phaseolus vulgaris. NCBI lineage: Eukaryota > Viridiplantae > Streptophyta > Magnoliopsida > Fabales > Fabaceae > Phaseolus > Phaseolus vulgaris. The sequence continues at coordinate 38,354,394 of NC_023759.2, forward strand.
CATTCTTACCATTAAGAAAAAAAATATTATATAGCAATTAATATATTCTAATTTGTGTCTAGTATCAAAACATATCAAGTATCCTCATTTATGTCAGATTTCTTAGAAGTACTTTTCAGTTATATCCAAGAATCACGTTCATGAATAAAAATTTGAGCTTTAAGCACAAAATACTAGATCCAAAATTCATGTTCATGAATAAAAATTCAAGCTTTGAGCAAAAAAATATATCCATTTGCTTCATCTCTCCTTAAATTTTTGAAAATAACACAAAATTGGAAATAAATAGTTCTATTAATCTCATAACTCCAAAAATATATTATTAAATTCTATTTTTTTTCAAATTAGGGTTGAATCATAGCTTAATCAACAATTAAAATCAATAAATGTCTAACTTTTTGCATGAAATTTCACTAAATAATGACACTTATAAGGTATGGTATGACCAGTCCGCTCAAGGACATCCGGTAAAATTGGAACGATATAGAGAAGATTAGCATGATCCCTATGCAAGGATGACATGCACAAATCGAGAAAAGGTATGGTATGACCAATTCATTTTAGGGTTTTGTTGCAACTTTTTTAAAATTATCAAGGTTCCACACACACCACTCTAAGTCATGGGGCGCTACATAACAAATCAAACATGACACTTAGGATTTCTAATGTTGTCGTCGTCGCACACCCTCATCGGACCTCATGCCGCCACTGCACACCCTCGTCGCTTCTTGCATTGCCACTATTGATTTTGGCTTAATCCCAAGTCCCACATCGGTGGATTCATTGTTTGGGAAGGAGGTTTGAGGGTTATAAATTAAACTCTCCTCCTTCACTGTTATATATCCCAATTTGTAATATCTTCTCCCATAATAATAAAAGTGAGCTGTTTTTGCTGTGCTCGGAGATTAGGCTAAATTGGCCGAACTCCGTTAACAATTTTCTGGTGTGTTTTTTTCCTCTTTATCTCTTTTATTATTCTGCTCTGTTTATTCAATATTATTTGTCGGGTAGCTTTGTTAGGGTTCTGTTTTAGTGGGAAAATTACCCATTTTTCCCAACAACCTCCTTCTCGCATCCTTTTCCTCCATCTCCTTTCACCACTAGCATCCCATGATGCAAAAAGTGTCCACCAAGGGCCGCCATGACAAACATACATCGCCATTGCCATGTTGTGGCAGTAATCTGTAACTCCCCCACTGATTTCCGCCATGTCACCACAATAACCACTTTTAGATAACATTGTTATCCATAAACAATCTCAACGACTCACCCTTCTCTTGCCAGATATTAGTGGGGGTGATTGATGTCATGTGATGTGGTTAGCTTGTTACAAATTACATCCCAAACTTTGCCACCAAGGTCTTGAAGTTATCAATGGTGAATGGTGGGAGGCGAGTAAACTAACTCAATGTCACTCATTTCGAGGATGTTGAAAAAACATGGTAGAGCATTGTGTTGTTCAAGGTGTAAAGGCCCATTTGGGTCACATATACGTCAACATGCTCATCGAGGTCGATCATCCCATCATATCAGTCAATACTCAATCCCTTTTAGTTAGGAGGGAGTTAAACACTCATTATTTTATCAACAAAAGGGTGTCGACAGGTACTCCCCAATGTCATTGAGGTGTTTGTCGACATATGAAGATGCAATTATGCTTCCAACGTATGGGTATCATGACAGAGGGTGCTCAGGGTCTTGGTATTCCTCTTCTTAGGGCCAGGACAGGTGAGTCCCTTCCAACCTCCTTTTCATCTTCTAGTTCTCTTGTCTGAGGACACAAATTTCTTTGGTATTCCTCTGTTTCATTTCGACTACCTCCCTCTGAAAATCCAAAAGAAAAGTCATGTGTTCAGTCTCAATTACTCGAGTCTATGTCCTTTGATCATTAGTCAGGTTTCTTGTAAATACGATTGAGTTCTTTAGCGTTGTACCTTCTCAGCCCCATAGTGGACGCCAATTGTTTTTATATGGACTCAAAGTGTGTCTTATTCTTTAACTTACTTATATGAAACACTTGTGTATAGGTCACTTCTCGGGTCTCGTTCAGAATGGAAGATCATTGCAAAGGATTCTCTAACACTCAAGTCAATATGTGATAGTAGATGTATTAAATAATGTAAAAATGTACATTTCATCATGTGACATTCACCTAAATTGTAGTACCGAATGAATTGAGTTAGCCCAAAACTTTGAGAGTCTAAGGAATTAAATGGTCCAAAAGTGCTGATGATTTTTACGGCAAGTGCACCGCGTTTGTCAGAAGTAATATTGTCCCTAAGGATGGATATCGATCCCACGAGGAACAGTGAATTATCAAGTACAATATTCGCTAAATATAACAACAGAACAATAAAAAGAGTGTTGAATTGAGTGTGTTGTCAATGATCAATAAGAAAACAAACAAAGAATTAGTTGCTTCAGTTGGAGAAGTAGGGATTAGGTTTCATCTCTCTCACTCTCATGTATTTTAATTAGCATGTCAATATTAAGTTCTTTGATTGAAATTGATGTCCATATAAAAATCATTTATAACGATAAAATCCTTAAGAATGTCCCTTAACTATCGTTCCCTCGCATAATTATAAGAACAACTTAGGATGAAGCTCGGATGTTTAATAGCAATTAACATTTCAAGTCTATTCCTAGCACTCAAATATGTTAAGTATTGTTGTTTATGTCCAAACCCTAAAAATACCTCCCGGTCAGATTTAGGATTCTCAATTTGTCACGGAAAGTTAAAAGTAAAACAACAATACCAATAATCAATCAAGAACTGGATATTAATATATAAGATATCACCTCAATACATAAGAGTTTGAGCAGATTACTCCCAATCCCAAAGGGTAGAATTAGCCACACATACTTCTAGCACCTTCCATTCTCCCAATTGGGTTACAATTCACTTTATGGTGTTTTCCTCTCAATCTGGCACCCTAAGGTTGAGCCTCTAGCCCTCTATTATCCTAGTTTTCTAGGGTTAGGTTGCTTCATGTGTCGTGCTAATGAGCTAAATGATAAAACATAAAAAGACTCAATCTTTCTTTGTATCTTTTTCCATTTTGGAATCTTCCAGTTTTCTCTTTTTAGCTCAAATTATTCTTCTTTACTCCAAATCGTCAATTCTCCCTAGAAATCTGCAATTAACACCAAATTTGGGAATAAAATGCTCTTATTCAAATAAAGCTCATAAAAAATGTATATATTCATAAATTAAGAATTATTTTATATGTAAATTAGCAATAAATCCTCATAAGTGTCTATGTTTTAATATAAAATATTACTGAAATTAGACACTTAGTGCATGTAAATTGATTTGAACGAGGTATTGCAAGTGCATATGATAAGTGATAAGTCATTATGGGTTAAGTCATCATTTTGTAGGTGGTTGGTTAAATTAATCTTATTAATTTTAGGGTCATGTGATTGTACCATCAACAACAAAAAATCATGCTTGCACTTGTGACCCAGATGGTACTTCTTAATTTTGAAGTTCTGCAAGGGATAATATTTTAATGGAAAGAGAATTAAGGTTCAATTTGTGTTCTGGAAAATAAGAGTTGGTTTGGTTTGGGCTCGTGATTGCTTGTCAGGTGGTGTAAGAAAGTGGATTGTGACCACGGTGAATCTTGCAGTGGAGTAAAAAAAGTGATTTCTTATTTAAGCTTTTGTAAACTTTTCCTCTTGTAATTTCCCCAAACTTATAATCCAAGATAGAAAAAATCAATTAGAACGTTTGTCCTCTTACAAGTTTTGGGTTTGAGAGTTGAGACATAACAACTGAGAAAGAAAGGAGGAGGTAGACCTGCAATTCGATTTCCTTATGATTCAAATTGATTTTGATATTATTGAACAAGTGACGATTAAGAAAGTTTGAACAACATCCTTTTTTATCCTTGTAATTGGATGGTGCAAAACAAACATCTAATGCTTGGAGGAAGATTTGCCAAGTTGGAATTAAGTTTTGTTCTCGAACTAGGTTGGGGACTGGAAGAACTATTATCTTCAGATGTCACTCGGTTGGTCGTGTCTCACGTTCCTCCTTGTCTTCCTCGCCGAACGGCTCCTCCGACTGGTGGGGTACCTGCAGATGGCACTCCAACGCTCAAGTCAGTGGGGTATCGTACTCGGGTGGTTAGAATACTATAGATAATGACGTACCTTCTTCCTTGGAATGCGTGATATTTATATTACCTTGATGGGCCCTTGTTGTTGGGCCGGATTAGGGGGTTGTTTAGCGATTAGGGTTGGATTAGGTCGTTTCCTAACCATAGGTTAACCTTTGCTAATTGGGTCAACCTTTGACTTGAGCACCTTATGTCGGTCGGCCACATATGACACGTGGTCGACCTCGTACCTTAAAGTATGGTCTTGACGCATGGGTTGACCGGGTCAATAGACCGGTCGGTCATCCCGGTACAAGTTTGTTTTCATGCAACCATTCGAACTAAGTGAGGGCTTTGCCTTCCATGGAGAAAGAAGCCATTTTAATCTTTTTGATCTTTGTGGTTTATTGGTAGTAAAAAAACTACTTGATTTTGAAAATCTTTTTTATCTTTTGTGGTTAAGTGATAGTAAAGAAACTACTTGAATTTGAAAATCTAGACCAATGAGTAAGTCCATTAAAACGGGGCATATCTAACTTACGGTGTAACAAAATGGTTGAAGGATGAAGTTATTGGTCACAACTACCCAATCTCCCCTACGACCATTACGAGCCACTATTTGTGTCTCCAAATTATTCATACAAGTATTAATCTCTTCGAAGGTTTTTTGGTTTTCTAGTAGTTGAAGTATGATGTCCTTTTTATCAACATTTTTTATGAAGTCATGGTGTCCCTTGAGTTCAATGGATAATTTCTCTCAATGAAAACACCAAATTGTAATACGTCTCTTACAAGTTTGGTTTCCTTCATAAAGATAAGAAAAAAAATGATAATTTTGCTTCCTTTATTCAATGCAAATATTGACACACATGTAATATGATGGTGCCTGCCAAGATGGATATGTCATATTACAAAAAAAATCTATCAGAGAAGATAATAACTAAGCCTTTAATTGTTTCCACCTTTGTAGTGTTCTACAGAGAAAAGTGTGAAGCATGAGTGTTTGTATTTGCAAGTATGTGAAGAAATGAAGAAATGTTAAGACAAATCTGCAAGAGAGGAGGATTTCCACACATTGGAATTGTGAGAAAAAAACCAATTAAATTTAATGTTTTATGTTTTTACCCTTACTTTTATTTTTCTACTAACGTCCACGACAAAATGTTACCTTATATAACAATTGATTATCTATGTTACGCTGTATAACCTAATATAGTTAATTATGCTATATAATAAAATAACAATAATAATAAAAGGATAAACAATAGTAATGCTAATAAAATTATAATTTAATATTAAATTAAACTAATTTATAACAAGATAATTTTATATATATTTTTAAAGTTTTTATATCAATTCAATCATTCATAAATTACTTTTTATTTTTATTTTTCTTTTTATATGCTCAAGTGTAACTTTTCTAATCATAATTTACAAATGAAAAAAAAAATAGAAGTAAAAGATATGTAAGTTTTGTTATTCTTTGATTTTTTTTACATGCTCATGTGTTCTTCTAATAATAATTTACAAATGACAAGTGAGAAATATGTATGTTTTACTATTATTCTCCTTTTGGTTTGCTTAAAATATTAGACAGAAGAACTTCAAGTGAGATCCCACTTTAATAATCACTCCTTTAGTAATTATGAAACAACTACAATTACAAAATGATCTTTATTTTTTTCATTTCTTTGTATTCAGAATATTTGTCATTGTATCTTTTTACTGGGCAATTTATACATCATTTCCATTTCTATTTTCTCTTTACTTTTCTTCCTTCCACTTAATTTCTTTTAACCTGAACCGAATATTCCATTAAAGTTCCAAAAGAAAACTATACAACAGCTACGAGATGTATCCTGGATGGACATTGTACATCCTCCAGTAGTGGTGTGGTTCGTGAACAAATGTCAATAAGGGTAAGGCTGGGAATTTTAGAAATGTAAGCTGAGGCTAAATAACCACTCAAAAGTTAGCAATTTTGAAAGTTTGAAGTGCTAACTTATATGCAGAAAAAAAAATGTTGCTCCCGTTCAAGATATTCAGAAAAAATACATATAAAAAATTTCTAGTCAATATTACAGGTAATAAATAAGAATGCCAAAATTCAACTAAATGAAAAGCTGCAAAGTGAGGAGGCAGAGGTTCATTAACAGGTGATGGGATGACTTAAGAGATGGGTGGTAACTAATTGCTAAAATGATTTGAAAAGAAAAGCAAAGAAAGGAGTGCCAAAATAATCATATTCAGTTAAATACATTCATTCATTGCTTGGGATAGTAATAAGGGTAGTTGTTCATTCCTACAGGTTGGGTAGGCGGAAACCCATGTTGGTCTTTCTTTGCAGAAACTGGAGGGTAAGGAATCTGCCCTTGTGTTGGATAAGGAGAAGGTACTGTGTGAGGGTTTGGATAAGAAGATGCAGAATATGGTGCTACGGTTTGGGGGTAATTGTAATTTATTGGGGGGCCAGAGCTTTTACCAGGCTGCATATAGCCTGTGCTCATAGGTAAGGAAGCCATTGGAACCACTCCAGAGGGAAATGGCGGCTGCCCAGTTTTACCTTTGTTAGAATCAGCATATTTTACAATTATATTCCTTCCCTGAAATGAAAACAAGTACAATAAGTCATAACTTCCAAAATTTATGCAGCTTCAATCCTAAAGCTATAGCAGGCGCTGTAACAAGTTTTCAGTTTACAAGGTCCAAAGCAGTTGATTTAAAATGAAAAACATATGAATTGCAATTTCCATTTGAGGAAATAACAACTTCAATCAAAAACACATGAGATTATAATCGATCTTACTAGTTTAATGTCTATTTAGATAATTACCAATTAGAAAGGAACCTCCTCCAAAACAACTACATGAGGAGCTTTATATTTTTACATATATTTGTAAATTTTGGAGGTGTATAAAGAATTTATTTAACCCTAAAGTCTAATATGCAGATAAAACCGCAAAGTTATCTAAGATGGCTTTTTCAATGATCTTCCATTTCTTCTTGTCACATTCCAAGACAGTTTTAAGCCCAGAAATAACCAGGTCCCACCCTAACAGACTTGATATAAAATATGATGCGTTTGCTTACCCCAAGAACCTTTTCAAGATCATCTATGGCCTTCTTGGCAGCTTCAGCTGTCTTGTACGTGACAAAGCCAAAGCCACTGCAGTTGGAAATAAAACAATAATAACACGTTACAGTAAAAACCAGGAAAGGAAGCTACTTAGAGCATTACTGATAGAGAGATAATAAAATCGGTTGATAAACATGACTTTTTGAAGTTCATAATTTACAGAACAAAATTTTGGAACTTCAAATTGAGACTTCGATAGAACAAATCGGTACAAAAACAGATACATGATATTGATATATTGAGAGAACGAACTATTAAACTATAGTTTTTGCTCTATGTAACTGTGCAAATATATAGACAGAGCTCTATATATGACCGTTGCTCTATATAAACCAGTTTCTTTAAAAGAAAAATAATGAAAAGTCGCACCTAGCAGCAACCCTTTTCTGGGCTGCTACAGTGAGAACAAATAGATTTTTTCAAAAGTGATACTGGATGCTCTCCACCACTGAATACATACTTAAGTGGACTGCTGTAACAAATTAACAACTATCTTTCTCAGGCATTGGAGCTTCTCTCAGGGAAATTAAAAAGACTATAAAATTTTGTATCCGAGTAATACTGTTGCTACTTTTACCGTGATTCATCGGTATCCCTGTCATATGCAACTGAACCTTCTTCTATTTCACCATGCCTCGCAAAATAGTGAAGCAGCATTTCACTTGTGACTTCTGGTGATAAGCTTCCAATGTAAAGCTTCCTCAGGGAAAGATCAGGGGCACTACTTGTTCCACTTAGACCCTCACAGGCTAGATTACAGACAGCCAATCTTCCCTGAAAACACAAATTCCTACAATCAACCAGGGAATGTCGGAATGACGACTGCATACAGTTTCACAGATTAATAGTTTTTCATTTTTTGGGGGTTGGGGACGGACAGCACCTACACAAAACTAAACTACTAAAATCTACAGGTATAAATAAAATACTAATTACAAATAACCTTCCTGTGTATTATCGACCTTAGGCCCAAAGGTAAAAAATATCACTAATCCTGAGTGTTTCTCAACAGTATAAGGTAGATACATGTCAATTGGATTCTGCAACATGAGACAAAATAAGCATGCAACAAAGTGTTCAAACCCTAATCAAAGGTTGTCTGTTATCAGAAAATAAGCCCCCTCAAAAAAGAACCACATACAAAATAATCTTCCTGATACATCTCATAGTTTGGGTGTATTGGGATTGGGAAGTTAAGAAATTAAAAAGAGACAAACTCAGTTACCATAATGTTTCAAAAGCAAAACTGCAGATTCATGCATATAAGAGATCAGAATCCGAAGCAACAAAATGGGGTAAAGCTTATACATCAATTAACTTGCTAGAAGCTTTCAATGCTTGCTGAGTTGATTCCATATTTTTGAAAGTGATAAATCCATAGCCACGGGACTTCCCTGTTACTTTATCATGGATCACGGCTCCTTCCTCAATTTCTCCATGCTCTTCAAATGCCTGGAAAAACAAGCAATGTATAAGAGACAACATACTGAGAAAGAAGAATTTTATTTTTGTCTGAAGGCTTGAGATCAGAGACATGGTACTGGGTGGCAAATAAAGGGGCATAAAATTGGCGCTCTAGAAAATAAATTTTGTTGGGCTCATTCCATGTGACAAGGAAGCAAACACATGCATGACACACTAAACACAATCACCAATGCACTCACAGCACGCAAAGTTTCTGAAGTGGTATTCCATGCCAAGCCACGAACAAAAAGCTTTCGATGGGCAGGATCTGCACTTGCAATACTTTTTATTTCTTCTGCTATTGAAGGATATTGGGACCCTCTTTATGCCTCAACATGAAAACAAACACACATGCACACGGTCAATCACACAGCGTACAAGTGGGAGCAATTTCTTTTGGCCCCTTTTTATGCAAAGCACACCAAGCAAGCAGAAGGTACGAACAATTCAAAGCTGACAACTGCACATTGTATGCACACACATAAAGCAATGCCCAAAAAGGATTCTGTTCTGACCAACTGAGGCAGAAAATTAATATCTGCCTCAAAGTATACAAAATTATTTTCACCCAGCAATTATTGATTTTATTTTAACGTTTTAGGTACAAACACCGATTGTTTGTTTCATCTCGTCATAATTATAATAATGCTAAATTTGTCAATGAACAACAATGATGATCTGAGATGAGAAGCCTCGGCACACCAGTAACTAGTAAGGTCACTGCCTTGTGTCCTAAACGCATAAAGACTATTTCATAAAGACCCGTGCTTCAACAATTTTAAGGTCAAATCCTGCAAGTCCAAGCTTTATCACATACTCACAAATCCAACTACGTTAAAAAAACTATATATTACAGTCCCCAATGGACACTACTACAAGACAAAAGTTCCACACGAGCCAATTCAAAATCAAAATACCCTTACACAATTCAAGGAAAGAACAGCAAAAAAAACGGATAAAAGCGAAAAAAAAGAGAGCAAAGAAGCATGGGGAAACTGATTGCACGGAGAGGATGAGGAAAAACAGAAAGAAGAAGTAGAAGAGGGAAAGAAGTGAAATGAAGAATATGAAACGCACAGTTTAGCTAGAAGATCAACGAGCTGGGGTTTAGCTAGAGGTTCAATGAGGAAGCGAAGTTCTTCCTTGGAAGTAAAATCACCGTTTCCTGCTTCGTCTAGTTTTCTCTTCTTCAAATCTTCCATGTCTTCTTCTTCTTCTTCTTCTTCTTCTTCTTCTTCTTCTTCCACTCAACACCTCCGAACCCAATGCTTTAGGTCTTTAATTGGGCTTCTCTTATCAATGCAGCGTGGGCTTCTCTTGCAAGAAACTCCAAGGCCCATGTCCGGCCCAGCCTCATCATAAATAAATTTGTAAATATACTTTCTATGTACAATCAAATTAGTTTGTCCTTTTTTACCTGAAAAAAAATACTTTGTTCATATATTTTTTTTGAATTGTTTTGCTATTTATGTTGTTTCTCTTTCCTATGACTTCCATTCCTAATCATTTGTGAGTATAACAAATTGTTTATTCTCTTCAACTTCACGAAACTTTTTTTTTATTTGAATTTAATTTTACATTATAAAAATTCTTAAAATTTTGAAAGTTAGTTCACAATATCAAAGTAAATTTATATTTGACCTATTATATAGTTTTTAAAAATGTATTAAGTAACTAGAATTTTTTCTTAACATTACAAATTTTTGAATTTATAATAGAAGGAATGATCAACTTACACTTTATTTAGTTAGATTGAATTAGATAGATTGGATAACAGATTTTGAATTCTTCTTTTAATTTTTTATTTCAATTTTTTTTTTGTTATATTTCTAGAGTAATTTTTTAAAATAAAATATACTATCGTTTTTTGAAGTAGATTTGTATCGTTTTTTGGGTCAAGTTGGAACAACTAGGAGGAGATTAAGATAAATCATTTTCATGTGATCAAATTTTAGTTTGGGAGTTGTTCCTACTAGGGAGATGGGACCTAGAGAACTATTGAAGTCTTCTTCTCCTTCCTTCGGTCGGTCAGGTTACTGGGTGATGAGTTGGGATTCCTCTCGTCCTCCTACTTCTCCTTCGGCACTCGGTCTCGGGTGAACACCAGATGGTGGGAGTACCTGCGAAGGCACTCCGACGCTCAAGTCAGTAAAGCGGGTGGTAAGCTCTTAGGTAGGTGAATAGTAATAAACGAGATACCTTACTCCTTGGGATGCGTGCTATTTATATTATTCTAATGGGACTACCTTGTTGGGTCTGCTTATCGGAGTGGATACCGATTAGGGTTATATTATCTAATTCTTAATGATGGATTAACTTCACTGATCTTGGTTTGAGCGTTAATGGTAATAGGGGTCGGCCGTCGACCAAGTTCTCCCTGGTATGGGTCGGCCATCGGCCAGATTTCCCTGGTCTCGGTCATCTCGGCCAGGTCTTCTAAGGCCTCAGCTAGGTAGGTCGTCGGCCTCATCGTCTCGACCAAGTCTCTTAGGTCTCGCCCAACTTTCCCTTGGTCTCGGTCAGATTGACTAGGTCTCGGGTAGCCAGGTGGGTCTCGAACAGAGAGACCAAGGGTCGGCCTCGCCCATACCGGTACAAGAGTAAATTTCTATTTTCAAATGCTTTAGTGTTTCACATTTCAATCAAGAAACTTATTATATCAATTGAAGTAGATTCTAATAAGTGTTTTGGTTTATTAGGTCAGCTTATTTATGTTTCTCTAAAGGTTTTGGAGGCTATCTTCTATCCTTTCTTTTCTTGGAATTTTTATTTCTTTGAAAAAAGTTTTTCAGCTAAGAGCTTAATCATATTCTTGACTCTATTTTGCATTGTTTTGTAAAACCTTTAATTGTTACTTAATATTGTGATTCACTTAATTAAGAGAGCGTGTTTTTTTTGTTTGATTTAAGTGTTGACAATGCATATATTGGTTAGTTGATAAATTTATTATTTTGCATGAAAACAAAAAAAGTTTCAAATGGTGTTTAGTGTTTGCATGATGTTAGAATGGTTAAGATTGATTAATTTGATTAGGGCATCTTATTAAAATTTCAATTGTTTTTGTTGGTACTATATGTGACTTAAGCCTTCATCGGTTATATTTAAGTATAGAACATCAAGCTAAAACACTATAAGAAAATAGTAATTTAGCCATCGATTTTAGCGACTGAAACACAGAGGTGACAAATTGTGACTGAAATAGTTATCGATTGACGTTAATCTCAAATATATGATCCAAATAACGCCTAAATGAGTTGTTAGTGATATTAATGTGTTTAGCGATCAAATGTGGAAGTGACACAAAATTTGGTTGTTAAATTGGTGGTAGTGTTGAAGAAAATAAAAGTGGTGTTTTTTGCAATCAACTTAGCAATCAAAGTTGTTTGTTTTTCAACGACCAATTTTTGTTCGATAGCTAAATGAAATTGTTAATTTTAGTCACCGAATTAACGATTGAATTAAGTTAGTGATCAAATATGCTTCGATCACAAAAGAAAATTTTGATTTCTCCAACTTAAGTCATTTTCTACTCCCCTCTAACTTTATTAAAATCCCCAAATCATCTAATCTAATGTTTAACAATGAAGTCCCGCTTGAACTTGCCAAGCTTGCTTTTGCGAAGAGTTTCTCAGCTTAGAAAAGGATTTCTAGCTCTCAAACTTGGAGGGAGAATTGAAGCTTTGGAGCTTAGGTTAGGGGTGACATCGTGAGCTAGCCCGCCCCACGCAATGAATGCAGACTCATCTCATTGACCCGCCCTGCATAAGAGGTAACCCATGGGCCAATTCGCATAAAAAAATATTTTTTTAAAATTAAAATTTCATTAATTATAAAAAACCTATTTCTCCTGTTGCAAAATTAAAATTTTATCCATGTTTTAATTCATTTAATTAAGATAAAAATATAAAAGGAATTCAAGTATGGAGGTTGTTATAAGGCTTGATTAAAAATAATTAAAGTTTTATTTTGTATCTATTTTCTCTCTATATGTATGTAAATGTATTAAACTATTTTATCAAACTTTTTTCTACAAAATATTTTAATAAAGATGACAATTTTTTTTATCAACTATCTTATTGAAATATTTTCTTAATATTATTTTTTAATAAATTTTAAATATAAGACTTTACTTAAAACTAAATTCACTATCATTCTTAATATTAACTTCTTTAGATTATAAAAATAAAACATTATTTTTTTAGTACATTAAATTCAAATTTTTAAATGAAATAAAATAAAGATCACATTGCTATAATGAGTGAGTTAGAAATGATTTCACTTTTACAAAAAAATAAATAAATTATTTTTTTATTTATGCATATCAGCGAGCCAACCCGTCTTGTCCTACTATTAGCCCGCTCGGGCTGCAGTTCATGCGAAACGAACCTAAACAAGTCAACTTACTAGATTAGTGAATCCACCACACCCACGTTTTTTGGTACCGGACTGTGGATCAACCTGCATGATCCGTCCCGCATTACCATCCCTATCTTATGTGTTGGTATATTGATTTTTTTTTATATCTTAACTTCAAAAAAATATTACATTTTTTTAAATAATTTAGAGGGAAAGAGAGAGAGTAACAAAGAGGAAGTAATTTTAATTTCCAACCTTATGGAGATAGGGTCATGACACAGGTAATTATTTATAAGGCCTTAGGCCCTTGATCCACAGATTTAATTTTAATAGTTTTCTACATGTTGACTATTTAATCGTTTTGATAATAATTAAAAATATTACCAAAATAATATTCGAATATATTGTTGGCAATTGCTTTTTGCATTCAGCAGAAAAAACGAAAAAGTCCTTAAAAAAATGAGATGCGTATAAAAATATATTTCGGACTCCCTTTTCTGGAATATGTGTTCCAGATTTTTTTTTGGAACGAGTTTTTTTAATTACGGATTTATTTATCTGGGCTTTTCATTTTTTTTTCTGGATTTTTATTTCTGAAACACAATAATCTCTCTTCTGGATAGTTTTTTCTAGAATATATTATTTTTAATTTTGGATTCTTTTATCTGGAATAGAATTTTAATTTTTTTTCTGGATTTTTATTTCCGAAACTCAATAAACTCTTCTGGATTTATTTTTTCAGAATATATTATTTTCAATTTTAGATTTTTATTTCCAGAATAAAAGGAATTTTTGAAAATAAAAAAAATATGTTGGGTGCATGTTAAAATTGATTGGGTGTAGGAAGCATTTGCCTATATTGTTTTTGTCAATTAAAAATGGCAATGTGTTTCACGAACTGTTATAAGAGGGCTTTAGTTCATTTATAGAATGACCCACAAACATGGAAATGGACTTGTACTTTTAAGTTGGATAAGAAAGAGATTAAATTGGGGAAAATGCTCCCTACACCATATCAATTTTAACATACACCTAACCTCTAACCTGGTATTAAAATGATAAAAATATCCATAAAAATAACGAAAATAACCTTAAAAAAGAAGGGTGTAAATAAAAATTTGTTCCAAAATCTTTTATCTGGAAATATTCCGGATTTAGATATCCAGAACACATTTTGAATTCTGAAATTTTTTATCCATAATGCGTATTTTATTTTGTGTTCCGAATTTTTTATCGGCAATGTATTTTTATTTTTGAATTATTTTTACTATTCTAGATTTTTAGATCTGAAATAAAGATAATTTTGAAAATTTTGAAAAATAATAGGGTGCAGTTTAGAATTGATATGGTGGAGGAAGAAATTGTCTTAAATTGGGCCTGCTAAATTGCTACTTAAATCTTCCCAAACAAATAAAAAGATCTTCCTACCTCCTTCCCATTAAACATTTTCAGTAGAAACTAAGTTGTCAAAACTAGTTTATTTAATGAATCATTCCAGGTGTTGTTAGGTCATTAATTGACATGATATTAATAAAAAAAAAATATTTAAATTTTTTTGTCTTAATAAAGTATCAATATATAAAATATAAAATAAAGTTCAAAAAGTTGTAATTTCATAGTTTCAATTTCAAAATATCATCTTCTTAAAATAATTAATATCCAAAATAAAGTTTTTAACAACCACATAAATCACTAAACAAAAAATAAATAACATAACTCTATAAACAAAATAAAAAAAAATATATGTAAATATCTATTTTTTTAAAAAGTATATAAAATTATCAACCCGAATTGAATATTCGGGTTTTCAATCGACCCGATTGGGTCGACTTAGATCGCACTTGCTCAAGTACATTTTTTATTCGATCATCAATGTGGATTTAGTGAATTTGACCATCCACTTTTCTTGTTAAAATTCAAGTGAACATTGAAAACATATAAAACAAATTATTCACCATCTCTCATAAAAACATGCAAACAAATTTATGCAAGGATCACAGAGATTTTTTTAGCTTGTAATGAGGTCTAGTTAACAAGAAAAATAGCATTTGTATTCTTCTTTGTCTCATCTTTTTTTCTCAAATCATACTTTTATCTTTATACTTCCCCTAGTTAGTTTTTATTTTTATTTTCAAATTGCTTTTAATAATGGTTTTTGTTTATTTATTATTTTAATTTTTATAATATATATATATCCTAGCGGTTGATGTGCAAGGGTCCTAGCGGAAGTCAAAATTAGTCACTAAAAGTGGGGTTGCTCAGTCATGTGGGGTGACTCAAAATTTTCCAAGGTGCTGAATTTCGTAGTTTATACTTAACCCTCTTCCAACCTTGGGAAAACATGAAGAATCTCGAATACAAAAGAAACAGAAGAAAACAAAGGTTGCCTAGTGTAAATCTGGAGGGAGCAACTGTGTTTTCAAATGTTTCTGACAAGCCAGCTAAGATTGTTGGGATCTTCTGCTTCACTTCTAATCTAACTCAAGTGTAAGGTTTTCAGTTTTCACGTGTCATACCTAAAACATGGAAGCACAAGGCAAAAACACCAGTTGAAATGCAATTTTAAAAGTGGTGAAAGATGACAAAATAGAAATCATTACATGTGTTTAGTCTTAGACTTTTTACCGAACTATGATCCCAATTAGTTCCAATATAATCAAAAGCCAAATAAACCATTATTTTGATTGCAGAGCTATATATGAACAACTGAACATGAGAACATTAGAATACAAAGTTTTTAGCTCACATTCACGCGTCCAATAACACATCTTAGTGTAATCACTACTTAAAAGTTGTTACATACCAAGGAGTAACATTAGTTGTGTCACATGATCAGCAGCTTCCAGGTTCTAACCTAGTACTCTCTAGCCAGTGAAAAAGTACCATGCATTTGTCATTCAAATTATTGTTAACATTCATTTCAGTTAATGGAATGTTGAAAATAGATTAACCATGCATATCATTAACTAAAAACCAACAGCATGGCTTAACAAATCATCTACCTTTTCCCCCCTTCTAGAATATGATATTGAAAGTAGTGGTGAACCACGTGCACAAGGCATGCTCTTGCCCTTTTCATATTAACCTGATTCAACTCTTGAAAATCATCATTCTCACTTTCCTACTAAAAGCCCTTTCTCATTTATCATGAAGATCAGAAGTAGCAGAACTTTGGGTGCCGTCTTGGCCTTGGTTATGGTTCACTTTCTTCTGTTCTCCTTGTACTCTCTCTCCCATGAACAGATTTTTTCAGGAGAGAGAAGTCTATCAGTGTCAAGGGAGCTGCTATCTTCATCCTTGGCTTCTTTTTCAACAAGTATAAATAAGATAAGTGGAAGCAGAAAACAGAAGAGCAAAGATGTGGAACCGAGCCTGAGGAAAGCACCATCCAGCATACCAAATCCTACTCAGAACTAGTGGGATTAGACATTTGTTGTAGAGATCTCGGCTAGGAAGAATTCTTTGCGATTTGATCTTGTTGTCTGTTTTATTAGTCTCTTGCTTATATAGTTTCTGATGTTTCAGATTCTTATTTAGCTCTTTTTCTTGTTTGCTATTTTCTCTTATATGGTTTTAGTGATAATGTTGAAGGAATTAGAGAAAGCACAGGCACAGTGTACATAAGAACTAGAATTAAAGAAAGTATATTCCAAGGATTTTGCTTTGCAAAAGGAAGTAGCTTCACCATTTAATCAGAGGCCCAAATGGGAATTTCGCTTTTGATTAAGAAAATGTTAGAATTTTTGTCAGACCATGGTGAGATCTGTATAAAAAAAGATTCAAAATGTAAAAAGCTTAATCCTTCTAGGCTTTCTTGGCTTGTCATTAGTTATCCAATATGTGTAACTTCATATTCTTCTTTGTCTTTCAAAAAAAAGACCAAATTATAGTTTGTATATTTTCCCCAAAAAGAGAGAGAGAAGAACAATTGTTGTTTTATTTCTACCAGTGTTTTAACATGGTTATGGTCTAAGGAGATGGTGCAGGCATGAACTACTTTCCTTTGTGAAGAAAAAAGATATTGCAATTCTTGGTTTACACGATTGGGTAGGGGAGACTCATGCTACTCAATCATGCCAAGGTCAAAATAAGTGATGAGAACAGATGGCAAAGTGAGAAGTGCACGTTTGGTTGTTGGTTAGTGAGTTGTTGAAACATCTAGGCTTATAATGCCTCTTTTAGGTACAAAGTTTGCTTTACAGCCAAGTAGATTGGAACTTATTGGCAGTGATATGAAACATTGGTTGGATTGGATGCTTTCCAGAAAATATGTTAAACACATTATCATTTACACCCTTATACCTCTCACATCAACATGAGTTACTAAGTGCGGTTTTTATTAAGGCGAACTATGAAAAACTATGTGACTTAGTGAGGTAAGAGTTTCTCTATTACATGATGAATAGGCTAGGCTTACATGAGTAGTGGATATCATGGGTAAAGGATGTATGAAATCAGTCACGATTTTAGTTAAAGGGAGCTCAACCACAAAGTTTAAACCATTTAGGGGATTGAGACAAGAGGATCCCTTGTCACCTTTTTTATTTCTTATAGTAGCATAGAGTTTGGAGACGAGCAATAAAGCCAAAACTACTACATGGTCTGAAAATAGGGAGGCATGACATAGAAGTAAGTGTCCTTCAGTTTGCGGATGATACACTCTTTATGTGTGAAGTTAATAATCAAAATACACTTACCATAAAATACATCCTTAGGTGCTTTGATTTAGTTTCGGGCTTAAGAGTCAACTTCCATAAATCAAAAATAGCATCAATAGGTATCGAAATATAGGTAAATCAAATGTATGTTGAAACATTAAATTTTGACCAAATGACCATTCCTTTTAAGTACTTAAGTATGCTCGTGAGAGCTAATTCAAGAAAAAAACAATTTTGGAAACCAACTATTGATAAAATTAAAGGAAACCTTAATGTTTGGAAAGGTAGGTACTTGAACCTGGCAGGGAGGATATGTCTCATTAAGTCGATCTTCACTCCACTCCCACTCTATTACTTTTTTGTTTTTCAGAGTCCCAATTTATGTGTGCTAGGAAATTATAAATATACAAAGAAAATTTCTATGGAGATGGGGAGTGATACTAGGAGAATAACATGGGTTAGTTGGAGTAAGATATGTAAAACAAAGAAAGAGGTGGGCTTAGGTATTAAGAAAATTGGAGCATTCAATAAGCCCTACTAGCCAAATGGAAGTGGCGTTTAGGGGTTGAAACTAATGGAAAATAAAGAAAAATTTTATTGTCTAAATATTAGTTTGATAGAGGCGAGGATAGAAGCATACCTGATAGACTTAAGTCTTAATGGTAGAGAAATTTAGTTAAAGTATGCGATTAAGGAGGAAATGAAAGTTGGTTTAAACAAACTATTGGTTGGAAATTAGGAATAGGAGATAATGTCAAATTTTAGGAAGATAGATGGGTAGGTGATTATAACCTCACACAATTGTATCCTAGGCTTGTTTCAATATCAATGCACCAAGGAAAAACAATGAGAAAAGTTGTGAAATGGACTGAAACAGGTTGGATATGAGACCTGCAACATAGAAGGAATAAATTTGAGTGGAAGAAAGCACCAGAACACGCTTTAATAAGTCAAATAAGCAAAACACAACTAAAGAGAGATACAATTGACACATGAACATGACTAGCTGATTAAAGAGGAACCTTTACAATTAGTTATGCCTACATAATCTTAACAATGCAACCAACTAGGGAAGAAAACAACAATTCTTATGGAACCTTATGGTTTGTTAAAGCTAGTCCCAATGCTTTGATTCTAGCCTGGCCCTATGAGGGTGAACCTTGTTAATTAAAGGGTATTTTTAGAAACCGCTAAATGTCCTATCTGTTTTCAACATGTTGCAGCTGTTAACCACTTATTTCTTGACATTGCTATTGCTTTGTCTATTGGAATTAATGTTTCAGATGGATAGGCTCTCAATTTTTCCAACACACTGATATTTATAAATACTATGAGCAATTTTATATGTCTCAATTAAATCAAAAGCAAAATTTGCATTCGAAACCCATGTGGACTGTAATGATATGACATATTTGCAACCATAAGAACTCAATTATTTTCAAATAAGGAGTAGTAGGTATATAAGAAATTATGCGGATGACACAACTAAAAACATGACTTTGGTTAAAAAACTACATGAACCATGATGTCAAAAAAAGATGGAGGAAAAAACATCTCCAATTCACACAAGATAACAACAATTTCATTTTGAAGTTCATCTAGTTTTAATGCATCAATGACTTTACAACAAATGGAAGAGAAGAATGAGCACAAATGGGATATGGTATGTCTAACAATTTTTGGTAAGATCCCGCAAATAACTACCGGCAGCAACTGTTGCATCAAGATGTGACAATCATGAGACTTCAACCCAATTAACTTCAAATCTTGCATTGACACTGGGCTCTTCACATTTGAGGAATGTCCTTGTGGCACTTTCACACCCTTTAGACATTGACAAAAACTAATTTTTTCATCTTTTGGAATGGTGTAACAGGCTGGGGGCAAATATGTATGAATACCCATTTCTATGGGTGCCAACTCGCCTCGTATGTTCATCTCAATCAAATCTAAACGAGCATTTAAACCATTATTCGTCTTCCCATTAATGTTAAGAAGTTTACTAATTAAGCTATCGCACACATTCTTTTCAACATGCATTACATCTATACAATGTCTGACTTCTAAATTCGACCAGTACGAAAGATCAAAGAAGATTGATTTTTTCTTCCAAATGTTTGTCACAGATGACTTTTTTTTTTACTCACCGAATGTGTGGTCTATGTTATTTACCTTTTCGTAAACCTCAACACCAGTTAATGGAGTTGGTGGACCACTAGTCTCTTGGTGTCCATTAAAGACTTTTTTCAACCTCCGATAAGGATGATGACTTCTAAGAAACCTCCGATGCCGAAGATATACTGTCTTCCTTCCATGTTTCAATTGTTGAGAAGCAGTGTCTTCTTCGTATATTGGACATGTTTTATGACCCTTAACACTATAATCTGATAAGTTATCATATGCCGGAAAGTCATTGATGGTGCAAAATAACATGGCATGCAACTTGAAAGTTTCATTAGCAAATCCGTCAAATACTTCAACACATTGGTCTCACATTAACTTCAAATCTTCAATTAGGGGACTTAGATAAACATTTATGTCATTCTCTGGCTGTTTCGGACCGGATATCATCATAGACAACATCATGTATTTTCGCTTCATGCACAATCCAGGAGGTAAGTTGTAAATAACTAGTAAAACAGGCCATGAACTGTGATTTGTATTCATATTACCAAACAAATTCATTCTGTGTGTAGCTAAACCAAGTTGAATATTTCTTGATTCTTTACCAAACTCTGGAAACTAATCATCAAATTTCTTCCACTGAATGGAATCAGCTGGATGTCGGTACATGCCATCACATTTGCTCTCATCTGCATGCCATCTAAGATTCTTAGCATAGTTTGGGTTTGCAAACAAATGCTTCATCCTTGGAATGATGGGAAGATACCACATTACCTTCATTTGGGGTCCATGCTTTTCTATATCTTCAATAGTATCATCATCTTTTTATTTCAACTTATAACGTGATAACCCACACCTCGGACACCTTTTCAACAATTAAAAATCTTTCTGATATAATATACAATCATTAGGACATACATGTATCTTTTTATACTTCATACCCATTGGACAAAGAATCTTTTTGGCCACATAATTACAATTAGGTAGAGTATTTTCCTCTGGAAGCATATCCTTCAACAACTGAAGCAATTCTGTGAAGCTTTTATCAGTCTATCCATTTATTGCCTTCAAATTCATCAATCTTAACACCACCGACAATCGTGTGAAGTTAGTTGATCCAGGATACAATGAAGTCTTTGCATCGCTTGACATACTTCCATATCCATGTGCTTCTGCAAAAGACTGAGCTCCCACATCACGAATCATGTCCTCCAATCGATCATCATCTACATCATCATGTATTGCATCATTTATGGTGGATCCCACATATTCTTCAGTTACGCAAACACATGGTAAATTTAACAATTCACCATGTCATGTCCAAGTTTTATAAGATCGAAGAAACCCATCACACGAAAATAAAATCAATGAAGCTGCAGAAGAAGAGATGAACACTAAGCGCAAACACAAGCAGGAACAGTGCAAACGCGAGCAGGAACAATGCAAACGCGAAACACAAAGAGGAGAAAGAAAATAAGAAAACGTAAGTGGCACGCTTCAGAAATTAGGATAAAAAATGATTTATGAATGTGGCTATTATAAATAGCCGCATTTGTAAATGAACTTAATTTTAAAAATGTCACCGCATTTTTAAAGACTGCGTCTGATCATAAAGTCGCACTTAATAAACAGTAGTTGTTTCTACATTTTGCATTAGTGCATTTTGAACTTGATTTACACTCCATACGACTATAAGAAAGTCATTAATAAAAACCAATTTTAGAAATAAAAAATAATTAGTTGTTATATTGACTAAATTAGATATTATTTAAAGACTAAAAAAATTATTAGTATCTAAATTAGTTTCTATTATTAATAAATAATTTTTAAATTGATATCTAATTAGTTATCAACTTTAAAATCTAAACAATTGATAGCTAAAACATTGGTAGTTAATTAGATACCAATTTAAAAACTATTTATCAATAATAAAAACTAATTTATATACCAATAATTATTTTAGCCTCTAAAATAATATCTAATTTAATTAATATAGCAACTAACTGTCTTTAAAAATGATTAAATGATTTTTATTAGATGATTTTCTAGTATTGTATAAGATGTTGTTAAATTTCTTGAAGTTGTTGATATATTCAATAAGCCTTTAACAATTTTCATAGCCTATCTAGTAAATTAATGGTTGTTATATATACCATATGCATGTTATGGGTATTATATACCCCTCTTTCCTTTCTCTAGAGATATAATAAATATTATTCTCTCTTTTCTTTTCTTTCCCCTCTTCTCTTATCTTCTTTCCTCTATCTCAGATAAAGAGTTCCTAAGCTTTTATAGAACACTGTATTTTATCTTAAAATGATAAACATTCTTCTCCATAAATTTATATAGTTTTAGATATTTCAAACTAATATAAATAAAACTAAAAATTATCCAAACACAACTTTCACTGTATAAATCCATGTACTCTACTTTACTTTTTTTTACTTGTACTTAAGAAAAATAGAAAATGAAGTTTTGAACATTCAAAATCCAAAGCTATTAAGAAAGAAAGAAAATGACGGATCATGACCCATCAATGAAGGATCGCAGACATAGGGTAAAAAGCTGAGAGTGTTTGTGATCTTCACTTTCACAAACTCAGAGATAATTTTTATGCCTGTACTTTGTGGGTGCAGTGCTATGTTCTTAGCAGTTTGCATTACCTTTTTTCTCTCAAAATTTCAAATAGTTCGTAAACACTAAATGACAAAGAAACTTTGACAACAATGATGTCTCATAAGACATTTTCAGAATGTCTGGAAAAGAAATGGTAGGTGCTATAGAAATTAGAAAACGGGTTGAGACTATGGAAAACCACAATTCAAACTACAGATTTTATTTATTTATTAAGAAATACTTTAGTCATATAGAAAGATAAAAAGACAGGGTTCACTAATTATTCACTAAAGTGGATGAAAACCAAATGCAAATCTGAAAATTAAATTATAAAGGTATACAACAAAAATATGAATAAATTAATAACTCATTTCACTGATAAAAACTCGAG
Organism: Phaseolus vulgaris; assembly: GCF_000499845.2. NCBI lineage: Eukaryota > Viridiplantae > Streptophyta > Magnoliopsida > Fabales > Fabaceae > Phaseolus > Phaseolus vulgaris. The sequence continues at coordinate 38,377,245 of NC_023759.2, forward strand.
ACAAACTCATTGACATGTAATTAAATTTTCAATATTGTTGAATTAAGATAAAATCTATCGAGGATTTTGCCATATTGGTGTGTAAGTGTAAGTAATAGCATCTCAAAATGTTAATTTTTACTGAAGTTGTTATAAAAAAAATCCAGTTTTTATTTAATTCTTGCATTGGAGAGAGAAAAGTTGTCATCTCGATGCAGAATGAATTCCTCTATAAGAATCTTGCAAAAATTAATGTTTTAATGTTTTAGTATAAATATTGTTTGTGTTGTTAACTTTGACCTATCAGTACACATACTTCTAGACAAAAGAAAATAAAACAGTAATGTGGATTTATGTGTACATAAGTATTTTTTATTTATTTATAATAAAACAATCTAAAATGAAATACAAAAGTTACAATATATTGTAAGATTTATTAAAAAATATCTAAGAACTTCAAATTAAATTTAACATTCAAACAGAAAACATTGGAAGCTTTAAATGAAACGCATAAGAATCCAATAAAATGAGTTAAGAATTTAAAATGAATTTTATCATTGAATATGACCTATAAAGTCTCACATTAAACACACATATTAAACATATATAAGTGATAATGATCACCTATTCAATATATCTTAAGATTTTAAGTGTGATATTATGTCAAGATCAATTTTATAACTCATTGCTTTTTAATGGAGATATCTTTGCCTTTAACCTTTTTGTTGTATTGTCTAGCCAACAATTTTAGAGATATGGTGCAATTTGGTGATTAGTTTACAAATATTATGTACAGTGTATTAGCAATAATTGTTAAGCAACATGATGATCCATTTATTTTACCCTGTTTACATTCTTAACAATATTTTGCCAAATTCAGAGATGGTACCAAATTTCTCTGGTGTGTCCTGAAAGTTTGAGAATTGTTTTTATGAGTTTGAAAAGGTTTGATGATAACAGTTAGCCAAGAGGTAGGTATGATTGTGTTTGTTTGTGTAATTTGTTTTGGTAAATATGGAGAATAGGAGTAATTAGTTTGTAAGATAGCAAAACAAACTATTCCAAATGCTGGTACAACAGAGATCCTGAGTGGCCAGTGGTCCAAGAAGTTGGGTTTCACATTTGAAGTGAGGAATTAGAGCAGGTAGAAGCACCTCATCCATTTGATCCTGTCCTAGAGAATAAAATCTCAAGTGGTTCCACCCATTCACTTTTATGTGTAAAAGCAGTTTCTATGGTAACAAGGAGACCAAAGGCACCAAGTTTGTATCCATTAAAGCTTCCATACATATCTGCAATAAAGCATCTAAAGAAGTTTCGGAATAAAGCATAAGTCAGAAGAATAAAAGGCATCAATGTTGATGCCATAACTATCTCCTTTTACTGTCATTAACCCTCTATAATTGCTAAAGGACTATTGACTGGTCTTAATTCCTGTACTTCTGTACTTACACAAATATGTGAAAACTGAAAATTAATTCCTTTCAAAAACTTATATATTATTTTTTAAAATAAATTTATTAGGACATAACATTCATATGGAGTGTTATCACCAAGTCACTAATTTCTATTCAAGAACCTTAGCATCATCACTTTTAGTAGGATTTTCCTTTCTAATTACTATTGTTTTTCATCCACTAAACTTGAATCTGAATCCTAATGTGTAAATGGTTTGATGCTATTTATGTGTTCCTTTCATCAAACAGTTGAGATTCCTCAACAATTACATAAGATAGGCTAATCATTCACGAACTGATGTGATACTTAGCATATTTCCTGAGACAGTTTTGTTTATACTCAATAGTTTGTTTACAAAATTATTTATCATTTGTGTAATTATCAATTCCTCACAGGTTTCTTCAAGATCCAACATTAATCAGACAGGAAGTCCCATCCCAAAGATTACCCTAGACTACTATAGTCCATTAGCCTAATATCAATTATTTACCCTTGCAATTAGCTACTATAAACTAGCTTATCTCTGACTTTCAGGATCCCACTTGAGGATAAACAATTCTTTTACCATCTGTTTTACCATGTTTATTTTTTGCTCAATTATTGAGATACTCGAACTATTAAGCAAATGCCGATGCATATGCATGGTCCATGAGCAACAAGACAATAAAAAAAAACCTTCTAAATTAGTGTACGAATTTGTGTGCAAAGGCAGGATATGCCACTCTTGGCTGATCTGGTTGAGTAACAAAAACTAATTTATATCCAAACTAGGCTAAAAGAATACAACTTTTATTTTCTTTAAGTGCATAAGCACATGACATCAATGACCTATGCTCTTGTCATGAACATGTGCTCGTTCTTTAAGGCTGATACAAGATGTCCGTTTTTCTCTTTTTCTGAAATGTTATTCTAGTCAAGTAAGACAGAACACAATCAGTGGTAGAAGGGAAATGAATGATAACCTTCTAAGTTGGTACATCTGAAGATTGCAGAAATAGATGACAAGCTCAATGGATTAGTATTATATTATTTTACTTGTAAACATGATTTTGGGTTTGAAAAGTAGCACACGTTGGATCTATCACCTTAACTATCTTGCCAGTTTCAAACCTGTCTAGCTGTCCGGTAGTGAGTGAGAGTGCGTGCATCTTGATCCAAGCACTTACCTACCTAATGGGGACCATCATTTTAATATTATTACTGTCTGTATCATGTTAAGGTTAATTAAGATTCTCATAATCTGTTATGAACCCAAGAACTAGTCTTTTCTGTTAGTGTATCTTCCAGTGTGCTACATAAAGCTCATTTTGTACCTTTCTAACAATTTCTCCCTTTTCTTAATTTCATCAAATGTTTGTAAACTAAAATTCAAAGAAAAATAAAAGTAAGAGAGGAGTTGGAGTAGGTGAGTTGGTACAGACCGAGTCCACTCTTTATCTAGAGTCCAGATACAAACAAAAATGGTTAACAATTTTAAGTAAACTTAACTTCTGCAAAATCAAGCTCTACCATGGACATGTGCTCCATAGCTATGCAATCATATGGCAGGGTGCTGGAAGCTTCAAGATGCTAAAAAGTAAAAATATCATATTTGGACTCGATCTCCAAAAGTCTTACAAAACAAATATGTTAGCAAATGAATTGGAAAGTTTGATATTTCTTTCTCATTGTTTTTGCCACAACCTACACATGGACTAGCAAACAAGAAAGTACCACCAAAAATCGTTTGACAGTGGATAAGACGTCGGTGTCCAATAATTTTATACCAATATTTAGGTGTTTGGAACACAGTACGCTGTGTACATTGGGTATTAGCTTTGAATGTGAGTAACTTACTCATCACATATTTTCATTATAGCGAGAATACGTGAGTGTGAACATACAATAACTGATAGATATTCAATAATCAACACAGACATCTATGCTTATATATATTGCATCTTTTATTCCATGTACGGACTTAACAAAACACAATAATTTCAAAAAAAAAAAGAGAAAAAAACGGAACCGAAACATAGATTGATATGAAAACAAGTGGTAATAAAGCAGAGAGGTTATGCATCTTGTATACAATGAGCTGGAATAGTGAAGATGAGATCTACATAATAATTCCATTCCGCAGTTCTCAATTTTATCATGAAAATAAGTCTGAAAATTAAAGGTTAAAGCCACAGTGACCGTATAGACAGAAGAATTGCACAATTCCCAATTCCATCACATATCATGTACAATTCTTCAAACTCCCCTCCCTTGGTCTTTTGAAAAGTTTGGATAAAAAGAAAAAGGCAAATTAAGAAATATGACCATAAATAATAAAATCCGATGGACAACCTTTCTTTCCCATGTTGTCAACAGCTTCGAATTCGAATGTGGGAAAGCACTGCACAACCGAGGGAACTAACTTGGAAAAAAAAACACCAAAACATCTTGAGCTTTTTGGTTTACTACTTTACATGCTTCTAGCCAGCATTTCTTGGAACCTCCTATCAGATTCTTGCTTCTCCAACCTGAACTTCTCGTGGCAATTGGCAATGAACATTTCTGCCAGCACATCAATCTCATTCATTTCATGCTCATTATTTGCACCTGCACTTGCACCCTTCTTCTCGCCACCTTCGACTTCAACCTTCTTCTGCTCAAGCCACCGAAGGTAGGGGCAATCTTCATCTTGTGGCTCCCCCGAACTCGCGGCTGCAGACAACCCTTCGAAAACCGGTTCTGGAACCGGTAACACATGCGAGGATTTGGAGGAGCACCAGTTATAGTGAAGCCTGAAGGAGCCTAAGATGATCTTCTTGCGTCTGTTGTTGATATGCTTTTTGTTAGAGAAGTGGATGCTCGAATTGTCCTTAAGAATCTCAACCACGACAGCTTTGACTTTGGAGAGTGCACGAATGATTCGGCACAAGTGAGAGACTATGAGGGTGTGGACGATTCTTTTCAGCTTCATGGAGCTTATGGTTGAAGATGGGGACGATGGTTTTACTGAGAAGACTTGAAGAGGGTACAAGGTTTTGAGATGTGAAGGGCTAAACATTTTTTGTGTGTGCCTAAAGGAAGGAGCAGGTACATAGACACAGTGTTTGTGAGAGAGTGATGAGTGTTACATGTATTTGGTTTGGTCCATGTTTGAGAGCTGTTGTTGTAGTTTATATGGGGTGACAACCCTCCTGAATTACTGCTTTACCCTTTGTTTTCTGGTTTATTTAAAGGCTACCCTACACTTTTTCTGTGGGAAAAATAGTCAAATTGTTCTTTTTCTTTTGTGGATATGTTGTTGGGAATAAGACCCGCTTGTTTGTTTTAAAAAATTTGGTTGGTTTCAGCAGCTTCACGAACACTCAATTTCTTTCCTGCTGGTGTAATTATGTTAATTACAGTAGAGTATGCAATTCGAGAACGGTGATTAAGGCTCAAGAATCGCCATAATTACGAACCCAAGATTATATGTAATACCTCATCCAGGAACTATATTATTAAATGTTTCATTAATAGCCTTGCAGTTTCCTACACTTCTGGTGGTTTTTTTATTGCAAGAAGTTTCATCTGCATTTGCACCCAAATCTGGTTTTTGCGTAAACAATAGCATCCTACAAATTTATACGTACTTTGACACTTTGTTTCCATTATATTATTATTATTATAGGGGGAAGAACGTGTGTCATTGAATGACGTTAGAAATTAGATCATGAAATAATAATAATTGTAAGAGTATAACGTAAGAAAGTTGGATTATCTATATCGTGGAGTGATTTAGTTGAATACGACCACTTGTTTAAGGACATTTAAGAAAAGTCTTCTATTATATCTGCATGAATCAAATTTCGATACTTTACCTCCTTAAACTTTGACGTTAAAATTAGTTTTTGCATGTCATGATAGTGTCAAAATTAGAAACGTTAAATAGTTTTTTAATTTATCATAAATTTGTGGATTTTATTTGTGTTATTTGTTAAATGAAATGTCCGCAGTTAAGTAGTTTTCAATGAATTTGCACATTTTACTTCTTGCGGCTAAATAAGATTTTTAAATATATTTTTTACATGTTTAAAGATAAAAAATAATCAATGTTGTGTAAATAATGTGTGCTTTTTTTTTTCAATTCGAATTTTTACTTCTTTGTTTCTTTTCATTTTTTTCTATTTGACAAAAAAATTAAAGATTAAAAGTAATAAAGAAACCCTATCTTTTTCCTCTTTCAATTTCACCATTTCAAACATAAAATTTAATTAAATAAAACACTGTGGGATTTTTGTGTAAGCTCTAGTGATTAATTCATTTGAAACTTTATTAATGCGACAGTATAGGCTTTTACTATTTTATGAAAGTAGTGAGTTATATATTTTATAAAAATTAATATTAATCACGATAGAACTCGTGTCGAAATTTAAAATTTCAATTAAAATAATGTTACTTTATCCCGTATAAAGTGTACACTTTATGGAAAGTTTTTTGAGCTTAAACTATCAATAAATTTTGAAAAATAAATAAATATTTAGATTAAACTTCACTTAACCTAACTCTTATATATATATATATATGTATATTTTTTATTTATTAATTCGATTTTATTGTATTGATAGATGTCACTTAATGACTCTTAAATAATGATATTATAAGTTCTATTATTAAATATTAATTGATTAAGTATTTAATAAATATATTTGTATTAATTTCGAAATACATAATTTGAGTTCTCCAAGCGTAAAGTCACCTTTTGTTAGTTTATGAAATATTTTTTTTCTTAATTATTTACACAATTAATAAATTGAGAGATAACAAACTTCTAAAATTATACTTAATTAAATTGTCATAAAAAAATATTGCAGACGGATTCTATTATACTTATTCTTATAATTTAATTCATCTTTGATTATCTAAAAATAAAATTTAAGATCTAAATTAAAAGTAAGTATTTCCAGTTATTCTTAATAGGTGAATCCCTAGTTAGGTACTACTTTTTACTCATATTAAAATTTAATGCAAGTATATTGGATTGGTCATATTTCAAATGGATTAGGTGTATATGAGGCACTGATTTCAAATACGTAGTGTACCACCTTAGAAACATATGTGTTTTGTGCCAACTATCTTAATTTCTTAAGTGGCTGAAACTGATTGAAAGTTAAATTAAATAATAAATTATGTAGATAATTTTTCGTATTAAAACAATAACAACGTTTTATAATATGTTGTATGTATGCCACCTCAAGAACTATGCAGGTTATCTCAAATTCTAACCCTTTTTTTATTTATCTTATGGTGAAATAGTCCTACATGAATGAATCTCACACATCAATTAGTTGGATTTGAAGGAGACATTTGCCAAATTACGTACACTCAAGTATATGTTTTAAACACGACTTTTTACGCTGCCCATGATGCTTATTAAATTTTTAAGTGAAAAACTACATCAAATCCATTCAAAATCAGATTTAGAACTGTAATCAAAATATTATTTAACAATTTTAACTTCATATATATATATATATATATATAATTTCTGTTTTTTACCAACTTTAATTACGACAACACTAATATAATTTATACTACAAAAAAAATCAGTATTATCTACGGATTTTTACCCACACATCTGAGTCCGTAGGTAAATTCAGCATTACCTACGAACAATATTACCAACGGACATTACCCACAGATTCTGAATCCGTAGGTAAATTCAGCATTACGTACCAACTATTACCCACAAATCTTATTACCTACCAACTTTTACCTATGAATATTTATTACCTACCAACTATTACCACGAATTTCTATTACCTAGGAACTATCACCCACGAATCTCTATTACCTACCAACTATTATCATAATAATTATATACATAATATTAAAAATATTAATATAATACGAAGAATTATAAAATCATAATTAATATTCATAAATAATAATAATAAAATTTATGAATATTATTAATGTTATAAAATTAATAATATTAATATAATAATTTAAATAATATAATTAATATTATATTAATAATATTTAATAGTATTAATAATATTTAATAGTATTAATAATATTTAATAGTATTTAATAATATTTAATAATATTAATAATATTTAATAATATTAGTAATATTTAATAATATTAAAAATACTTAATAATAATAATAATAATAAGAATATTTAATAATATATAATAATATTAATAATATTTAACAATATTATGATATTATGATATTAATAATATTAATAATAATGATGATGTTAAATATATGAAGAACGTTATTAATTTTTATTTTATTAATTATATTAATATTGATAATCATACTGATAAGTATAATAATAATCATAACATGATAACAAAACTTGTTTGGTGTAATGGTTAAAGCTTCTACAAACATTCCTCAAGAGACTTGACTTCGAGTCCTTTAAGATAAAAGATTAAATATTTTCAATTGAGATTAAAACTTCTTAAATCCGGAGCTAGAGCTTGTACCAGAGTCAATCGGTAAGAACAACTTTATAAAGTAACATACAATCTTATTCAATTTATCGTCATTTAAATTTGAGTTAGTTAGTAATTATTTTTTTATTATAGATTGAATTTACTGACAAATGATATTATCCATCAATAAAATACACTAGTAATTGAGCGTGAGCACACTCTGTTGATTTTTCAATGCGAACACAATCTGTTAGTAAATTTAATAATAATTAAAATAATATCAATATTAATAATAACCGTAGCAATAATAATAATAACATAATCACTTGATCACTAAATGTCTTTGGTTTAGTAGTTACAAGCTCTTCTAGTTAGTTGAACCAGGTTCAACTTTTTCCCTGAAACAAAATTGTGATATTATATTATATATATTTTTTAAATTATTAATAATAATTAAGAATATTATTAATTATTGACAGATTTTAACCATTGGTAAAAGTAGTTTTTTTTTAATGATATCTTAGTTTATGTGATATTGACTATCAATAAAATTAAGATTTCTTCTTTTCTTAATAGGTTCTTGTGTTTAATATCAAAAACCACAATTTGGTCACAACATCCATAGATATTTACATCATCTCAATCCAAATTATCTCATCATATATATACCTTCTTATAACCTTCTTTCACAACTTATACCTTGGCGGAATTTTCAAACTGGCTGCATAACATTCCCTGACAATTTTTTGATGGGCCCTTACCCTTGTCACTTTCCCATTTTCGGCTAGGAATTTCATTGTCAAATGTGGGGTGGACACAATTCCTCCTAATCAGTTAAGGGAAGGTCTTCCCAAAAGTAGGTTATAAGAGGTTTCCGTGTCGGCGATCAAATATCTAATCTTGATAGTCTTCTGTTTGTCATCTTCTCCGCACTTTGTGTATAGGTCGACATACCCCCTTGAGTCAACTCAGTCACTAGAGAAGCTAACAATCTGCTCATCAAAGGGAGCTATCATTTCCGGAGGTAGACCCAAATTCTTGAAGGTCTTCAAGAAAATCACATCCACAAAACTCCTCTAATCTACCAGGGTCTTCATAATTGTGTAATTGGCTACCTCCACTATGATCACCATCGAATCATCTTGATTCGGGTCAATTCCTTCAAAATCTTTGTCCGTGAAGGTGATTGGCGACATGGTGCACTTTCAACTGATAAAGTTGATTGGGTGCATGCCTCGTATGTGGCGCTTTCGGGACGAATGTGTGGTTCCGCCTCCGGCTATGGTGTTAATTACCCCCTCAGGTGAACTACTTCATTCCCTTTCTCTTAGGGGTCTGTGACCTCCTTCGATAATCTTTGCGTCCCCCCTACAGTTCTTATCGAGCATGCTTTCCTTCTCGTTTGTTCACAAATTGTCTTAGGTGACCAGCTTGTATTAGCTCCTCTATTTTGTCCTTCAAGGAGACACATTCCTCTGTGGTGTGGTCGAAATTTCGATGATACCTGTAGTGCCGACTTTGGTCTGCGTTGGGCGACGTAGGTCTTCTTTTATATGGTGGTATCAAATCGGCATTCAATTCCTCTTCTAGTATTCTCGACTGTTGCGTCGTTAGTGAGGTATAATGCGAGAACCGGAGCAGTTTTGAAAGCTTCATAGGCCTTAGTGGTGGTCGCATCCCTCCCAAAATTCTCATGTTAGCTCTTTGGTGCTCGATTGTGTCTATCAGCTTTGTTTTGAATTCTCCCATTTCTTCTAGTTACATGAATTTCGCAACTCTCTACCTTAATTCATCCATGCTCGTCGTCGGTTTCTTGCACAAGCTATCAGAGAACGGACCGACTTTAAAGGCGGTCACTAGGTGGTGTAACGCAACTTTTGAGCTAAGGTCTTGGATATTAAGAGCTACTCTCCCAAACCTATTCATGAATGTCCGCAATGCCTCAGTCCTTTCCTGCCATATGTTCACCTAAGCGAGGGAGGTTAAGTGGTGGGGTTTGCTGGTGGCGAAATGAGCTGAGAACTTGGATACCAAGGTATCGAAGCAATCAATGGAGGATGGCGATAAACGAGTGAACAAATTTAGTTTGGTTCCCTTCAGAGAGGTAAGGAAAACTCGACACATCAGAGCATCATCAACCATGTATAGACTGATCTAGGTGACATAAGCATCGACATGCTCATTAGGATCTGTGCTACCGTCGTACTTGTCTATTGTCGGACTTTTCCAAGTTGCCGGTACCTCCATGATCGCCTTGGTGAAAGGGTGTCTCTGATATGACATGCCCGTACCACCAGCTGAGGCCGTATAGGTGCAACTCAACCACAAGTTGTTCTCTCCCTGCATGTGTGACTGGGTTCTATAATCGGATTGTCTTCAGCTTCCGACATTATCCTCGGCAGACAGAGTATACCCACACACCAACTTCTCCTTCATCATTTGGTTCTCGGCCCTTAGATGTTTTATTTCCTTCGTGTTCTTTTGCTTCATGTCCTCCAATTCTTTCTTCATTTCCAGCATCAGGGCCATCAAATCAGGTGATGATCCTTCTTCAATTTGCCTGTTGTTTCCCATCATGCTTCGTGTGGCTACCATGTGATGTCTCGATAGGTTTTTCTTTCGGCCCCATGGTGGAGGCCAAAATATTCTTACAAAAAGACTGAATATCCCATAACGAGTATCTTCCTCTTCTGACTCTTGACTTATAGATCTTTTTGTTGACCGTATACACCAAAGCTCACGTTAGCCGCTAAGGGTTCTGTGTTCAACAATCCTCTCTCTATGTCATGGGGTCTACCTCTATTTATATTGTTCTATTGGGCTTTATGCTCCACAAGGTTAGCGTAGGCCCAATGACCCCTTGACTATGCTTAACTATCCCTAATTCGTTGTTAGCTTTAACAAGTGTTTGATGAATAATGACCGAGAGGCCGACTAATTATCCGAATAGCCGGTTAACCATTTGACGGTTACTTGGGATATCGACTTCAGACGAAACAATTTGTGATTTATTGTGGATGAAAATCTGAAAATCTCGTATAACTTTAAAATGGTACACTCATTTTTGTTCAATAATTGTGTTCAAGAATTGAAGTTGATTTTTTATTTATTGATATGTACATATACCAATATGATAATTACTTATTCAATAACATTTGATATGATAATTACTTATTTAATAAGTTTGGGATATAAAATTCTTATAGATTGATGCATATGCAAAATTTAATTTGATTTGTAAACTCCTAAAAGATCCTAATGCACTCTTAAAAGTGAATTGATTATATGCTAATCATATTTTAAGAAAAAAAATATTTATATACGAAATAATTTCATATATGCTCACTTCCACTCTTGGAGAAACTCCTTTAGTATTATTTTCAATTATTATTCACAATATATTATATATGCTATTATAATTATTATTAATATTAGAAATAAACTACACCGGGTGGGATTCAAAGCTAAGTCCCTTAAATGAGGGAAGAAACTTTAACGATTACACGAATCAAGTTTTGTTGTTATGTTATAATTATTGTTATAGTTATTAGTATGATTAATAATATTAATATAATTAATAATATTAATAATATTAATATCATTTATATTATTAATTTCATTAATATTATTATTATTCATATTAGACATCTCACGAGATATTCACAAACATACAAACATGAGTTTTTGAGTAATGTTGAGGAGAGGTGTAATCCTAGGGTTACATATGTGATGGATCCATATAAGAAGTACAAAATAACATTAGTTTATCTTCAAGTTTACTTTAAAAAAAACATGTCTTTTTTATAATTTAATTTAAAAAATATAGTTATCTCGTTATAAATCATTTTACATGTGACTCAAACTTTTATATTCTTAAAAAATATTTATTTTTCATAATCTTTTAAAAAAATTATATATTTTTAATTTTTTAAATAAATTTATAATTTTTTATTTTAATAAATGAAGTTACATTTTTATATATTTTTAATAAAGTAATACTTAATTATCTTATTTTATTTAACAATAAGTGTTGATTATATATTAACTTAAATATAATTATATTTATATTTTATTATTTATTTAAATATATTATAAGGTCTACAATAAAATAATAATTACAATTAAATAATTGTATATTATTTCAAAGATAATAATTGCATTTTTCTCATAATAAGCCTAAATACTAACATCTTATTAATATCTTAACTTTGAGATATTTGAAGATATATATTCTTTCAACATATGTGGAGAACAATACATGATAACTGATTTAGTTATAACTTATATCTTTCAACATATGTGGAGAACAATACATGATAACTGATTTTGTTATAACTTATATCTTTCAACATATGTGGAGAACTGATAACTGATTTAGTTATAACTAGCTAAATTATAAGTTTCAAAGTTATTTTTGAATATTTTAACCAGTTATAAATAAAAGCCTACAAATAAAGATTGATTCATTATCCTCTATATTTATGCATTTATACATAATAACAAACTTTGTACTTAATCATTTATATTTTATACTTATATTTATTTTTAGAAAGAGATAAAATTTAATAAATAGTAAAAGTCTATATCATTTATAAAGTATGAAGAAAAAAGAAGAACATATAGTCAAATAAAAATAGTGTTAAATTGAAAAGAAAAGATAAAAAAAATTATTGACCGATGAATTATGTACTTTTAATTATTTATTCTATAATTTCATGAATTCTGATTATATGTTTTCTTTTTCACTTTAACACATTAGTTGTATAATTTCTTAAATTGTTAATTATCGGTCGGTACTAGACGAGTCAGTCACTCGATCTTAGTGACCGACCGATCATGTCAAAATAAGTATTGTAATTGTTAAGTGACACAATGAAAGTAAAATTGTCTCTTTAATAAAAGATTATGAGTTCAAATTTAAAATAGAAAAAATTTAATATTTTTTTCACAATTACTAGTGATATAATAATAATGAAATTAGTATTATATGATATTTTTTATTAAATAATCATTATTAATTTATAAAAATTCAATAAAAAAAATTATTAATTATATTTTTATTGAAAGAAAAATAAATTTATCATATGGTATTTTACATTAATAAATAATTATTTATAACATGTATATTTTTTATATTTAATAAAAATTTAGTGAAAACTTAAAAATAGTCACAAATGATATACAAATAGTGACAACTTCAAATATAGTCATAAGTAATATACAAATAGTGACAACTTAAAATATAGTAACAACTAATATATAAATAGTGACAACTTAAAATATAGTCACAACCGATATACAAATAGTGACAACTTCAAATATAGTCACAAGTAATATACAAACAGTGACAACTTAAAATATAGTAACAACTAATATACAAATAGTGACAACTTAAAATATAGTCATAACTAATATACATATAGTAACAAATTTTATATATAACACTATTAATTGCATTATCACAAAATAAAAACAATATTGACTTATGAAAAACAAGATCATACATTTAAATATAAAATAACATAAATTTAATATTTTTTTGCAAAAATGAATTTATGACATATTATTATTGATACAAACATTGTGATAATTCTAAAGTGGTATAGTGGAAATAATAATTTTATTTTCATTAAAGGGTTTTGAGTTCAAATCTAAAGTAGAACAATTATTTTTTAACTTTTTGTGACAAATTAAAAAAATAGTCATAATTTGTATACTTATCACGGTTAATTATATTATCATAAAATGAAAATAATGTTAGACATATTTCAACAGACTAATAATTAATAATTTATTATTGATAAAAATAACTATTAATATATAAATATTTAATAAATTTATATTAATTATATTCTTATTATAAAAAAATATTATATATTTTTTAGTAATTATTTATTATGTGATCTTAACCTTTTAATATAATTATTGTAATATTTCTTAATTTTGTCACTATTATAAATAACATTTGTGACAAATAAATTGAGTAGTCACAAATAATAGATAAATAGTGACAAATTTTATCTTTATCACTAATTTTAATACACTTATTGTGATATTTTTTAGTTTTATCACTATTATAAACAATATTAGTGGAAAAAAAAATAGTCACAAATAAATAATATATAAATAGTGACAAATTTTATATTTATCATTAAAATTAAATTTTCTTGTGTTAAGGTTAATTTAATCTTTCAATGAAATGTCTTGAAAATTTAAGAGATAATTATTTTGTGGATTTAGTTGACTATGATGAATATACATAGAGTTTTTCTAACAGTGAAGCAAGGGGTTAATTAGTGGCCAGTTTGACATTTTCTAATAAAGGTAAAACTTTTGAAGTTTATTGCCACGATTTTTATCACAGTCTTATTTCATGCTAAGAGAAGAAAGTTGTAACATTAATTCCTTGTCAATTCAAAATGTGTGATAATAATTATCACTCAAAGATTTAAAATTGGTAACAAATAATTTTTTCTTTGAAAATATGAAGCATTAATGACATTATTTTGATTAAGGGATTTAGAAATTTAAATTTGGATAATTACATTTTTATAATGTAACTAATGACATTGGGAATGACCAATAAAAAATAACTAGTTAGAAATGTACCATTTGTTAGAGAATAATTAAGTTGGGTTTTTCGTTTAAGATTAAAAGATGAAATTTCAGTACCTTATAACACTGAATTGAGAAAATTTACTTTTTAGAAGGATTATAACAATTTATATCTACATTTTTGCGTCAGTGACAAATTATTTATTCATAATATTAAAATTAATATAAACTAATGTATGACGAGGATTATTATGTTGGTTGTAATGGAATCTTAATAGTATCACTGGATAAAATTTCTCTAATTAAAGTACTTAAAAAAAACATATATATTAACCAAGTTGGATCAAATCCTAATTTTAACTATTTCCAATCTGAACTTTGTTTTTCATTTCCCAATTTGTTTTATTTGCTGAAATAATGAACTCTCAAATTTATTTAAGTTTCATCATGCACCCTATTTTCTACACATAGGGTGTAATTCACTGTGTCCCCATTACATTTTGAATGAAGTATTATTCCAGAATACATAAACTAAATGAAAGTATAAATTAATAAAACAAAAACAAAAGAAATACATTGAGTGGCTTCAGAGGATAGGAATAATTCACCTTTCCTTTAATATATTCCCTCAGCATCACTTGTCACCGTCAAAGAAACTCCCATGCAATTCGCCATTTCAACTTTTCTTATTCTCATCAAAATAATGTGTCAATTTCTACCATTTTATTTCATTTATTTTTCCTTTCTAGTCATTTTATTTTATTTGCTTTCTTCCTAGTAAGTTTCTGTGTAGAAAAATGTTTGCTATTTTGTACTGGAGTTGCTCAGTATAGAACCTACTAACCAGGGTAATACCAGTTTCTACACTAAATGAACTAAAACTTTGTTCGTATAATTTTCTATTACAAAATATTTCTCCTATAAATTAAAGTCAATTTACGTAATTAATTTAAAACAAATTTATTTATTTATTTATTTCTCCTATATATATTTATTTATTTTAAAAAAACTTAATATACATACATTAGTTTTATAAAAACTTGGTTTATTTATCTTATTTTCTTTTCTTATACACTGACTTACAAATTGATCTTTTAAACGATTCCTATCTTTTATATGTTCTTTCACTCTCCGCAATTGACTCCATGGAAAGAATAAAGAGGAAGAGAAAGAAAAAGCAATAACACATTTACTCTATGTGTAAGCTTGTGCAGCAATCAAACAAGAAAAGGTTAAATTTCCAAGTCTTTTAGTTAATTTGTTGTACAAAACTCAACAACTACATGACCAATCCAACTCCAATAATGCACGCAGAATTTGATGATGAGACAAAATTTGGAGAACTTCTCAACCCACCAATTTTTTTTGCCAAAAATGTATGAAATAATTAACAATTGAAGAAGTCAGCTACAATAGTAAGTTGCGTAATGTTAGGTTTTTATAGTGCCAGTAAGGTTACAGAGGCGCAGAACTTTATTTTGCTTAGCAACGATGAAGTATACATAAGTAGCTTAACCTAGTATGGTTGAGCTATATGAGTGCTTTTGATATCATTTGCAGATACTGCTGAAGTTTGTAAAGTGATTATAATCATTGATAGTTTCATAATTTAGCAGTTGTAAAGTATAAACAAGACCTCACTTGATGTAATCAAAATGTGGTGTCATTTTCCATCTTCTTTTCTAGCACATGAAAGTTGCACTAGAGTGATCATGCAGTGTGGATGCAATTTGTGTTCATAAGGATTTGCATTTGGACAATGCTGAAAGTAATTTATGCTATTTATTATTCAATTGAGAATTCAGTTTTCATAGAGCTAAACTTTTTCAACTATTTTCTTTTTAATTTCTGGCATCGGAAACTCCATTGAGATTTGGACCGAATAGTTTTCTACTCTCTTTCTTTTTTTTTTAAAAAATAAAATGTTTAAAAAATATATAAAATATGAAATTAAAAAAAAATAAAAAATACTGAGATTATTGTTAAATGAAATTTTGGTTTTTATATTTCAAATACAATGTGTTTATGAGTTTTATAAGTTTATAAATATATAATTAAAATTAATTTGTTTCAAATGAGTGAATAATATAAGTTGTTTAAAATTGTAATTTAGACTTTAGAATAGTAAAAAAATATAAGGACTAATTGATTATTTTAGTTGATAAGAGTGATTAAATTATTTTAATCACTAGATTGTTTAAAATTTTAGGTATTAAATTATAAGAAATTTAAAAAATGTCTTATAGGAAAATTTTAGTAAAAAAATATATAGTTTAGATGTATCATAGAAGTAAAACGATGTAATTCGTTGAAAATAATTTTGTTCAAGTTTAAGAAATAAGTATGTTTATTTGATATCACCATAATAAAATCAATAAATAATAACTAATTTTAAAAATTAAAAAAATAATTAGCCATTATATTTACTAAGTTAGATATTATTTTATAAACTAAGAAACTATTGATTTCTAAACTAGTTTATACTATTAATAAAAAAATTATAAATTAATTTTTAAATGATATTTAACATTAGCTACCAATGATTTAGTTACTAAGTACTTTATATTCTAAATTAGTCATACCTTAAAGAAGGAAAGAACGATCATTTATGTGAGATGATATATGATCTTGTCAAAGAACATTTTAGAGGAGTACATGTGTATGATTGTTTGAAGTCTAATTTGGAGAACCAATTGTACCATGGGGCAATAATTTTATGAGGTTGTCAATAACTTTAGGATTATTTATTTTAAAAGAAAGAGATTGATAAAATGATAAAAGTTTTACAATTTTTTTGAATATGTTAAAGAAGATGCTTTCAAAAATGGATATTATATTTAGTGGGTATAAAACTAATACATTAAGTGGAAGAAGAAAAGCAAATTCATTGCAATTTATTTATCCTAAGGTTAGTTTTAATACATGCACTAATTACTTTATTAATAAACTTTCAAACAATATTGTGATATATATGAGGCTGTCAATAGCTTTAGGATTATTCATTTTAAAAGAAAGAGATTGATAAACTGATAAAAGTTTTACAATTTTTTTGAATATGTTAAAGAATATGCTCTAAAAAATGGATATTATGTTTAGTGGGTATAAAACTAATACATTAAGTGGAAGAAGAAAAGCAAATTCATTGCAATTCATTTATCCTAAGGTTAGTTTTAATACATGCACTAATTACTTTATTAATAAACTTTCAAACAATATTGTGATATATTTATCATTCTAGTGTAATAGGTAAAGAGATCATTTGAATGTGAGTACTACATCATGTACTAGATGTGAATCATCATTTATATGGATATTACTAATTCTTGAACAAATGTAATCCATCTCAACATGTGGATAAATTTATATTTACTTTTATGAGTATTGAATAATATTATTAAATGTTCAAATTTTCAAGATCAAACTCTATTATCCTAAAATGATATGTTATAGACAATATAGAGTTGAATATAGAGTTGGTATGTTATCTTCTTTAACATAAATAGTATAGTTAGGTTTATCATATTGTTTGCAACATTAAGTGATTTAGGTTAAAGATAATTTTATTGAAATTTTAGGTAAAAATATTGTAGTTTATATTGTATATCGGATGAATGATTGTGTATTATATTGTTAGTTTTATGTATAACAAGTTTTGCATCTAAGTTAAAACAAACAACTTTCTCTGAAAAAAAATATAGTCATAATAAAAGTAAATAATGATTATTTGTATTGGTTATGATCCTAACGGACTTAAAAAATGGCTAATTTATGTTAGATTTATCAAAATTAACCTAAATCTTGGTTGTTTTTTTTTTTATCAGCAATGAATAAATTAAATTTAAAGGGGATATTTCAGGGGGTATCCCAACCCTTATACAAAAAAGATTTCTCCTCCTTATAACTTAGGACAAAACCCAAAGCTAGTTAACAAGTCTATACCAGCATCTAGGAAACACCTACATCCAATCTGCTTTGCGACCTGCAGGCGAAGCGAATTCTATTACTGGAGCCATTTAGAGCAGCATCCAAAAGGACCACCAGCATCAAACAAGATGGCTATGACAACAACCAAAACCAGATATGACCAACAACAAAGATCTGCTTGCTGCAGTATAATGCGAAACCAACATTCTACATCACCATTCCAGCTCCATCCAGGCCTTAAAATTCTGCTGCATACATTATCAAAACAAGATCGCAGTCTAGTTTGAATGTACCCTTCATGCCTATAGACACATGGCGCCTCTGAACCCATGAGTCAGGCCCTTGGCAGTGCCAGCTACGTGAGCTCTTATAGGACTCAAGACTAAGCTTCCTTCCTTTCTCTTAGAAGCATGAAACCAGCCAAACCAGCCTTTACCCAGTCTAGTTCCTAGATCTTAAGCAACATACAACTCGAGACGCCCACAACTGATGCCCTCTACATTCACCTCGCCACGCGACGAGTTACCCATGCACATTGCCTTCGGCGACCACCGACTACGCCCATAAAGAGCACGCCACTTCCTCGACCGGCGATTATCTTTGCATAACTTCGACGACCACCGACCGGCGGTCATGTTAGCCTTTGCATCACTTCGACATCCACCGACTACGCACACATTGAGATCGCTGTTTCATCGAGCGGCGATTCTGTTGACCTTGTATAACTTTGGCGACCACCGACTACACACATGGAGAACGCCGCTTCCTCGATCGGTGGTCATATTGACTATCGCCGTTTTAATTACCGGCGATCATGTTGAGCATTGCATAACTTCGACGACCACCGACTACACAGATATGGAGAGCGCCGCTTCATCGACCGACGATCATGTTGACCTATGGATATCGCCGTTTCAATTACCGGCGATCATGTTGAGCTTTGCATAACTTCGACGACCACCTACTACGTACGCATGGCGGTCGCCGGTTCATCGACCGACGATCATGTTGACCTTGTATAACATCGGCGACCACCGACTACACACAAATGGATAATGTCGCTTCATCGATCGGCAATCATGTTGACCTATGTAGAGCACCACTTCACTGACCGACGATCGTGTTGACTTGCATACCTTCTACGATCACCGACTGTAGTACCATCCTCTCCAGATTTGCCACTTCCATCAGAGACCTACTGTACCCATGCCTCTTCCTTGCTCCAACCATAGTGGCTAATACCCAGTCCTTATCCTCCTTCTTTCCATTCCAATTACTTAAAACTTCTACAGCAGATTAGGGGATTGAGAACCCAATCTGTAAGGGAGTAATTGAAGGAGTGGCTTCTGTGCTTTAGCCACTGCCACGTCTTAAGCTGGACCAGCTGGAAAGTTTCTTCCACATCTACTACACCTCGTTTAAACACAATAGAATTCCTATGTTCCCAAATACACCTCACTATTGTTGCCCATACTCCTTTCCACAAGAGATTTTGTTTACAACTCAGTTGTGTCAAGTAGAAGTTCTCGAAGTGCTTCAGTAAGTCATTGTGTTGTACAAACTGTATGCCTATCCAGTTAAAACATAGGGTCCATACCTTCTAGGCAAAAGAGCATTCTAGAAAAATGTGTTGACACGTCTCATCCTTAGTATTGCATAACACACAGACCGTTGAGCTTAGAATCACCCCCCTCTTTCTCAAACTCACTCTAGTTGGAATTCTACCTAGGAGGACCCTCCACGCTGTGGTTATGACATTGGGTAACGCTTTAATCTTCCATAGGGAGTTGAACACTTCCTGATGTGGGCTTCTGGCCTGCTTAATTAGGTACCCATAAGCTGAATTGACAGAATAAGGACCCAGATCTTCTCTCCCCCACATCTGGACATCTTTTTGTTCCCTCAACACGCTTGCCCGGGATATTTGTTGGAGAAAATCTGCTTCCATCAAGGATTCCCACTCAAATCTAGGCCTCCTCCACCTTACTTTCCACCGCCATGTTGCATCTTCCCACTCCCCCACCTCATTGACCCTTTGACCTTGATTTAAGGATAGTGAGAATAGCCTAGGGTACTGAGTTTTGAGGCTACTATTGCCAAACCACACATCCTCCCAAAATTTCACTTTGTCACCTCCTCCTAATCTCCAAGTTAACTGTTGTTGGAACCAGCCTGTTCCCTCTCCCTCTGTACATACTTTCTGCAGATCTCTCCACCACCACGTCTGCATTTTCACTGGGGTTTGCGGATTATCCAGGTCCATCCCATACTTTGATATCATTAGATCCTTCCACTTCCCTTTTTCATCCGACACAAGTCGCCACCTCCACTTGGCCAGGAGTGCATAGTTAAACTTCCGGATGTCTCTGATCCCCAGACCCCCTTCCTCTTTTGTTTTGCAAACGATTTCCCAACTAACCCATGCTATTGGTCTCTTCTCCTTCCCCCACCCCCACAGGAACTTCCGTTGAATTCTGGCTATGCTTTGATACACTGAGTCTGGTGCTTTAAAGATGGAGAGGTAGAATAGAGGAACCGCTGTAATGACTGATTTAATTAGACAAATTCTCCCTGCTAAGGACAAAAATCTTCCTTTCCACACATTAAGTCTTGCTTTTAATTTGGTTAACACAGGCTCCCAGAATTTGCTTTTCCTTGGGTTCCCTCCCACTTCTACACCTAGGTACTTAAACGGAATTCCCATTTGGTCACAATTTAGAGTCTTTGCATATTTGGCCATAGCATTTCTTTCAACATTCACTCCTGCAATCTTGGACTTATGAAAGTTAATCTTTAAGCCTGATGCTAACTCAAAGTCTCTTAGTATCGCCTTCACAGTTACCAAATTACTATGAGACTCTTCGCACAAGAAAAGTGTATCATCTGCGAATTGTAAGACACTTAAATGGAGCAAGTGGATCTCCTTGCCTCAGTCCTCTTGTTGGTTTGAATTCCTCCGTCGGGCTCCCATTGACTAGCACAAAAACTGTGGCCGATTCCAGGCACCCTCGTATCCACATAACCCACTTATTGTGGAAACCCATCTTGTGTAACATATCATACAAATATTCCTATTTAACCGAGTCGTATGCTTTTTCAAAGTCTACCTTCAAGCATAGACCCCTCCTTCCACTCCTTCTAAGGTCCCTCAACTACCTCATTAGCCATGAGCACGCTATCTAACATTCCTCTACCCGTTAGAAAAGCAGATTGACACTCATCAATGACAGAGTTTAGAACTTTTTTTATTCTGCCTGCCAACACCTTCGAAATGACTTTATATATAGCCCCCACTAAGGAAATGGATCTATACTCCTCTAGCTTTGAGGGATCCTTAACTTTTGGAACCAGGGCTATGAAAGACGCATTGCACCCCTTCGGTATTTTACCAGAATTGTGAAATGAGACCATGGCTTTGACAACCTCGTCTTTTATGTACGCCCAGCTTTCCTTCAGAAATTTAAAGTTAAACCCGTCAGGGCCCGGGCTCTTTGACCCATCACATTGCCACATCGCTTCCTTGATTTCCTCCTCTTTAAAGGGCAAAATGAGATTCAAGCTATCTTCTGGAGATAAGGTGTTAAATTCAACTGCATCTAGCCTCACCCCAAAATCTCTCGTTGCCTTGAACCTATTCTCGAACAGTTTCTTCGCTTCCACACGAACCGTGCATGGCTCTTCGCACCACTGACCCCCTACCACTACACCCTTTACTTCATTTCTGAGTCTTCTCCATCTCAAGGACGCGTGGTAAAATTTGGTACACGAATCCCCATACTTAAGCCAATTTGATCGTGCTTTTTGGCAAATGAGGGAGTCAATCTTTTTATCCACCTCCCTTAGCCTGCTCGTTAATTCCATTCTTTCCAAAGTCATGCTTCCCACCTCATCTCCTTCCACGTCTAGGCTATCGGCAACCTCAATTTCTCGCAAGATATTTCTTTTGGAATTATACAGATTGCCATACTCGTCTCTGTTCCATATTTTTAGGTCCCCCTTCAGCAATTTCAGCTTATCCTTAAGCTTGGAGATTTCATTCCCCTATACTGAATAAGACTACCACTTTCCCTTCACCATCTCGATAAAACCTCTCTCCCTAAGCCATGCATCAATAGTTCGGAACGGTTTAGGGCCCCAATCCTTATCCAAGGTCTTCACCACCAAAGCACAATGGTCAGACACTTCCCTTTGCTGGACATACTGTTTGCACCTTGGCCAAATATTCAACCACTCTTCAGAAACAAGTATTCTGTCAAGCCTGCTTTTATCCAAGCCATTTGATTTAAACCACGTATACCTTTTGCCAACTAAAGGTAAATCCAATAGAAAATTGGATTCTATGAACCTATTGAACCCATTGATCTCACTTGTGTAGTTACTAGATTACTCACCTCTAACACTAACTCCTTTCCTTTCCCTTCTGCTTCTTATGGCGTTAAAATCCCCGCAGAAACACCAAACCAAATCCTGGGAAGCCGCTTTAATGTTGGTAAGCTCTTCCCAAAGAATCTTTTTATCACTTAGGGTGCAAGCAGAGTAGACATTTACTATAGTGCATCTTCGTGTTGTTCTTAGATGGTGGCCCGAGATAGCGATAAAACCCTTCCCCATCACATGACTCTTATAGCAAACGCTTCCATATGCCACATGGATAGCAAGCTCCCTCTTCCATTATCGCCTTCATTATGTACTCATCCAACTCTATTGTCCCCCCACAGAGCGAAACATCTGGCTTCTGTGAATTCCGTAGTTTTCGTTTCTTGTAAACTCACAAATTCTGCTCCTTCACCTGCAATTAATTGTTTCAAGTATCTATTTTTAGTTCCTCCCCCCAAACCTCTTATGTTCAGATTGACTATCAGCATAGATAACCTTTGTTTATACCCTCCTCAAGCCTCTGCCTGAACTTCTCATCTCTCGACTCCATGCACTGCATTTCCTGGATAACCTCTTCCTCAACCCCTCGACAAGCAATTCCCATATGTTTTACCAATTCCCACAATTTTGCTGGTTCCACCATACTTTCAGGGTCCCGTAAACGAGAGTTGCAGTTATTTATATCCCCATCAGAAATAGACGCAAAGATGGTTCCATTTTTGGTAGAGGGAGAATTTCTTGCCTGAAGGGATCTTGCCCTTATTCTTGCTGACCGCCGTGGGTGGGTGCTTGGTTCCCCCACTTCCCATAGCCCTTTCAACCTACGCCTACGCGGTGGAGTACGGTGTTCGTTGACTCCTGCCGCACCTTCATCTCTTTGTTTTTCCCTCGCACTTCCTACTTCATCATCTTGCTCCATCTCCCCTGCCAGTATTGGGTCACCACTTATTCTTTCCTTCTCACACCTAGGCCCACTTGCTACATGTAACTGCTCTCCAGCACCTTCTTCTGCATGGGTTGGAATTTGGTTCTGCCTTCGACCATAAAGGCCCAACTCTGTTCCCGCTTGGCCCAATCCTATTATGGGCTTGGGTTGGGAATTGCCAAACTCCACGTCTACCACTAGCTTGGCCATGTCATCCTGATGTGATGGACTATTCTGAGGAGCTGCAGCCCCATGGTCATAGGTGTACAGATCCGCAGTCTCTTCTGAAACCTTCTAAACCCCTTTTTCCTCATTTATGAAGACTTCTTCACCTTTATTCTAACACTCAATCCCATGCAGCAGATCTTCCTCAATTACCAAATTGTTTGTCGTATTCACACTTCGGGCTCCTTCACCCACCGCCTGTCCTCCATCCGCCACCCCATACGACTTCGGACCCTCCCGATCCCACTATCTGATCTCCTCTTCACAACTGTTAACAGAACATGCAGTTTCCTCTACAAAAGTCTCCGACGAGGCAATACTATCAGAGGAAGCAAACCCATCATATCTACATTTGCAAAGACCTTTGGTTTCACAAGGTGTTTCTTCTTTTACGAAGATGCTTAAAATTTGATCATTAATCTTCATTTTTTTCGCTAGCCGTGCGTTTCGGTTCTTCAGAAGACGGACTTGTAGTCTAGCATATTCAAGATTTTCCCACAAGAGTGTGGCTTTATCAATTGACACTAGCGATGCCATTTCACCCACCACTTTGGAGAAACAATCCTTGTTCCAGAGAGTAATAGGTACCCCATAGCACCTTACCCATACAATTTTATGACCCGCTACATGATTCTCCGACCATGGATCGATAGAGTCAAAAACACTCTCAAACCACTCCTTATTGAGTTTTATCAAGGACTCCAGATTCTCCCCTTCTCTTGGTGTAAGCAAAGCTAACTTATCCCCCAAATAACGTATTTTAATCATGCTCATACCACCTTTCAGAAACTCATCCCCTAGCTGCTCGAAATCAAGCTCTGCATTGAACTGACCAATGGCACTACACTCCATCCATGGTAGGGTCTGCTTTTGGGTTGTGATAACTGGCCCCTTCCACTTCTGTTGAGGTCCTTCTTTAACTATTTCAGCGTAAGACTTCTTCCCCTTTTTTTCTACCCATGTCTCCTTCGTAACCACCCTCCCTCTAACCACTGGGCCTTCCAAACTCCTCCTCCAAGGCCCTCCTTGAGACACCAAATTTGGATTCTTTTCACCCCTTCTCGTTGTCCTGCTAGCCTGTAACTCAAACCTCCTATATCTTGGTACATTCACGTGAAGCTTCTTGCTACCTATAAATATTTGATCTAACTCCTTCTCTAATCTTCCCACATTTCCAACATCGAAGAACCGGACGAATCCAAATCTCCTCCCCCACTTATTCAACCTTCGAGAAATGAACACTTCTTTCACTCTTGCCCATCTTTGAAACACCTTACGCATATCCATCTCTCCAAACCCATTTGGGAAATTAGAAAAAAAGAAGGTTGTGAAATCATTCCTGGGTTTGTTTGGTATCTGATCGGTGCCTGAACCTCCGTGACGCTGGGAGGAGCGGGTTTCCCTTCCTCTCATGGAGTAATTCCCTCAAAAATTTAATAATAATCATTAACCTAAATCTTGGTTGTTATACCTCTCTTAAATGAAGAGCATATACATTACTCAATGTTTATCTAACGAATACTTGTCCATGTTTTATCTCTATATTGTTGTAATCCAACATAAAAGCCTTGTTTTTTTTACATCTCCCACATCCACATATGTATTTTATTTGGTGTGGATTTTATTTGACTTTATAGTTCTATAACTAGATTTTTTTTTACATAAATATAATTATACGTACAAAATTTTATTATTAATTTAAGATTATTCTACACATAAAATATAAGCAAACTTGAGTGAATTGAATTAATTATTTAAGTTGGAAACGCATTGGACCTGTTTAGATTCATAAGCTGTCATAACTTTTATGCAAAGAAGATAAGTCAGACCTAAAATGTAAGTCCTCGTAACTGCAATTAATTAATTTATATATTCTTATAATTATAAAAAAGTATTAATTAAATCTTCATAGTTTTAAATATTTTCTATAGGGAAGGCTTATCTTCAAATAATATAAAAAAGTATTTTTATTTATATCTCTAAAACCTAACACTAATATTTAATATCTCTTAAACAGCCATAAAAGAATTGTGATTCTAAAACCTAGTTATATCTCTTATCAATTTTTATTTTCCCTTTCCCAATTACACTGAAGACTCTCTCCATTGGATCTCTCTAAAGTCCATACAGAAACTATGATCTTCAAGTATATCTCATGCTTGATTACTTCATTTATTGGCAATAGTGAAAGCACCTCTTGGATTCATAGTAAATTAGGTCATGTTGTAATTGGCCTAATTAATGTCCTCCTTTTTGAAATAAGAGAGTGACATTAGGATGAAGACGTGATGTTGGAAAGTGATTAGCATGGAATGAGTTTGTCAATTCTCAGAATCCTTCATCTTGCATAATTCTAAGTTAATTATGAAGTTGCAATTATAGCTACCGTTGACTTTTCTATGTCTCATGTCAACTTACCGATCACAATGTTGGAGGCGTGGTGTTAGTCTCAATATTTGGATTTTTACTTATATGTTGCATGATGTTCTTATATATGATATCAGATATGCAAATTTGAAATGATTATGTTAATTAAAATAATTTGATTTGATTTTATTGCTCTTACACCCAAACCTTCTCAAAATTACATATTTATACTTTCAAAAATATTAAAATTATTAATTTTGGATTAACAATTTGAAATAGAGATGACAATGCAGGCTAGCCCATTCTCTATAGGTTCGTCCCACATTTGGCCTGTAAAATGTAGGTTGGATCGACTTGTTCCGCATAAAATATGAGGGTTGATTTTACTAGCCTGTCTCACATAAGGGTTGATCTACGGGCTAACTCGCATAAGAAATATTTTTTTTTTAAATAATAAAGAATAAAATTTTAAATAATTTTTTTGAATAAATTTAATTCTATTTTTTATTTAGATGCATTAGATAAGTGGTCTCACAATATTATTCTCACGACACATGTGTAATAAGATATGAGTAAAAATTCGGGAATGTGAAATATAAGACTGCATGAAGAAAATATGAGGGTGTAGAAAGAAATTTCTAGATTTTTAAGTTGTGCGGGTCATGCGAGTCAGTCAGTTCTGCCCCGCACTTGACCCGTGTAGGCTTCGGGTTATGCGGAGCGAGCCTAAGCGAGTCAGCATGTTGTAATATACAGTCTGTCCCGCATTTTTCTCAGCGAGCCACGGACTGACCCATATGGTCCATCTCGCTTTGCCATCCTAATCTGAAATATAAATTTACTGAATTGTGTAATCAGACTACAAAATTTGTATTCGAGATGGTACATGACTTAAGTGTAAATTTTATATTTTAAATTGTGCAATTTAAAATACAAATTTTATTTTATATTACAAATTTCAGAATATATTGTTTTTCAAAATATAAAAAACTAAAAATTTTATTTTTTTATTTTATAATTTGGAAAGTCTTTTGGATTTCATATTCTTCAATTGAAAAAAAATTAATAAAAAATGTTAAAAGATAATTTATGTATTTTTCGAAGTAGGGGTACAAAAATAAACACATGGAGGTACAGGAAGAAATTTGCCATATTTTACTACTGATAGGGCCATATCTTTCAACCACAAAGCCTCCTAATGATGACCCATAATTAGGACTGTTTCTTCCTGCACCTCCATATCTTCTTCTGCCACCTCCATACACAACATGAAAATACATTTTTATCCTTCTTGTGTCACCCCCATAGAGTAGTTTCCGAATTATGTAATTCGGAAACTCATTTGAAAAAAGACTTCTGGATTACATAATCCGGAAGTTAAATAAGAATTCCGGATTATGTATCTGAAAAATGTCTTCCAGATTATGTAATCCGGTAGCTAACTACAAATTTAAAAAATGACTTCCAGATTACATAATCCAGAATATTATAAAGGGACATTTTTGAAAATTTGAAAACTTATGGAAGTGAGAGAAGAAGGTACGAAGGTCCAGGAATAAACAGTCCATAATTAGTAGGGGCAAATAAGCTAACTAGCCCAATCTGGGCAGGCTTATTAATAACTAAAACTTGCATGTTGGGTATTTTTTTCTCCACCCTACATTTTTTTTCCTGCATCCCTACATTCTATATGCAATACTAGAATTATCTTTGATAATTTTGAATGATTCTAGAATAAGAGTTCCATAAGTAAATGATATTTTCAGAAAACAAAAAGTCATTTTAGAATATTTTTTTTGGAAAACATTTTTTATTTTTTAGAATGATAAATTCAGAATTCATAAAATGTGTTTAAAAAAATGTTATGAAAATATTTCGAAAAGAGTAATCCAAAAGTTTTTTTAAAAGGAGTAAAATAGTCTTTTCAGCTAATAATGAGGTACAGAAAGTCATTTGTCGGGTGCACGGTGAAATAACTTGCATCTTTTATCAATTTTTCACCTACCCACTTTCATTGTAGAATTAGTATTTTGAATGTAATTATTATATTTCAAAATATTTATTCAGAATGAAATACAACGAACCAAGATTTTTATAGGATAAAATAAATATTCCAAATTTAAATGAGATAAATTCAAGGACACATCTTCACACTTTTATGAATATAGTCACCGATGTATAGATTTTCTTATAGATTTATACAAATGATTTGACATAACTTTTTTTAATTTCTATATATATTTATTTATATAAAGTTTAATTCAATGTATAAAAAAATTGTTTTTCTTAAAGGAGTTTGTCTAAAAATATCCTTAATCAACCTAACTTATTCAAAAGTCGATTCTTCTATCCACCATATATGATTAATTTTATCCACAATCTATAAGTCAACTTTTTTTTTAACTTTTCCATGCCAGATAATGAAGCCTAAAAACTTTCCAATATTATTTGAGAATTTGTATTGGGTTAACATTAATTGCAAAAGTTATATAAATTTCCTAATTTAGGAAAAATGACAAAATTTATTTATTTTTAATGTAAATGAAAAGTTTGAATAAAAACACAAATAATTTGTTAAAATGTTTATTTTTGTGCAAATCTCAATGATAGTAATTATTGACACTTTATCAATTTTAAAAATTTAGAAGATGAAAAGAAAATTGCATATATACCTTTGTCTGTAAGGGTGTGTTTGGATTAGAGGGTGTGGGGGAGTGAAAAGTTGAGGGTGAGTGAGAGTGAAAGTGTGAAGAAAGTTGAAGTTGTTTGGATTGAGGTATGTTAGAGTGGATGTGTGAGGAAAATTTATTGAAATTTGTGAGTGATGTGATAGTTGTAAGAATATTATAAATTATTTTGAATAGTAAAGTTTGTAAGATTACAATTTTACCATTGTATATAAAAAAAGAATAAATAATTATTAATCCTATTTCATATTTTAGTTTATTATAATTTAAAATTAAAGTATAATTTTATTATTTAACATTTTATTAATTAAAAATTATTTTTTATTTAAGTTAATTTATTTACATAATTTTAATATTATATATGATTTTTTAAATTATGTTATGTTATATATATAAAAATATATATAAAATTAATTTTAATAATAATTTTCATTATTATGAATAGCAAAATGAATATATTTTAAAGAGAAAATAGAAATTTAGAATATAACATGAATGTTAAGTAGGTGTCAAAATATATAATATAAAGTCATTACATGAAGAACATAATAATGTTAATTAGAAAAAGAAAAGACATTCCCAGTAATAACATTTTAATCCTCATTGTGGAGACCTTCAAACGGTTTTCTAGAAGACATATCTTATTCTGTTGTATGATAATAATTTTATCTTTTTCATCGGCAACGTCTTCAATGCACCATTTGAAAAAATTACAGCCTAGAACCATGCCACTTCTAATCTATTTTGAAGAAAACAATAAAATTGAACAATGAATAAGTTTAAAATAACATTCTTAAGTTTGTTTCAAACCTATTTGAATAAATTTTACCTTGTAGTTGGGACAACCCCAAAATTATTTTCCAGCATTTTTATGTGTTGTCGCTATTCTCAAAACAACAAATTGTCCACAATCACAAATAGGATCAACGAAGGCACTTGTGCTCTCAGTAGCATGGGTAAAAGTACCACGTTTTTGCACACTACAACCAATACAACTAGATGACGACGTGTTGTGATACGCAGACATTGAATGACACTTAACCAATGCTGTCGAAGTAATAAGATGGTAAAAAAGTTGCATTAAAAACAATATGATTATGTAAATAAGTAGCATGAAAAGTAGCATAAAACCTTAACAATAACAATGTCAACGTCAAAAATAACAAAGCAAAATATTACATGTCCAATAACTAACAAAGACAGTCAAATATTACATGTCCAGTAACTAACAAAGACAGTCAAATATTACATGTCCAATAATTAAAGGTAACCCCTACGCAGAGATATGAAATCAATGCCTAGTCATAAATCCAAACAATTTTGTCATTCGACGCTCATATGGCATCCCAAATAGTTGCTTAACTCTTCTGGGATGGTCACATAAAAACTCGTAGCATTGATCAATGAGTTTTTCATCTTGAATGTTTAGCTCCACGAGCATTGCCCAAATATCAGACTCTGAGTACTGGTATGAGGCATGGCGTCGATGGTGGTGTACATGCTGAGCATATAGGTCGTTTCTTCTTCTAATTTCGGCAGCTATATCTTGAGCTGTCGTTGCCTGTGCACGAGCAATATTCACCAACTGAGAGGCATTTTCATTTCCATCCTTCATTGATGACACGCATTGTTGAAGATTACTATTCAACATTGCAAATTGATCATCAATGTCGTCCATAGTGGGGCCTTATCTCTTTGATCCTTGGGATGAGGATGTGCCCGCAGAGCCAGCAGACGGCATAGAAGGAGTGTTTGAGGGTGTGTCTGAAGGAGTGTCACTAGATTGGAATTGAGGAGCAGGTGATCGTGGCACGTAGTCATCTGCCTCCTCAAAGTTCAGTTGTTCGGGGATATAATCCATATTATTCTCCCCAAGGTTGACACTGAAATTGGTCATGTCAGGAGGTGAATTGATGTCACGGGCTGTCTTGACCCGACTTCCCGTGGCTCTATCATTAGACCACAACTCCTCCATGAGGTTATAATGGCGAATGGGATTGAAATGCCATTTCGCCGCAGATGGTTTGGCCTACATACATTTCACATATTAGTATATGATGCGAAATGTGAAGTTAAATGTAATTGTTACATAAAAAAGTACTTATCATTGTACCTTAATCAGCTCACTCCAAACTTCGTCCTCGACTTCAAAAAGTTTGGTGGTCTGAATCCATGCGAAACCACTCAATCCACCAAACAAATCATGGATTTCCCTCCACCTGTCCTTCAGGCTTTTCTAGCGGTTCTTCACATTATTTTTCTTAAGACCCGATAAGTCTGCCTCATTTAAAGCCATAACTATGTTAGTGTATCCTTGAGTGGTCCAGCTACCATCAATTCTACACCCTTTTCGTACCTCGTCAATCATTGCATTCAACAAAATTAGGTCCATCTCCGCCGTCCACTTGGTGAACTCTCGATAAGAACTTGATGAATTTGAAGCCACATTTTTCCCGCGATCCATCTAATTAACTTAAATAAAGTTAGGATGACAAACATTGAAAAATGGTAGAAAATATATTATTTCATGAAATTAATTGTTTACATAATCTTGCCACATTTTGTTTGCTATAGTGTCCCTAATATCACACCCTAGCCTGTAATCATGTTCACGAGCATGGGTGGTGCTTGGTTGGACATCTTGTTCTAACAATTCATTATCTACTTCTTTAAGCAGAGACTCATCATTGTCGATCCCGCGTAGAAAGTTATGTACAATACAACAAGCTAAAACAATTTTTGTCATAGTATCCACATCATAATGTGGCTTAGTCCCACTGGCTATAATTGGAAAACGTTTTTTAAGCACCCCAAAGGTTCTCTCAATTACATTCCTAAGTGATGAATTTCGATGATTAAAAAACTCTTTTGCATTTTGTGGCCCTCTTCGCGAATATTCTTTCAAATGGTATTTCACCCCGCGATAAGGTGTTATTATATTTCGTTTTAACATACAACCTGCATCACCAAGATAGTATTTTCCTACAAAGATTGTGGAAAGTTGGGTTAGTATATAGTACTACAACCTTTTAATTCTTCTGCATACCCAATCCCCTATAACTAACCTTCTGGAATAACCAAAGGATCGCCTCGTACCAAAGCATCTTTCAATATCCTTGAATCGGAGGCAGTTCCTTCCCAACCGGCTAAGACATATGTGAACTTCATGTCAAAGTCATAGGCTGCAAATATGTTTTGGGTTGGCCAATCTTTTCTCCCTCGAAAACGAGGCGCATCAGCACGTGCAACCTTAGCACGTACATGACTCCCATCTATGACCCCTAAACAATCCTAATGTAAACAAAAATTCATAACTTTAATTAAACACAAACTAAAGAAGACATTACACATAATTTCAAGTAATGTTATTATCCACAAACCTTAAAGTAGGGGAAAAATCGTCTGTTGTTAAGGATGTGTGGTTCTACAACTGTTCCATTTGGTTGAATTAAGAATTCTCCCTCCAATCTTAAAATTGCACTCAAAACATTATGAAAGTGACGGGAAACTGTTTCTCCAGACCGATGGAAAAAGAATGACACACTTCGATTCTTCACATTATGCTCAATAATGTGCAGAAATTTCGCTACTTGTTCTTCCACGGTTGATCGATATGCATCTTTAACAAGTCCAGTTCCCCGTATTCGTTCACATAATTTAATGAAAGCTTCCGGTCCCATGCAAATAATGTGACGAGATTCTTCAGTGTGAACCAAGTACTCCATCAATTCTTGTCTGCGATGCTCTTTTTGTGGTTGGGACTCACTGATACAGTTGCTTGTAGTAGGCACCGTGCGTAACAATTTCAATCCAAAAGCAATCATACAAAGAATCATGATTGATGCACCTTGATTATTATTTTTATTTGTTTCTTCGATTTGTGAAATTAAATTCATGTTTGCCGCAACAAGATCGTCATAAATTGCAATTGTTTCCTTAAAGTGTACCATCTCTGCCTCGTCATAATTTCTTTTCGAATTCATACCGAACACGGTTACCATATCGGTGTAAAAGTACACCAATACAGTTACCCTAAAACGTACTTTTAATTAATTTTAATAAAAAAATTATTATAAATTACTATATCATTGAATAACATAATTTAATCAAACAACAAATAAATATAAACAAACAAAATAATTTATGTACCATCTAAACAAATATTAACTAAACATTATCAAATTTTATTTAGATTCTGTAAAAATATTATTTACAAATAAAATATTATTTCTTATAAACAATTTAATTTTTAAACACTAATAACTATATACAATTATTATTACAAATTCAAATTTCTTACCTAAACTTTACAAATTTCTGTTTCCATTATGTAAATCATTCATTTCATACAAATAAATATTTTTCCTTAAATGTTAAAAAAATAATAACTATCTACAAAAATTAAAACAATAAATCAAATAAAGGAATTAATTTAATTAACTAAACTCCTTAACATATTTAATTAACTATCTACTAACTCCTTAACATAATTAACTAAACTAAAGTTTAAACAAATTATATTACAACCAACATTAATTTACTAAGTCCTTAACATAATTAACTAAACTAAATTCTAAAAAAAAAATTACAAAACCTTAATCATCCAAACATAAATTAAAAAAAATAACTTTACATAAAAAATTTAAAAACATGAAGATAAGCACTCAAGAACAGCACAATAGGGATGACTGATAGGATGAAGAACACACCACCACGAGTGCCTGAAAACCACATAAAACAAATTAAGAAACAAATAAATTCACAAAATTTAGAACATAATTGATTATCCCATCAGTTATATACACAAGATAATCGATTATCCACGTATAATCGATTATGTTAGTAGGCAAAAAACAAGCATAATCGATTATGACAATGCATAATCGATTATGACCCTTTTTCCACACTTCAGATAATCGATTATGGGTTGAAATTTTTACAGATAATCGGTTAGTGCCTTTACTTAATCGATTATCTACACCATAATCGATTATGTGACCAGTGCGAGTTCAACCATAATCGATTAAGCACCATTCAAAGACATGCTCTCACCTCAGATGAACCCACAAATGAATCCAGATGAACCCAGAGATGAACCCAGAGATGAACCCAACACGTGAGATGAACAACCTATACGTAACTCAAGCCCCTACCACACACTATGATGGCTTACGAATCTCTCCAACCACACTACACTACACACTCTAATGGCTTCGCTTTCTTTGCTTATCTGTGAATGGAGGAACCAGCTTCATGCATCGTTTTATATAGCATTTAACCAGCTTCATTCCACACCTACCTCACCCACTGCATTCACTCAGCTTTCACACTTTCACACGGTCAAACGATTCCAGAGCCAAGTCAGGAATTTGATGCTTTCATGTGGCATGCATGCAGGGGCACTGTTCAACACAAAAGCAAGGGCACCAACATAACTTCTTATGAATGACGTGGCATTCGCTCTCCTCTGCTCAACTTTCTCTTCATCTCAAGGGAGAACCGAAATTCACTTCCCTTTCTCTTTCCTTTCACCCTCATCCGCAACAATACATGGATCCAAATGGGTTGGTGTTGTGACTTCCGTCGTCGACAACAGTACCACCCTTGGAAGCAAACAAACCCTGAAAGAGAATACAATATAATTTAAATGAGACAAAATATAATTTATTAGCAATATTCTTTATATTTTGTTGTAACATGTTGAATTAAGGTTTAAATTCTTGTTCATATATTTAATATCCAATAATATCTTGAATAGAATTGTATTTGAATTCTCTAAGATAATAATACATTACTAAGAATCACGTTCAATAAACCCACAACATTTATGAAAGAGACTAAAAAAAAAAACATAGAACATTTATGCATTGTGAAAAACATTTTAATCTCACAGACTCACTGTCACAACATAATCATAGGACTGCAAAACTGTTGTTCACCCCACAACACCTGCACAATGAAAAACACACATTTTATCATCTAGTTACAGTTTATCCAATAATTTTACCACTTGCCCTTAAAACGAAAGGTGACATATGTACCATATATATATATATATATATATATATATATATATATATATATATATATATAACTTCAAGAATTATCAAATTATCATTTTTCTTTTGAAAACATGTAAACACTTATTTGCTTCTTAGGTTGTTACTTTTTCTCGTAAATTCATCTTTGCATATTAAGTGATCATGTGCAATTTCAGTGCTAATTGGGTGTAGATGCCAACAGAATGTACATTAATTCAAGGGTTAATCTTTCACAAGTTACTATCACTTCACTCATTATAACCATATTGAAAATTAATCTTCATCTTTCTATGTTAAAATAATTTATTATACTTTATAATTATATCGTGTATAAAAAAATTTCAGTTTTTTAATATTTGATATTTTAATTTATAGGGAAGTCAAAATATATTATTTTTCATAATAAGTTTAGGTACTTAATATTATGATTTTTGGAGTCACAATATAATCTTAGATATCTCTTATATGGACAACAATGTGTGTATTATACAATCATATATGTTATCATCATCGTATCTTATGGACATCTTCATGTTTATGTGCGGACACACATCATACAACATATATATGCCACAATATAAACCAATTTTAAAGACAAAAGATAATTAGTTGTTATAGTGACCAAATTAGATATTATTTTAGAGACTAAAAAAATTATTGATTTCTACATTAGTTTCTATCATTAGTTTCTATCATTGATAAATAGTTTCTAAATTGGTATCTAATTAATTACCAAAACTTTTGCTATCAAATTTAGAATCTAAATAATTGATAGTTAAAACCTTAGTAGCTAATTAAATACCAATTTAGAAACATTTATCAATAATAGAAACTAATTTAGAAACCAATAATTTTTTTAGTCTTTAAAATAATATATAATTTAATCATTATAACAATTAATTATTTTTGCTCTCTAAAATTGATTTCTATTCAATAATTTTATTGCAGTGTAATAATATAAACTAATTTAGACATCAATAATGATTTCATTATTTTGTGATACTATTAAAATTCATTTCTATTTAATGATTTTATTATATTCTCACATCTCTAAATAATCTTACTAAATGATTATAATTTAATTAACTCCTTTGCTTTACGTAAGATGTCTAATTAAACAACTTCAAAATATCCTTAAAACTTAGTCAAAATCTCTAAATTATCACTTATCACTTACATTTCTCTTTCATAATCCAAGAAAAGAATTATAGTTATTATAGATATATGAATTTTCTATTAAAATAAAGAATAAAACTATTATAACTTATTTATATATTTTTTTGTTTTTTTTTATCAATTAAAAATTGTATCATAGTTTGTTTCCATAATGCTACTACAAGACAAAAGTTTGTTTTCTTGTTTTTTAATAGAAAAAGTGAAAGGGGACATATAAATTCTGTATTAATTACAAGTATTGTATGAAGAGTTTTCTAAATTTACGATGAACGTATAAGATTGCAAATATGATATTATGAAATTTAATCACTATAAAAAAAATGAAATAAGGATTTTTAAAATTTCCAGCATTTGAGTTTTTAATATACAGATGGATAAATATATAAAATATATACGTAGAGAAAATAACATATTTTATGTGAGAGTGAGATAGATAAGTCATGATCACGCATTAAAATTATTGTAATCAACAAATATTGAAACTCACAAGTCTAGTAATTTTTGTAAAATATATCTTTGGTCACATGGCATTAAATTTTAATAATTCATGGTTGTATAACTTAAAATTACTACTACCATTATATATGCCTCCAGATTATATATACAAACACGTGGAAAAATTGTTTTAGCTTCATTCTATTTTGATGAAAAACTAGGTTAAAATATATTTTGTATTCTTGATCTTATTTTTAATATCATCTAGTCTTTAAACTTTTAATTTTAAGTCATTTAGTTGAAGTAATACTTGCATTGTATTGCACATTAATTTTGCAGCAATTTCAACCTACCAATAAGGTAAATGAGTAAAAACAACTCCAATTTAAAGGTTAACAAACTTTGAGATGATAACTACCAAAATAAAATGAAAACAGTTTAATATATATATATATATATATATATATATAATGCATTATATTTTATACTGTCAAGCATTTGTTACTACGTAATTAAAAATCATTGATTTTATATCTAAAATGATTTATAATTAGTAAATGGTTTAAAATTGTCACAAAATATGTTTTAAAAAAGAGTGATAAAATTATTTTGAAATTCACATAAGGATAAAAACTACTCAAATTTAAGAGTTACATGAGTAATTGTTTAAATAAACAAAAGGGTGAAAATTATATATTTAAAATATAAAAATGAAGAAAAAGTTCCAATTTCATCAACTTTACACCAATGTATTAATTTCTTATAAGTTCTAGCTGGATTTAAATATTATGATCCTTCCTTTCTGATCATTCGACCCTTTGCTCGAAATAAAAGGGAATGAAAACCCTAAAAGTGTCTCTTGGAGGTTGTAGGGGTCAATATATTTGTTGCGTGGATTACAACCATTCATGTACTTGATGAAATGCATGGAATGATCCAGATGTAATACAATTTTATTATTTATATGAATACCATGTTTATCCTTATCGTATCAATCACCATTTCTTATTTTCTTCTGGATCCACTCTCTTCATTCTTCTTCTTTAACATTTGTTTCCATGTCATTCCCTACTTATGGGGTTTTTAATTGTTCTTTTGCCAGTTCATATCAATGCTTTGGAACACATTCAAATAAAAAATAATGGGTGGTAGATCAACGTGTGTATTATCAATGCAATAATATATATAAAGTAAATTTTCATAGTCAGCCAGCTACATTTTTGTATCATTGCTTTCTGTATCTAGAAAATGGAAACTGTTTAATATTCCTTTGATTGGAATAAAAAAATGTTTGATAGAGAACTCTATCGAACCTCCACATCCCCAACCATTCCTAATGTTTCCTTTTAAATGAATAAAATAAAGTATTATTAAATAATCAGATATATATAACTATTTTTGTCTATGATTTCTGTTGTTGATTTGACTGGAAATATAATTTCAAATCAAGGAAGGCATTGATTATATAATAAAACGAATAGAAAAAGAAACATGCATGTATTTTTATTTTATTCAGAGCATGCATGTATATTTATGTGGTAGATTTAAAAGGTTTGCCCAAGAAAATAACGAAGGGAAAGAAAGGTGAAATAGGGTCCTAGTGGTCCTCAGGTGATATGTAATGACTTCCTGATTGTATAGGAGTGTATTTCAAATGTTTTTAACTCATTCAACGTAAATTATAATAGTTATAGCTATAACTGTTTCTTTACCATGTATTTATTATATTGTATTATATTAATTTATGTTTTCGATCGTGGGTTCGATCGGTACAATTAATATAGAGAAAAAAAAACATACACATTCGTGTGCTTATTAATTATATTTAGAAAGATTTCAAAAATATACTTAATTACGTTATAAAATTTTCATATAAATAAGTATTTTTAATTGATTTTTTTATTAAAAATAATTTTATTTTATTGAATTTTGAATTGAGTTTCTCTCCTTTTAACTATGGTGATGTGATTTTTTTTGTCATCGTCATTCTTTGGTGTTTTTTCACTTGAAAAAAACTAAAATAAAATACTTAATTAAGTTTCAATTTTTTCATAAAGTAAATTTTTTAAATTAAATTTTTTGTTAATTTTTTTTATCATGTTTAATATCTTTATGTTTTTCTATTGAGTTCCTACATTTATTTAATTTTTTAGTCTCAAATATAATGCTACAAACTTAGACAATAAAATATAAAAAAAATGACATTTTCTTTGATGTATCCAATTTAAAATTTAAAATATTGTAGGATTCACACATTTTAAACATGAGCACACTCTAACTTGAACACATATTGATCTGGTCGGTCATCGGTAGTTGATGACGTCAGCAGAAGATAATCACGTGGACCACTCGTAGGGTGACACGTGGATCGGGTGACAGAAAGACCAGGGAGGAGGTCATCCAAAGAGGTGATCGGTGGTCAGTAGCCAGGTGGCCACCGACAGATCAGTTGGCAGAGAGGTCAGGGGACAGATCACCCAGAACGGTGATCGGTGGTCAGTAACCAAGCGGTCACCGACAGACTAGTTCCCAGATGAACGCTTGGCGGCAGAACGCGAGAAGTAATAGAGCACCGATCAGTCATCGAGTGCATGTTCATCGGGGTCTCGTGTTACACGCAGTTAAGCTGGGACTGAGGTTCCCAGCGAGAGCGTTACGCACGAACCTCGCATGAACATATCTCAGAGAATCGTGCATGAGAGTGGCCTGAGGGAGTTGGTAAACCGGTCAGTGATTGGTGACTCCCTCAACCCATTACGTGCATGACATCGTGAAGGGGAAATCGTTTGCGCAGAGAGCAATGCTTGGTGAGTGTGCCTAGACCAACCACACCTGGCGTTCTCCTGAGAGTATGCGATTTACCCAGATAGAAGGAATGCGCTAAGTTACTCCGCAAGGGAATGACTTAGACACACAGAGAGAAGCGCTAGAGCCCTTCAAGTAGTGACACGTATGTGGTTAGTTGCATGCCTCCACGTGTCATCATCTGAGAGGGGCGCGGTCCAGACAAAGGTGCACTCCGTACCGCTAAAGGTACAGACAAGCGCAGACACGCTCAGACACTCCCGTTTTACTGATTCTGGAGGTACGTTGCCACAGAAAAGCACAACAGGATTCTGACACATGCCAGAGAGGCATAACAGAATTCTGTTAGGCGCAGATACAGAGGGAGGCATAAAAGAGAATCAGAGTGAGATTCAGAGGAGAGTTTTTACACGTTGTTTTTACACACATTATTTCTCTAGTGATTCTGTGATCTAACTTGAGCGTCGGAGCGCCACCGGCCGCAGAGGCGCCACTGTGTGTTTTTCAGGTTCTTAGAGAGGCTATATGTGGAGCGGACTTGGAGGGCACGTGGTGTCAAGTTGGTGAGGAAGATCGTGACGAGGCAACGCTCTTGCGCTAAGTCAACCGGCAGGATCACATATATTCATAGATTTTTCTAACTTAGAACACATATATTCATAGATTTTTCACCTTTAAAGGTTGAGTTTGGGGTTTTGATTTGTTCAAGATAATGAGTCTTGTTCATAGGATTGGATATATGCACGAGTATTCGATCTAAGTCATTTCAAAATAAAAAATAAGGCAATACAAACATTTTTCTTAGTCGGGATTATATAGACAAACGATAACTAACTTCAAACAACTTCAGATACAGTGAGACTCTACTTAAACGATGTCAATCTAGTGTAAAAAAGCTACTTTGTTTCATTATGCTTAACAAGACCCTCTGTCTCTAAATAAAATGGTAGATATTAAGGTGTTTTTAGGTCTATAATAGACCTCTACACCATTGCTACACACATTAAATGCTTATAGTTTAAAGTCTCTTATAATGTCTTTGGGAAGAACAATTTTATTCCATAAATTAATACTAAAACAAAAATCAAATCAATCATGTGGAAACACGAAAAAATAGTTTAAATACTCAAATTTATGACACTCTTAAAACTTAATTAAGTCTCACTTTTATTTTTATTTTTCAAGTGAATACACTTAAAAAATAACAATATAAAGTAACAAAGGACAATAATTAAATACTTAAATTTATGAAAGACTTAAAATTTGATTAAACTTATACTGAAAAAATTATTAAATAAAAAACTAATTTTAAAGAAAAATAATAATTAGTTGTTATAGTAACTAAATTAGAGATCATTTTAGAGACTAAAAAAATTATTGGTTTCTAAATTAGTTTCTAAATAATTGGTTTCTAAATTGGTTTCTAAATAATTGATAGTTAAAATTTGGTGGCTAATTAGATACCAATTTAGAAACTTTTTATCAACCATATAAACTAATTTAGAAACCAGTAATATTTTTAGTCTCTAAAATAATTTTTAATTTAGTCACTGTAGCAACTAATTATTTTTTTTATTTTTTATCTCTAAAATTGGTTTCTATGTAATAATTTTCTTGTAATATATATATATATATATATAATGAAATTATATATTATAAAAGACACAAACTTTGACTCCGTATGAAAGAAAATAAAAAGAAAAAGACAAATTCATAGTCATCACAGTATTAATATATCTTGTAAAATAGTTTGATAGAATATTGTTTCAAAATCAACAGAATGATTGTTAATAAAAATTAAAGAATTAGCATGATGCATCTCTTAAAAGAAAATTAGTCAACTGGCTGCATGCATAGCATTTTGCAGCATGTACTTCTTTATATGGTAAAGTATTTTCACTTTCCAATGTTTTATACTTATCATTGGATTACGATGGAACAAGGTTCTATTACATCCAGAGAAAAGGAAGATAGATATTTTCAGAAAAAAAAAGATAAACAAAGTAATTTTATTACAGAGATAAGGGATATACCTCTAATCCATTTACAAATGACTGTGAATTCACAGCACTAACAGAATATTAGAAGCACTAATATATACCAACATTTTTTTTTATATATATATAAACTATAGGAAACAAAAGTTATCATACAAAATTACTGTCAAACTGTAAAAGTATAAAAAACATCGAGACCAAATTTATATACATATATGTATTGTAAAAATACTTTAATTAATCTGTTTTTTGTCATAAAATAAAATTGAGGCTGTACAAAGCATCCATAAAGGTCAAAAGTAAGAATCTTAAAGCAGTAATTAAAATACGAAGCAAGCATTATTAAAATAGGAAGAAGACAGAGTTGGTGCACTTTAGTGGGTGAATTTAGGGTTCTAAATCCACGTAGGTTATTCCTTTCTGAGGCTGAACTTTTACTAAGGAATTTTTCTTTCTAACTTTCAACTCCAAACCCATTAATTTGATTCCCACCACTTGATAATGACATTTGGGTTGCTGCCAGAAAATAAACTATTAACATCTTCGTATGTGACAGACAATGCAATACTTTATACTTAATATGAATTTCTTTATCCTCATCCACTACCACTGGAATCATCTGTTGCCGATTTTTCCAAGTGCTAAACATTTTTTTCGTTTCAGTTGTAGTATTGAACATTCGTGGGTGTGTTTTGAATCAAATTTCTATAAATATTAGAGATAAAATAATATAGAATGTAAAGTATTCAATTAGTCTACGTCAACACCAACACAATGTATAGTGTCGTTCATGGCCAACGTTATGCTAATTAGTATCGACTTTGATTTCTGTTTTAATTTTATATGTTTTACTTGTGTTGCTTATGACTTGTACAACTTATTTATGTATTAATTCTAAATTATGATTGGCTTTTATGAAGAATGTAAGAGATTGTCTATTAAAAAACGTATAATAGTATTAACTTTAATTTGATTGTTTATTATTCACCACTTGTATAAGATAGTTTTTGTTTTACTTGTCTTAGTGATTTTTTTTATCTATATACAAAGACATGTTTTACTCTTTTGGAGTTATATTGTAGGTTGTATTGAAACATCTTTTGTGTATAAAACCTTCTCTTACAATCTAGTTGTTGTTTTTTTTTTAATTTTATTGTTGTGTGAATCCAACAATTGGTGTCATATAAAAAAAAAATCAATAAGATACAATCATCAAGTTTGACATTGAGAAGTTTTTTTTTATGAGAATGAATTTAGATTATTGAGAATCAAGATGAAAGTTATCTTGATACAACAAAGATGTCCTGATGCGATAAAGGGTGAGACGAATATGTCAATGTGTTTGTCTCAGAAGGAGAAGACTGACATGATCAACAAAGCTAGAAGCATCATAATTATGTGTTTTGGAGATATGACACTCGGGAAAGTTGTGAAGGAGTAACTACAAGAAAATTATTAAATAGAAACTAAATTTAGATACCAAAATAATTAGTTACTATATGGACTAAATTAAAGATAATTTTATAAACTAAAAAAAATATTATTGGTATCTAAAGTAATTTCTATTATTAACAAAAAGTTATGAAGTAGTTTCTAAATTGTTTCTAACCATTAGCTACTAAGGTTTTAGCTACCATGTATCTTGAGAACATTGAAGTGAAGCTCAAAGATAAAGATAAGACTTTACTTTTTCTTAATGTCTTGCTTAATACATTTGAGCATTTCAAAGACACTTTGGTGTTCGACAAGGAAAATCATTATTATGGAGAAGGTACATACCTCAATTTGAACTAAGAAACTACAAAACCTTCAAGAGTATAAGACAA
Source organism: Phaseolus vulgaris (assembly GCF_000499845.2). Classification (NCBI taxonomy): domain Eukaryota; kingdom Viridiplantae; phylum Streptophyta; class Magnoliopsida; order Fabales; family Fabaceae; genus Phaseolus; species Phaseolus vulgaris. The sequence continues at coordinate 38,420,424 of NC_023759.2, forward strand.
ACGATAATGAGTTGATTTTGAATGTTTCAAATTGAAGGAGTAATAAAATAAGGGAGGTGAAATTTAAGAAATCAAAACATTCATCAAATGATAGGGTGAAAAAAGGAACTTAGTGTTATCACTAGTGCAAAAAGATTAAAAGAATACTCCTTATTAAGTGCGGGTTTGTGATTAAACGCATTTGTAAAAAACGCGGTGGCATTTTTTTAAATTAATTTGATTTACAAATGCGGTTCTAGAGTAAAACCGCATTTGTAAATCAGTGCACATGATTTACAAATGCGGTTATATGAAAAACCGCATTTGTAAATCAATGTGCACTGATTTACAAATGCGGTTTTTCATATAACCGCATTTGTAAATCATTGGCATTGATTTACAAATGCGATTTTACTCTAGAACCGCATTTGTAAATGTTTTTTTCCCTAAAAATTTGAAGCGCGCCACTCCAGTTTCAGACTTTCACTTTCTTCTTCGCTCTGCCCTTCGTTTCCACTGTTCTTGCGCGCGCGTCCTCTCTGCATTTTCCTTCCTTTTCACCATTGTAAGTTTCGTTCATCATTCATTTTCGTTCCTTACTTCGTTGGCATTGGTATTTTCGTTCCTTACTTCGTTGGCGCATTTGCATTTTAGGTTACTGTTCCATTGTATTTGCTGCTTCATATTTGGTCTTCGCTGGTCTGTACCTGCTCCGCCACCGCCACCGCTTCCGCCGCCGCCTTTGTCGCGTGCCTCTGCCACTCTGATCACCAGCAACCTTGGTTCACGGAAAGGTTGGTGTTCTATTTAAATTTTTTTGAATTTTTATTTAATATTTTGAATTTATATTTTTGTCTATTATAATTTATATATTATTATATATAAATTTGTATTATATAATTTGTATTTTCTTAAATTTATATTATATATTTAGTTAGTGTAGGGATATCGTGTGCGGAAGCGTAATAATTTCAACCAAAGATTATGAGAAATTAAAGTAACAAGTAAAGTGAGAATGATACCAGAATTTTTAGGTGGAAAACCCCTTTAAATAGAGGTAAAAAACCACCGGCAAGAGAGCCAAAACTTCTACTATAATGGTACTGGGAGTACAATAAAATTCCTCTCAGGCTAATAGATAAATAGCCCCAAAACAAATTCTCTCTATATGGGTTAAACACTTACACCCAAAAGCAGAAATGGAGAGTATAAGAAAAGAGGGAGGAAGCAAGTGTGTGTTGTTGTTTGTTGTGTTGTGTTGTGTGTTTGTAGTGTATTACATTGCTTGAAGTAGGCCACTATATATAGTGGTTCTAGGAGACAACAATAATAAATACAATTAATGGTAATTAACCTCCCATTGATTGCAATTGATTGTGGTAATTAACCTCCCATTGATTGCAATTGATTGTGGCAATTAACCTCCCATTTATGCCAAGATAACGGTAAAGGTGAGTCATAAACCACAAATCTCCACCTTGACTTGCCTTTGACTGGAACACTCTCTCGCCATGAAGCCTTGATTAAGTATGGATAATACCAGCTAAGTTCAGGCAATGATCGAACTTAGCCGATGGAAGTGGCTTGGTCAACATGTCTGCAGGATTTTCGGTCGTATGAATTTTTTCAACAATTATATCTCCTGTATCAACAATGTCTCGGATAAAATGGTGTTTAATTTCAATGTGCTTGGTCCTTGAGTGATACTTACTGTTCCTGGTCAAGTGGACATCACTCTGACTATCACAAAATATAACAAGAACATCTTGTTGAAGACCAAGTTCACTTACCAAGCCTCGAAGCCATATAGCCTCTTTCATACCTTCTGTAGCAGCAATATATTATGCTTCAGTGGTGGACAAAACCGCAATGACTTGAAGTGAAGAATACCAGCTGATAGCAGACCCACATAGGGTAAAGATGTAAGCTGAAAGTGACCTTCTCCAGTCTAAATCACCACCATAGTCAGCATCAACATAGCCAACTGCTCATCCGGGATCGGCTCTATGTTGATCAAATACCAAACCAAGATATGGAGAACCTTTCAGATAACGAAGTATCCATTTAACGGCTTCCCAGTGTGTCTTGCCTGGATTATGCATGAACCTGCTAACAATGCTAACAGCATAAGCTAAATCAGGTCTAGTACATACCATTGCATACATGAGACTTCCAATTGCATTTGAATACGGGACATGTGACATGCGTCTTTTGTCCTCGTCTGATTTTGGACACTGATCTGATGACAACTTGAAGTGGGCGGCAATTGGAGTATTAACAGCTTTGCAGTCTCGCATTCCAAATTTGTCAAGCATCTTAAGAACAAACTTCTTTTGTGATAAAAAAAGTTTTCCAGCTTGACGATCTCTGTTGATCTCCATTCCCAAAATTTTCTTGGCAGGACCTAAGTCCTTCATATCAAATTCACTGCTAAGCTGGGCCTTTAACTTGTTAACTAAAGATTTATCTCTTGCAGCAATCAACATGTCATCAACATATAACAACAAGTATACAAAAGACCCATCAGATGTCTTTTGAAAATAAACAGTTATCATAGCTACTTCTGGAGTATCCATGTCCAACCATGAAAGAATCAAACCTCTTATACCATTGTCTTGGTGATTGCTTCAAGCCGTAAAGAGATTTTTTTCAAACGACATACATGGTCCTCCTTTCCAGGTACAACGAAGCCCTCAGGCTGCTGGATGTAAATCTCTTCCTCAAGATTACCATGAAGAAAAGCAGTTTTCACATCTAACTGTTCCAGCTCCAAATCATACAAGGCAACTAAAGCAAGTAATATACGTATTGAAGTATGACGAACAACAGGAGAAAAAACTTCATTAAAGTCAATACCTTTCTCTTGATCAAAACCTCTTACAACAAATCTTGCTTTATTCCTTGTACTCTCAACACCAGGGATCCCTTCTTTTCTCTTAAAGATCCACTTGCAACTAATGACTCGTTTTCCTTCTGGTAACTTCACCAATTCCCATGTTTCATTTTTGAGAAGACTCTCAACTTCTTCTTGCATAGCAGCAATATACTTTGTTGAGTTGTCACCAGAGATAGCTTCAGAGTAATTCTTGGGTTCACCTTCTTCACCCATCTCTTGTGCAATAGTTAAAGCATGAGCAATGTTGGCTGATTCTGCAATTAATCTTTGAGTCGGTTTTCTTGGTCTCTGTTGTGGAAGTTCTTGAGCCATAGACCACGGCGGTGGTAATCCTCGTCGTTTAGGTGGACATTGCTCATGTGGACTCAAATGTTCACTTGTACCATCCATAACAGTGACTTGATCATCTTGAGTACTGGAGGAATTGGGAACGTCTTCCTCATGAGCGGGTGTTTTAATCTCAAACTCCACCTTCTCTCGAGCATCTTCCTGGTCACCTGTATCAATTGAGGAAATGACAGTATCTTTTGCAGAAGAGAGCATAGCATTTTCATTAAAGGTCACATTTTGACTATGAATTACTTTATGAGATTCTGGGTCATATAAATGATAACCTTTAACCCCTGAGCCATAACCCAAGAAAATGCACTTCTTAGCACGAGGTTCTAATTTTCCCTCGTTTATATGAGAATAAGCAGGGCAACCAAATATTTTAAGATTAGAATAATCAACAGGGTTACCTGACCAAACTTCTTCTGGAATGTTGCAATCAATTGATCTGTTAGGAGAGCGGTTTATCAGATAACATGTCGTTGAAGCCGCTTCAGCCCAAAAAGATTTGCTCAAACCAGAATGGGAGAGCATGCAATGAACTCTCTCCAGGATAGTTCTATTCATTCTTTCTGCAACCCCGTTTTGTTGTGGAGTCCCTGGGATGGTGAAGTGTCTGGAAATGCCTTCCTTCTTGTAGAAATCATTGAATTCATTCGAACAGAACTCAAGGCCATTGTCTGTCCTTAACCTCTTTATCTTCTTGCCAGTCTGATTCTCAATCAATAATTTCCACTCTTTAAAAGTGGAAAATGCTTCATTCTTATGTTTGAGAAAATACACCCACAGTTTTCGTGAGAAATCATCAATAATTGTCATCATATAACGACATTTACCTCTGGAGGGAACTTTTGACGGACCCCAAAGATCCGAATGAATATAATCCAAAGTACCTTTGGTTCTGTGTATGGCTTTAGAAAAACTAACCTTTTTCTGCTTACCAAAAATGCAATGTTCACAAAAATCAACCTTTCCAGTACAGTGGTTACCAAGGTGACCCTTCTTCTTGAGGATTAGAATTCCCTTCTCACTCATGTGGCCTAATCTCATATGCCACAGCTTGGTGTTATCTCTGTTGGGTGAGGCAACAGCTGCAGAACCTGTAACTGTTGAACCCTGCAGCACATACAAACTATCACATCGAATTGCCTTTAGTAACACAAGAGCTCCTTTAGACACTTTTAAAACTCCACCTTCAGCTGAGTATCTACACCCATGAGATTCAAGGGTGCCCAAGGAAATGAGATTCCGTTTCAACTCAGGGACATATTTGACACCTGTTAAAGTTCTAACAATTCCATCATGTGTCTTGATTTTGATTGTTCCTTCACCAACAACTTTGCATTGAGCATCGTTTCCCATCAAAACAAGACCATTATAAACTGGTTCATATGTGGTAAACCAATCTCTATTGTGAGACATGTGAAAAGTACAACCAGAATCAAGAATCCATTCATTTCTAAACCTTTGTTCAGTGTTGGAAGCTATAAAACAATCCCCATCAGATTCAGTTTCAACAATACTAGCTTCGACAAATTTTTCTGGTTGTTTACCATTTCCCTTATCTTCTCTATCTTGCTTATTTTTCAATTTATAGCATTCAGAGATCTTGTGTCCCTTTTTCTTGCAATAACGACAATATTTGGAGTTCTTACCTCTAGATTTTGACCTAGATTTATGTTTATTGTTCCTACCTTTCTCTTGGTTTCTCCCTTTAACTACTAATCCTTCACAAGAATTTTCAGAATGAATTTGAGTATCAAATTTTTCTTTGGCTAGTAAATTAGTCTTGACATCATCAAAGCTTAAGGTAAGATAATTACCGTATAACATAATTTCTTTGAATTGTCGATGCGAGGGTGGTAGAGAAACAATAAGTAGAACTGCTTTATCCTCATCATCAATTTTAACATCCAAATTTTCAAAATCAATTATGATGGAATTAAATTCATCAAGGTGAGATTGGATAGGAGTACCTTCGGACATTCGGAGTGTAAAGAGTCGCTCCTTTAACCGGAGTTTGTTTGCAAGACTTTTGGTCATGTATAGAGACTCCAATTTACCCCATATGCCTGCTGTACTTTTCTCGTTGATGACCTCACGCAACACCTCACGGGACAAGCATAACTGGATTACAGACAATGCCTTTTCATCCATCTCATCCCACTGCTCCTCCGTCATAGTGGTTGGTCTCATCATTATACCTGCCAGAACTTTCTTTAAACCATTCTGGGTGAGAACAGCTAGCATCTGGACTCGCCAGATAGCAAAGCTGATTTTACCATCAAATTTCTCAATATCCAATTTCGACATTATTGAACAACAGATCCTGGTTGAATTATCGAAAAGCTCTGATGCCAACCAAAGATTTGTAGGGATATCGTGTGCAGAAGCGTAATAATTTCAACCAAAGATTATGAGAAATTAAAGTAACAAGTAAAGTGAGAATGATACCAGAATTTTTAGGTGGAAAACACCTTTAAATAGAGGTAAAAAATCACCGGCAAGAGAGCCAAAACTTCCACTATAATGGTACTGGGAGTACAATAATATTCCTCTCAGGCTAATAGATAAATAGCCCCAAAACAAATTCTCTATATATGGGTTAAACACTTACACCCAAAAGCAGAAATAGAGAGTATAAGAAAAGAGAGAGGAAGCAAGTGTGTGTTGCTGTTTGTTGTGTTGTGTTGTGTGTTTAGAAGTCAGACATTGTATAGATGTCATGCATGTTGAGAAGAATGTGTGTGATAGCTTAATTGGTACACTTCTTAACATTAACGGGAAGACGAAGGATGGTCTAAATGCTCGTTTAGATTTGATTGAGATGAACATACGCGACGAGTTGGCACCCATAGAAATGGGTAAGCGTACATATTTGCCTCCAGCCTGTTACACAATGTCAAAAGATGAAAAAATTAGTTTTTGTCAATGTCTAAAAGGTGTGAAAGTGCCACAAGGACATTCCTCAAATGTGAAGAGCCTAGTGTCAATGCAAGATTTGAAGTTAATTGGGTTGAAGTCTCATGATTGTCACATCTTGATGCAACAGTTGTTGCTGGTAGCTATCCGTGGGATCTTACCAAAAAATGTTAGACATACCATAACTCGTTTGTGCTCATTCTTCTCTTCCATCTGTTGTAAAGTCATTGATCCCTCAAAACTAGATGAACTTCAAAATGAAATTGTTGTTATCTTGTGTGAATTGGAGATGTTTTTTCCTCCGTCTTTTTTTGACATCATGGTTCATCTAGTGGTGCATCTGGTAAGAGAGGTTAGATTGTGTGGACCAGTGTACTTAAGATGGATGTATCCTGTTGAGCGGTATATGAAAATTTTGAAAGGTTATGTGAAAAATCATTATCGTCTAGAGGCTTCAATGATTGAAAGGTACATAGCTGAAGAAAGTATTGAATTTTGTTCAGAGTACATGACAAAAGCAAATCCAATAGGTGTTCCAGCTAATTCATGGCACCATAGGCATTCTACAAGTAAATGTTTACGTGGTGTGAATATTGTAAGCAAATCTCGATCAGAAGTCTTGCAAGCACATTTGTACATATTGAATAACACAGATGAAGTTGTACCTTACATAGAAGCTCATAAAGCCATTGTGAAGGCAAATAACCCAAGACAAGCAGAGAAATGGGTCTTGATGGAACATAATAGAACTTTCATGCCTTGGTTTAAAAACGAGGTGTTCAAGGATTTAACGACATCAAAGACCTTAACTTGGTTGGCTGTTGGATTGAAGTTTGATGTCATCTCATGTACAGCGTAAGAAGTGAATAATTATATATTTTACACGAAGTCCATAGATGAAAAGAGTACAGTTCAAAATTTTGGTGTTACTCTTGAAGCCGAGTCAATGCAGTTTTCGACTTTGAAATATACAAATCCAGTACTTGGATCAATGGCATACTATGGGTTTATAGAAGAGATATGGGAGATTGACTACACTAAGTTTTCCGTTCCAGTTTTCAAGTGTAAATGGGTTGACAATAAAAGTGGGGTTAAAATTGATGATTCAGGATTCACACTAGTGGACTTTCGAAAGATAGGGTATCGAGATGAGCCATTTATAATGGTTCAACAAGCACCTCAAGTTTTCTACGTGAAAGATCCTACGTCAGAACATTGGTATGTCGTTTTACACGGCAAAAAACAAGGGGAGACCATAGATGATATTGAAAATGGTGACCCCTGTTCATTCACACCAAAGATAATTAATAAAGATGACGATGTAGTTGATGATGTACACGCAACCCGTAAAGACCACAGTGAAGGAATTTACATATGAACTTTCAACCCCCATGCAAACTGTAAATAAGCATTTTAGATTTAGATTTTTATGTATTATTTTTATAAGATTTTAATTCGATGCAGATTAACTAATGTTTGTTACCTAATTTTTTTAACAGAGACATGGATGACGATCAGACCCCACTCAAACCTCGATCCGGACGAGGCAGCAGAGGACCTACTAGATTGAAGCGTCTCGCATTGAGACGTGCTGCTGGTGAGAAGACACGTGTTAACATTGACGTCAACACTAGAGTGGCTTTTGGTCCTAAGGCAGATGAGTTTATGAGCTATCTTGGAGTTGTTTCTCGTGAGAGGCTCTCCATTCTGATTAATTCATGGGATGAGGTGTCAGAGGTCGACCGTAACATGATCTGGGAGGATGTTCTAGTAAGCTTTACATTTTGATATAATGCTTTTTAATATTCATTGATTAATTTTAATTTGCTGATGTTATTTTGCAGGCAATCTTTGAAATTCCTGATGTGGAACCACTTCGTTCAAAGATTATATCCAATATCGGACTCAAATTTCGTACCTTTAAGTCAAGACTGATTTCGAGATACATTTTTGGCAACCTTAAAGACGAAAATCCATGTTTAAAGTACAAACATATTGATGAAGAGACATGACGTCTTTTTAAAGAAAGCCGTGAAAATGAGGCTTGGATGGTATGTGAAGTAACTTTTTTGTTTATATAACATTAATAAGTTTATCTTATTTACTTCAGTTTGTTTATTTCAATTATGACAGGATCGTCGGAAGAAAGCTCAAGAGATAGCTTTGAAGAATCTTACCCTGCACGTTATGTCTCGTTCGGGGTATCAAAAACTTGAGCAAACACTGATGGTGGAAAAGGAGAAATCTAAACAGGGAACATTGTCTGAGAATGTGGAAACAGGGGTCACTTCTCATCCATCACCACCTTTTCGCCATGTAAAATGGAAGAGGGCCCGAATTAAAAAGTCGGATGCACCAAGTTCTGAGCAATCCGGGGTTATCATCGAAAAAATTGTAAGTTATTTTTTTTTATTTTCATTTATTTTAAAGCATTAATTATATTAATGCTTGAAAATATGATTTTTGTGTACTCTTGCAGGATTCCTTGGAATCCGACGGTAAATTTGTTGCTGAAGGTCGTCACGATATTCTGGTTGAAGCAATTGGACGACCTGAGCACTCTGGTCGTGTTCGTGCAGCTGGACAAGGGGTTGGAATTAAACTATATTTTGGAGTTTCAGAATGACTGTGAGCACGAGGATTGTGAGCTACTGGTAGTGGGCGGCAAACTTCCTCGGGTGGTGGCCCTTGGAAAAGTCTATCAAAACGCCACCACCTTACATAACGTTCCTCTCTCCCCTGATGTGGCGAAGGTAACAGTTGAAAAAGTACGATTTCTGATGCTCGTGTTCCACTACCTTCAGATGAGGTAACCACTGTGGCCGATACATTTCAAACATTTGTTGCCTGGCCCAGAGAGCTCATTCGATCTATGCCCAAACCTCATGTAATAATTTCATTTCATTATATTATTTTTTATTTATATTTATATATTACATATAATTTAATACAAATGTTTTTTATCTTGTAGAAACCTTTTCGGCCACCAAGTCCGGAAAAGAAGCGTGAGGTTCCAGTTGACGATCCTCTAGCTTCCTTACGTCTTATTGCTAGTCAGATTGACAATGAACCTTTTCCAGTTCTGTGGGATGATACATTTTTTCAAGTAAACATTGAACTGTCAGTGATGATTTACAATACAGATTTATCAGAATTTATATATGGGAAACAGGAGCTCAATATAAGTATAATTCAATTTTTTATGATGTAAGTATCTTTACCTATTATTCAATTTACTTTATGTTAAATTATTATTGATTATGCTTTAACTAAAAACATTTAGGTTTTTGCATAGAGTCTGTATCACTGAGGGGAAGGAAAATATGTATGGATTCTTAGATCTTGCATATACTAATCCCGTTGGACAAAACTCATATGAGACTCAAGCATACATCACTAACATCCTGGAAAAATAGGGAAAACAAATTTATTTATGACCTTATATTAATGAGTAAGTTTAATTATATGTCATCAATTATTATTATTTCATGTTTTAAATATTTACTAACTCTTTTCATTGATGATATAGGCATCATTGGCAGTTACTTGTTTTATCAATGGTTGATAAGACTGTTGTGTGGTTCTGTTCCCTACACAAGAAGATTCCCACAAAATTTAAGGATATCATTGATACGTAAGTACATTATAAACTGAACTTTGTATATGTTACTAATTAACCATCTACTAACGAGGTTTTTTGTATTAACCAGTTCATGGCGTGGATATAACATCCTAAAAGGTCAATCAAGTTCAAATAATTTGAATTGGATAAGAATAAAGGTTTGTAATTTTTTTCTTTCTCTATTATCATTGTTTATCAATATACTAACATATTACTTTTTATTGAATTATAGTGTAATAAACAACCAGGAAGCTATGAATGTGGCTATTACATTATGCAATGGATGATTACCATTATAAGACTAGGTGTTAAAACTGGTTGGAAAGAGGTACTATATATGTTAAATCATTTTTATAATTCTTGAACATATATATATATATATATATATATATATATATATATATATATCTAAAAACTAATTTATGTCAACTTTGCAATGCAGTTATTCACATAAGAAACACCAATGAATGAGGAAGGCATTTCATATGTTAGAGATTCTTGGTCCACATATTTCATAAATTTTTATAACTCTAGCATAGGTAAACAATAGTGGTTTTATTATATGTAATTTGATTACTTGTAAATATACATTTTGATGATCTCAATTGATTACTATATTTCTGTATTTGTCTGGCTGGATTTGATCGTTATGCAGGTTATTAATTTATGTACCGTCCCGTATCCGGGCGTTGACTAAGTCAAGGTCAAAGTCAACGACTGGAGAGTCAAAGTCAACGCAAGGCGTCGCCTGGGTGGAGAGACGCCAAGAGGAAGCGTCGCCAAGGCAAGGCGTCGCCTAGGTGAAGGCGTCGCCCAACTAGGGCGTCGCCAGATCAAACAGTGCTAAAGTAAGGCAATCACGGTGTGGTTCCCCGATACCCATGGGTAGGAAAGACCATGGAGGGAGCGACGCCGTGGGAAGGCCTCAGGTCCCAATAGCACGGGGCAGCGATAAAGAGAAGGAAAAGGTGGCTTCAAGGCCATAGTAATAGTACCAGTGAAGGGCAGCCTGACTCGTGAAGTGCTCCTGCCACCCCAGAGACGCCCGTGAGGCAGATACGACTCAAGAGGAAAGTCACGCCCAGGGCAACCGGGTGCAGAGTACAAAAGGAAGGCAGATACGCTCTCAAAGTAAGTGACTAGATACTTGGGGGCATGAGTTGGCACCCAAAAAGTCACCCCTAGCGCAGTAGCACTCCCAGCAGGAGGATTCACACGTAGAAACGTCCCCAGGTGGGCCGAAGCGCCCCCAGATGGGGTCATGGCGTCGTGAGGTCCTCCACGTGTACGGCAGCCATGCCAGAATAGAAACACCCTTTAGTCAGGTGCCAGGTAATTAAAAGTTATTCAATACAGTTTCCCTTTCGAGCATTCAGGTACTATAATGGCTCCCGAGCGTTTCAACGTCTTAAATGCGCTACGTTTTCTAATTAAGCGCTTTAATGAGTGCGTTACGTTTGTGATTAAAAGCGTTTTAAGGCGCTTTAAATGCTTGGGTAGTTTAAATAGCACAGAGAATGTTGGAAAGAGGGTTGGAACTTTCGGCAAATTTACCAGAAAACTCTCTAGTTGCTTGCTCGTGCTTCGAGGTTACGTACAAGGGACTGGGGAATATTTTTGCCTGAAAGAGACAACACACACATAGACACAGTTCTTTTACCACCTTTAGAGTGCCATACGCGGTGCTCAGACACGTAGGTGGACAGTTTTTGGTGTTTCTTGCTGGCTGACTTGAGCGTCGGAGTGCACACGGCCGCTAGGGCGCCTTTTTGTCCTCTTTTTTTGCAGGAATCCACAGTCAACCAGTGGGAAGGAGTCCCTAGCTGACGGTTGAGGTCGCGCACGAAGACGTCCCGGTCAACCGGACGGAACAATTTATATGGTTTATGCACAATACAAACTGCACTTTAAAAAAAACACTATTTACAAATGCGGTCATTTACCAAAACCGCATTTGTAAATGTAATTTACGAATGCGGTTATTACCAAGACTGCATTCATAAATCTTAAACCCCTAAACCCTCATCCCTCATTCAGAATAATATACAAATGCGGTTATTTAAAATAACCGCATTTGTAAATCTAATTTATAAATGCGGTTCTATGACTGCATTTGTATATCTCTGAGTCACGAATGCGTGCTGATCAAATGCGGTTCTATAACCGCATTTGTAAATGTAAAATAGCCGCATTTATTTTACATTTCTGCGCTAGTGTATAATTTTCACAAGAGAGGTCACAACAAGGTAGATTGTCCAAAGAATGAGAAAGGAAAAAAATCTTATTTCAAAATAGAAATTGTTGATATTGGAGTAATGTCTGACAACTACTAATCTACTGGGGTGTTAATGACATCAATGTCAAATACATTGTATGTATATAGAAAAGCACATTCTTTATACATTGTATGTATATAGAAAAGCAATTGTTTAAATATGAATGTACGTAATCTGAATATTTAGTTATTGAACCCAACTAGAAAATAAAATATGTTTAAATTTAATTTATATGTTAAAAAGTAGACCGATCATTCAATTAACAAGGGAAATACTTATTTTACTATGATTATCACATGGTATTTATTTTTAAATTTTAGTTTAAAAACTTCATTTATTTTTGGTTTTGTTGGAGATCCCACATCGACTAGAGATTAGAGCCTTTCATTGTATATAAGTGGGTGCAAACCTCAACCCTATGAGCCAGTTTTATGGGGTTGAGTTAGGCATAAAGTTCACTTTTCTAATATGGTATTAGAGCTCTTCGAATGAAGAGTTTTGTTGCGCTTCTCTCTAATTTTTATTTCCCTCTTTGCTGTTCTTGGTTATTTTTTTTCTGTTCTCTTTCAAAATCTTGATTGGTTTTAAAAATCTTTTAGGCAATGTTTAATGAAAACCCTAGTCTTCATAGTCTTAATAGTAGTCACACTATTACATGCAATTTTTGTGGTAAATATGGTCATACTGAGGCTATTTGTTTTCACAAAGTGGGTTTTCCTTCTGGTAAAGTTAAAACCTCAAAGTTTTCTTTTACTAAAAAAGTCTGCACTTTTTGTAATCGTCTTGGTCACACTGTTGACACCTGTTATAAAAAGCATGGGTTCCCTCCTGGCTACAAATTCACCAATTGGACATCCCAAGCCAATAATATGATTACTACTGACACTTTTTCTGAGCTTTTTTCTAAAAAACAGGATGTAAAGGGGATTCAACTTACATCACAACAGTGTCAATTCCTTACCAACATTTTGTATCAGCAAAACCTTGAGGATCCTGCCCCTCACACTCAAATTAATCAAGTCGGCACCATCTCTACGGATGAAATCCCCAATACTGAGCATTCTTCAACAGGTAAGTTTCTCTCTTCACTATCTTCTATAAAAGAATCTTGGATTATTGATTCTGGTGCCACTGATCATGTTTGTCACAATTTGAACGTTTTTACTACTTATACTAAAATTAAACCTGTCTTAATTAGTCTTCCAAATGGCCAAACTGTTTATGCCACATATTCTGGTTTAGTACGTTTTTCTGATAAGTTTTATTTGTCTGATGTGTTATACGTGCCTCATTTTCAATTAAACTTAATATCTGTTTCTAAACTCACACACCAACTTAAATGCACTTTAACTTTCACTTCAACCCACTGCATTATACAAGACAATCTCACTCAAGAGAGGATTGGTACAGTTAAAGCCACCGCTGGCTTGTACCTTGTCACTACCTTGCCTGCTTCTAGTCATTATAAACCGCATTGTTTTGCTCCTTTTATTAATTGTAATATCACAGACAAAACACTATGGCATTATAGACTAGGACACCCTTCACATGAAAGATTACATGTCTTAAGCAAACAATACTCTTTTATTACTGTTGATACTCATCATGTATGTGACACTTGTAGTCGTGCAAAACAGAGAAAACTTCCTTTCACTTTAAGTAATACTGTTACCTCTGCTATTTTTGATCTTGTACACTTTGATATTTGGGGACCATGTTCCATAATTTCTATGCAAGGTTTTCGTAATTTCTTGACTATTGTTGATGATTACTCGCGTTATACTTGGGTTATTCTGCTGCATAACAAATCTGAAGTGCGTCAGCACATCATTAACTTCACTGCTTTCGTTCAAAATCATTTCAAAACTAATATCAAAACGATTCGTACTGACAATGGTGTTGAGTTTGCTATGTCAAATTTTTATGCTTCAAAGGGAATTATACATCAAAAATATTTTGTTGAAACACCACAACAAAATGGCATTGTAGAACGTAAACATCAACACATACTAAATGTAACCCGGGCTTTACTTTTTCAAGCAAATCTTCCTTCTATTTTTTGGGAATTTGCTGTAAATCATGTTGTTTTCTTAATAAATGTTATTCCTACTCCATTACTTGATAACATCACTCCTCATGAAAAGTTGTTTGGAAAATCATATGACATTTCCTTTTTAAAAGTGTTTGGTTGTCTCTGTTATGCTAGTACCATTACTGTACATAGGAAAAAATTAGATGATAGATCTATCAAATGTATTTTTCTTGGCTTCCCGCAAAATACAAAAGGTTATATTATCTAAAATTTAAAGTTTCATAGCATAGAGATATCAAGACATGTAATCTTTCATGAAAACCACTTTCCATATAAATTGGACAGTGGCTTTCCTAAGGACCCTAACACTTTATCTCTCCCTATTTCTAATGCATATAATTCTGCTTTTGATTTTTTTTCTGATACTGCACCTCCTGTCGAGCCATGTGCCTCTACTCCTGCACCCAATATTGTTCCTCCACCAGCCTCATTATCCTATGATCTTCCAACAAATAGTGCCTCTGCTCCTGCATCCAACATTGCACCTCCATCAGAATTATCACCACCTGCATCTCCAGGAAGCATCTCACCCCAATTTCCAAGAAGATCAGCTCGTCCTCACCGACAACCTGCCTATCTTGCAGATTTCCACACTGCAATCAACACTGTAAGTAGTAGATATCCTATTCATAATTACTTGTCTTACAATTCCTTATCTTCCAATTTTAGAAATGTTATTTCCTCTATCAATTCTCATCTTGAACCTCGGACAAATAACGAAGCCTCCAAACATGCTTCTTGGAAATCTGCCATGCAATATGAGCTTCAAGCTCTTGCGGCTAACAATACTTGGCAACTTACCCCTCTCCCTCCAGGAAAGAAAACTATTGGTTGTAAATGGGTATATAAAATCAAATACCATTCTGATGGCACTATTGAGTGCCACAAAGCTAGAGTTGTTGCCAAAGGGTTTAACCCAACTTGAAGGACTGGATTTCTTAGACACTTTTGCACCTGTTGCTAAACTCACTACAAAGACCGTTGAAGCTTGCAAACATGTTGGGGAGAAGGAAGAGAGAGGCCAGGTGGGGGGGGGGGGGGGGGGGGGGGGGTCATGTATATCTCTTCATGGAGATCACCATGAAGAAATGCATTATTGACATCAAGTTGGTCGCCAATGGTACGCCAAACTTTCTACTTTTCTTTTATCAAATAATTACTCTGTTTCTGTTGCTGATCACTCTCTTTTTCTTAAATATAATAATGATAAACTCACTGTTATTCTTGTTTATGTTGATGACTTGCTCTTAACTAGTGATGACACGGAGGAAATCAATACAATTACTGCATCCCTTCACCATCACTTCAAGATAAAAAATTTAGGTAATCTCACTTACTTTTTGGGACTGGAAATTGCTCGCAACAGTACTGGTCTTCATTTAAGTCAACGCAAGTATACTTTTGATCTCCTTCAAGAAACTAGCATGCTTGACTCTGCACCTGTGGCCACTCCTATGACTCACACCTCCCGTCTCTCTCCCGACCAAGGCTCACCTCTCGATGCTGATGCCACTTCTCAATACAGAAGACTCCTTGGACGTCTAATTTACTTAACCAACACGCGACCAGACATCACCTTCGCTGTCCACAATTTAAGCCAATTCATATCTGCACCCACAACTCATCATCAGCAAGCTGTCTCACGTCTTTTGCGTTACCTCAAGGGCACTCCTGGTGAAGGACTATATTTTTCTCACACTAGTTCACTTCACCTTTGTGGTTTTAGTGACTCTGACTGGGCAACATGTCCTACCACACGCAAATCTGTCACTGGATATTCCATCTACTTAGGAGACTCCCTAATATCATGGAAATCAAAGAAGCAGCCAACTATCTCCCGCAGCTCCTCTGAAGCCGAGTATAGAGCCCTTGCCACCACCACATGTGAGTTACAATGGTTGTCTTACCTCCTTCAGGATTTACATCTTCCTCTCTCCCATCCTGCAACCCTGTACTGTGACAACAAATATGCCCTTCAAATAGCTTTCAATCAAGTTTTTCATGAACGAACCAAGCATATAGAAATTGATTGTCACCTAGTTCGTGAAAAACTTAACTCTGGTCTCCTCAAACTACTACCCATTACTTCTGCAATGCAAGTTGCTGACATATTCACCAAGCCCCTTGCTTCCGCACAATTCTCTACTCTCGAATCCAAGCTGGGCCTGACAAATATCTACTCCCCAGCTTGAGGGGGGTGTTAATATATTTAATTTTCTATTTTAAATTATTGGGCTTT
Organism: Phaseolus vulgaris; assembly: GCF_000499845.2. Taxonomy (NCBI): domain Eukaryota; kingdom Viridiplantae; phylum Streptophyta; class Magnoliopsida; order Fabales; family Fabaceae; genus Phaseolus; species Phaseolus vulgaris. Next base: position 38,436,780 of record NC_023759.2, read on the forward strand.
GTTTGTTTGACCCAACTTTCCTTTTCTGTTTCAGCTAGGTCTTAATCCTTTTCTTATATATACACCATGTATTTTACTCTCTAATATACAAGTGAATAAAAGTTTCTTTTATATTTATTTTTCTCTACAATTAGGGTTCATCAAAACCTCTCTTTCTTCATTACGATTACGTGCGATTATGTACGCTACATTAAAGCATCACATTCATCTTCATTTACTGTAATATGGTATCAGAGCCATTTCGAGCCTATCCTAGCGAGTGTTTGTGTTGGGCCTATCGTGCCACCCGCTATCGGGCCGCTATCGGACCACCCATAATATATAGTCTCACGCACGAGTTGGTAGTCTCGGCGTGAGGGGGGTGTGTTGGAGATCCCACATCGACTAGAGATTAAAGTCTTTCATTGTATATAAGTGGGTGCAAACCTCAACCCTATGAGCCGGTTTTATGGGGTTGAGATAGGCTTAAAGTTCACTTTTCTAATAGGTTTTATTAACTTTATGAGTGTATTTTTAAATTTTCATTTTCTTAACCTTTCATTTTTTTTAATTTAGTTTTATTTTTTCAACAGATAGTAATAAATATAATCTTTATTAAACTAAAAAATAAATGTACATTTTACTTCATATATTAATTCTAATATAAAAATATTTAATCTCAACAATTTTAACTTTTCCAATTTTATTTTTATGGTTTTTGTTCTTCTAAAAAAATGATAAAGAGCAATTAAAGTGTTCCATTTTTTAATAAATAATGAAAATTATTTTTATTACATTAATTAAAATTAGAAAAGTAAAAAAAAATATACATTGACAAAAAAGTAATTACTATCTTAAATTAATTATAAATTTTATTATTTTCATCCTTATTCTTACAACTTCTAATGAAAATAATAAATTAGTAATATTTATTTAATTTTAAATTTTTACGGCTAATTAATAATATAGTTAATTTTATTTATGAACGAAATTATATTTTTTAATGAGACAACTTAAAATAATAAAATACAGGTCTTAAGCTTTTCACGTATTTTTTTCAAGTGTAAGTTGATTTAGTCCTTGCCTTAAATGATCACAATGAAAATATAAAAATAAAAGTTTATTATTTATATAGACATTTAAGAATAACAGGTAAGATTTGACTTTATTTAAAGATAAATTGTAAATGAATAAAAAAATAGAAAGTTTATGAATAAAAGTTAGATATTTATTTTTTATTTCATTTATAATTTTATCTTTATAAAACTCATTCTCTTAACTTTTATTATTGATACTCTGTCAAATCATATTCTTACAGAGACACTTAGATAAATAACATATTGGTTGATTTAAGTTAAGTTGACTTTTTAGTAAGTGATTAAATTCTTAGTCAGAATTATATTCTTTTCGTTTTCCTCTTAGATGATTAGGGGATGTTGCAAATATAGATTTCTGAAAACCTATCTGGACCTATGTAGACATGCTACTTCCACATAAAGGAAGTTCATATTTGCATCTATTCAATTTGACTTTTTTAGAGTGTGATATATGTTACATGAGGATGAAAAAAAAATATGTAATAAAGATTATATACGTATATGTTGAGAATGATTAGGCATACGATAAATTGTACAGGGATAAGATATTATTTTAGGAAATTGTAAGTGTTTTCAAATGGAGGTTGGGGTTCAAAGAACTATTGAGATCGCTCTTTTTCTATCTTTGTTGGTCGATTGTACTGCACTTCAACTTCCCTCCTTGCTAGCTCTTTCCTTCCCTCTGCTCGTCGCACCTCTCGGTCTTCTCGTAACACAGGCTCGGATGGTACTTGCAGAAAGCACTCCGACGCTTAAGTCAATTAAGGTGTTCAGTGCTCGGTTGTCAGAGCATTGTATATGATGACGTACCTAGATATTGGAATATGTACTATTTATATTACCTTTGGTGGGCTTTCCTTTTTGGGCCGGATTAAGGGGTTGGACCGCGTTTAGGGGTGCATTACCTAGTTCCTAATCGCGGATTAGCTTTACCAACTCTGCTTAAGCGTAATTGGGTCTGAGGCATCAGTCGACCCATGGGTGGAGATCGAAGCATGTAATCAGTCATACGATCCTCACCAGTACAGTAAGCAGTGTAAATTATGTTTTGGATTATTTTGAGTATATTTGGAAGTTGGTTTTCATTAGTCCTTTTTAGATTGTTGGAAATGTAGCTCTAGAATTGAATATAGTTCAAACAATGTCCAAGCGATGTATAATGATTACACTCATCGATCACCATCATTCAAGTGACAATGTGGATGCTTAAGCAATAAATTATTTAGTTCAAGTAGTTTGTAGCTTGAGCAAGAGAGAGGATAAGACAACTCTTTATTATAAAAGGATATCACTCAAGTAATGTATTTGTCGCTCAAGTGATATTGTAGCGGTGTTGAATGGTTTCTGAAATATTTTTAAATCATGCACCTACGTAAGGATGCTCAAACAATGATTAATAGCTCAAGTGTTGTTAGTTAAAATGCTTTTATATATATATATGGTTAGTTATTTGAGCTGCTTGGACCTTGTGCCTTCTTTTATCTTTCCCACCATGTATTTTAGGCTCAACTTTATTTTTACATTGTGACTTTTGTAATTCAGATTTTAATTCAATTTCCAAAATACACTTTCACGTTTTCCTTTTTCCTCTGGTCTCATTCTTTCAACCCTTTTAGGGTTTATCTTGCTTTCATCTCTTCGTCTTTCTCACCGCAGGCCCCCATTCATTATTCACGTTGTTCTTCCGCTCAATTAACACAGAGGATTTTTTTCTATTATGGTATAGCTCTGCTGTGCACTTTAAATTTCATCTTCTTCTAATGTTTTCGTTCTTCATGATTTCTTGTTCCAAATCTTGAATTTTTGTTTCTTTTTTCAGATATGGCTGAAATCGGTGGAACCAAAGAAACCACAACGCAATTGTCTCAGTCGAATGCAACGAACCAATCGGTGGAACAATTGAACCAAATGAGCAACTGCCTTTATCTCCATCCCAGTGAGAACCCTGTCGCCCCTTTGGTCTCGCTGGTGTTGGACTTCACAAATTATCACTCTTGGAGTAAATCAATGATAACGACGTTGAGCGCGAAAAATAAAGTGGAGTTTTTCCTTGGCATGTGCCCATGTTCGCCCAAGAACCATCCCACTTAGCTTGGTACAAATGCAACAATATGGTTGTTTCCTGGTTAGTTTATTTTGTCTCTATTACCATTAGACAAAGCATCGTATGGATGGATATAACTTTAGATATATGGAATGATTTGAAGAGTAGATACTCTCAGGGAGATTTATCTAGAATTTTCAATTTGCAACTGGGAGTTGCTTCTTTAAATCAAGGTGAATTGTCTCTTACTGACTATTTCACTAAGTTGAGAATAATTTGGGATGAACTAGAAAATTTTAGACCTAATCTTCTATGCATCTGTCATAAAAAATGTTCTTGTTCTGTTGCTTTTACTTTTGTTATCAACCAAAGAAAATTTGAAGATCAGGCCATTCAATTTCTAAGGGGGTTAAATGAACAATATCACAACATAAGATCTCGTGTACTCCTTATGGAGCCTATATCACCTATAACGAAAAAAAATTCTTTGGTGGTGCAACAAGAACGTCAACTAGCCAGTAAATTTTCTGTCTCAAATATTAATAGTGCTAATTCTAATCGCATATCTACTTTTGTGATATATGCACCTTTTGTGGTACAAGTGGGCATACAGAGAACGTTTGTTTTCGGAAGGTTGAATTTCCTAATCAAGAAAATAAGTCTTTCAAAAATAATGGGAATAAGAAATTATGTACCCACTGTGGAAGAAATGGTCACACCATAGAAACTTGATACAAGAAACATGGGTATCCTCCAAGATACAAGTTTTATGGTGGTAAAACCAATTAGGTTAATAATGTTGTTATATCTAATGATGTGTTTTCTGAGCCTTGCCAAAAAGAATAAAAAAAGGGGAATATCACCTCACAACACAACAATATCAAGTTTTGTCAGATTTGTTTAGACAAAGCACCAACAATAATACTGCAACCAATGTTTAAGTAAATGAGTTGGGCTCGTTCACTGCGGACACCAATCATAAAATGGCAGAGAGGTTTCCCAACTAGTAATATTCTTACCTTAAATAGTTCAAAGCATGGTAGAAATTATTGGATTCTAGATTCAAAAACAATTGATCATGTGTGTTGTTCTTTATCTGAGTTTACATCATACAAAAGCATTAAAACTATTCCTATTAGTCTACCTAATGGCCATCATGTGTTTGCAAAATATTCTAGAACTGTGATTTTTAATCCCAAAATTTATCTCATTGATGTTTTATATGTTCCTCAGTTTTCTGTTAATCTTGTCTTTACTTCCAAACTTTCTTTAAATCTCAATTGCAGTTTAATTTTCTCCTTCAATAATTGTGTGATATAGGACAATCAAACCAAAGAGATGATTGGTATAGTTAGTGTCAAAGCTGGCTTGTATGCTTTTGAATCTTCTTTCTTTTGTAATACTGCTACATACACTATTGCTCCTTCTTTCAATTGTACTGTCAAAGACATTAATTTGTGGCACTATAGAATGGGGCATCTTTCAGATGAAAGATTAAATGTTTTGAGAACTCAATACTCTTATATCTCTGCTGAAAAAACGTATGTATGTAATGTATGTCATCGTGCTAAACAAAAGAAACTCCCTTTTGCTTTAAGTAATTCTCATACTACTAACATATTTGAATTATTACATATGGACATTTGGGGTCTTTGTTTTGTCATTTCCATGCACAGTTTTAGATATTCGATTTTTCACATTTGACTTGGGTTATTTCTTTACATACAAAATATGAAGTTAGAAATCATATATTTAATTTCATTGCTTACATTGAAAATCAATTTAAAACTACTGTTAAAACTATTCGCACTGACAATGGTGTTGAATTTGCCATGAAATTTTTTTTTCTTCTAAAGGCATTGTTCACCAAACCACACGTGTAGAAACACCTGAACAAAAATGGGGTTGTTGAAAGAAAACATCAACATGTTTTAAATGTTACCCGTGCCTTGCTTTTTCAAGCAAATTTCTCTCTTTTATTCTGGAATTTTGTTGTTCAACATGTTGTTTTCTGAATCAATTGCACTCCCACTCCTTTGTTGCACAACACTACACCCTATGAAAAATTGAATGGTAGACCATGTGATCTTTCTTTTTTACGCGTTTTTAGATGTTTGTGTTACTCTAGCACTCTCACTACACATAGAAAGAAACTTGATGATCGTTCAATGCATGGTATCTTTCTCGGTTTGTCCCCCAACACAAAGGGATATATCTTAAAAATCATAGTTCTGAGGCCTCAAGGAACATTATCTTTTATGAAACCATTTTCCATATAAATTAAAGAAAAATTCCTGTGCGAATTCCAACAATCCTCCTTTACCTATTCCTCACAATTATGATTCAAACGGTGATATTACTTTTCCAAATGATTGTCATCCTCATGAGACTATGGGTACTGCAAAAATTGATGAAGACATGGATCCTAACCAAAATGGCAAGACCTTGGATAGTACACAAATTGATGATGTCAACATACCATTGAGGATATCAAATAGACAAAGAAAGGCACCAGCATACCTTGCAAATTTTCAAATTGATTTGACCACCACAAACAGTGTAAGTACTAAATATCCCATTAATAATTTTGTTTCTTATAAATCTTTATCTCCTGCTTTTAAATGCATTATTGTTTCTATTTCTTCCCATTAAGAACCTCACACTTACAGGGAAGCTTCAAAACATACTTGTTGGAAACAAACTATGCAAGAGGAGCCGACTGCACTTGATGCCAATCACACTTGGCAGATTACCACACTTTCGCCTGAAAAGACGACTATTGGCTATCATTGGGTTTACAAGATAAAGCACAAATCAGACGGGTCTATTGACCGGTACAAGGCATGCCTAGTTGCCAAAGGGTACACACAATTAAAAGGCCATCACTTTATAGATACCTTTGCCCTTGTTTCCAAATTGACAACACTATGTCTAATACTTGTGTTGCTGCTTCCAATGATTGAATTCTCAAACAACTCGATGTCAATAACGTTTTTTTACATAGAGACCTCCTTAAGGAAGTGTATATTCAGCCACCACCTGGCCTCACTCTCCCCTCATCAAACCACGTCTACAAACTCCAAAGATCTCTCTATGGTCTTCATCAAGCTAGCCGACAATGGTATGCCAAATTATATAACTTCTTACTTTCACATAATTACACAGTGTCATCTGCTGATCATTTGTTATTTTTAAAACGCACTCATACTAAACTCACTGCTCTTCTTGTATATGTGGATGATATTATACTTACTGGAAATGATGATAAGGAAATTTCTCATATCACTAAGTTGCTAGATCAACAGTTCATAATTAAGAATTTAGGGGACCTCACATATTTCTTGGGACTGAAAGTAGCCCGCAACAAATCTGGTCTACATATCAGTCAAAGAAAGTACACATTAGATCTTCTTCATGCAACGAGAATGTTGGATTGTGCCTGCATGCCTCATTCATCTCGCATTTCTTCCACAAACATCCAACTCAATGAAGAAAAATCATCTACCTACTGCAAACTTATTGGACGACTGATCTATTTCACCAGCACACGACCTGACATAGCCTACAGTGTCTACAACTTAATTCAATTTGTATCTTCTCCTACAAAGCACCATCAACAAGTTGTTTTTCGCATTCTAAGGTACCTTAAGGGTAATTCTGGCTCGAGAATTTTTCTCCACAGAACAGTACCAACCAGCTTCGAGGTTACAGTGATTCTGATTGGGCCACATGTTTTGAAACTAGACAATTCGTTACTGGCTTCGCCATTTTCTTGGGTGAGTGTCTTATATCATGGAAGTCCAAGAAACAACAGACTATCTCAAGAAGTTCTTCGAAAGTCGAGTATAGAGCTCTTGCAGCAACCACTTGGGAAATTCAGTGGCTAGTTTACATTCTTAAGGATCTTGGTATCTCTTACATTGAACCTACAATCATATACTGTGACAATCAGTCAGCAATTCATATTGTCTCAAATTAGGTTTCTTGTGAACGCCCCAAGCACATAGAGATTGACTGCCACATTGTCCAAGAAAAAATTAATGTTGGTCTTTTCAAGTTGCTTTCCATCCCTTCCTTCATGCAAACTGTTGACATCCTCACTAAACCACTGTCTCCTTCCACCTTTACTGATCTTAAGTCCAAGTTAGAAATGCGAAATATCTATTCCTAGCTTGAGGGGAGTGTTAGTTAGAATACTTTTTTATTTATTTTGAGTTAGATATTTAGGTTGTTTGGGCCTTCTTTTATCTTTGTCACCATGTATTTTAGGCTTGGCTTTATTTATACATTGTGACTTTTGTAATTCAGAATTTTAATTCAATTTTCAGAATACACTTTCACTTTTTCCTTTGCCCTCTGGTCTCATTCTTCCAACCCTTTTAGGGTTTATCTTCCTTTCATCTCTTTGTCTTTCTCACCATAGGCCCCATTCACTATTCACGGTGTTCTTCCGCTCTTAACACAGAGGATTTTTTTTATTAAGTCTTGCTTAATGATGAGTTGAAGATTTAAAACTAGTTGGAAAAAGCCTAACATAGGTCATAAAAGTGTGCCTAGGCCTGTAAGCTAGGTTAGTGTTTCCAACCTTCCAATCCACTTTGGCTCATTCTACTTCGCTCATCAAAGTTAAAAGTTAAAAGTTAAAGACGGGTCAGACGGGTTGACCTGCAAAGTTATTTTTCTTCTCTAAAGAATTGAAAAGTAAAATAAAAAATAGTTTAAAAAATTAATATTTTTGTATTATATTATTTGAAGGATGAAAATATACTATAAATGGTAACTTAAACCATTAACACTTAGAAATTACATTTCAATTATTAGTTATAATGGAGTAATTACACTTAAAATATAATAATAATTTTAATTTATCTAATTAGAGACATTAATTAATCAATTAAAAATTTACAAAATATTTATATGATTAAGTGTGTTTATATATATATATATAACAAAATTTAACAAAAAAAAATTGGAAGGTTGGGTCACCAACCTACCTCATCCCTTTTTTGGCAGGCCAATTGTATGTCAGGTTTCTTCGTTTTGTTATGCCTAGTCTAACACATGTTTTTTAGTGATGGTAATGAGGTTAAGCAAAAAAACTTGCTCAAACAATATTTCGCTATGATGATCATTTGTGAATTGTGTGGTTAATATATATGTGTTGAGACATATATGATATATTTATCATGATAAAGGTAAGATTTTTATTGATATATATATATATATATATATATATATAAATTATTTGTATGGTATGTACTGTATGTGAGTGATTCATTGTGAATGTATGATTCTTTGTGAATGTGTGATTCTTTGTGGATTATATTGTAACAAATACTTAGGGATGATACCATTCTTTAAGTTGTTATGTATTATACATTTTAGCTCATTAAGTAAATGAGTTATCTTGACTTCACTGACAGTTTGATTGAGGGATATGTATTTATTCGGACAATGTTCTAGTTTATACTGTTTATTTGATTATTGTGAGAAATTACTTCATCTTGATATCATGTGATGATTAAAATTAAATTAACTCACACTTGCATATGTATTTGTGAATTGTTATAATAGTATATAGTACAAGAACCAATGATGTTGTACTTGATAACAATACAACTACCTAACCGGATGAAGATATATTATTCCTGGATTTAGATTTTGTATATATATTCTTTTGGAAACTTACTATCATTGAGTTGTGTAATATATTTTATATAGGTTTATATATATACTATCATAGAGTTGTGTAATATATTTTATATACTAATGGTTTATGTAGATTTATACATTAGTTTATACGAACTAGTATCTGAGTAGTAAACCAGGACATTCGACGAGAAGTAGCATTATAAGTTTATGTAGGATATTATAAGTTTCATTGTCAAAATTTATTTAAAAGATTCGTCCGATATAGAATAATCTGATAAGAAATGCATAAAGTGTATCTAAGAAGTTTTCTAAGGTTATCCAAATTTAGAAGAAACAACAAGAAAGGATAAAACCTGTCATAACTCATACTTTCACTCCACAATGATAGAAACATGCAAATGAGATAATGTTTCACTAGAGAAACATAAAACAAGAAACATATACCTTAGGGCACAAATACTACAAGAAAGATAAACAAAATGTTTTATCAACTTTTATATTACAAGTTGATGAAACATTAATTTATTGTAGTATTACACCAATGTTTATATTTTAAGACTAAAAAAGAAGGGTTTCATTGGATATTTTCAAGCTCCTATAAAATTCAATTTTTTTATATCTCATTTGTTCCCATTTTTTTTATATAATGAATGAATTAGGTTCTCCTCAGCCAGTGATTTTTCGCACCAAAAGGTTTTCTACATTAAACGTGTTCATTCTTCCATTTTCTTTATTTTTGTATATTGTGCATCATTTCTTACACGTTCCTTTTCCCTTTGTCTATAACACTCTGAAAGTGAAAAAGAAAGTGAAGCCTTATTCACCAAGAAAATAAACTTGCAGGAATTAAAAAAAAAAAGGGATAGAGGTAAGAAATATGTCTAAAGAAAGATCAACAGCAACACGGAAGTGAGACTGCATATGAATGCACTGAATTTGTGTGTCACGTTGTACATCTTTTTATTTCACCTTTATGTAATGGAGAGTCCATTAAGTTACTGAATTTTACTGGGATTCTTATAGTTAAAGTTCCATTGTACTTTTATGATGAATATAAAAATTAGATGCACTTTTCTGGTAACTTCTGATACCCCACTTTGCAAGATACAGTGCCAGCAAGCAATGGAACAGGACTTAATTTGATAATATATATTTGTCATTCTTGTGTGTAGTTAAAGTTATTTCATCCGAATTCATTGTAGGAATAAAAAAAGATGTATTATTATATGTGAATTTATTCCAGAATCTTTATCTAACATTTAATTATTACACTACAGACTACAGATGCCCACAACATCTCAATATTCTCAATTTTTAAGATGATCAATATTAATGTTAGTCTGGGACCGTTTTTTGTGTATGACCCATCATGTAGCTTTGTTGTTGAAGTTGTGCTCTAGGGAACTTCTTTTAACCTCTTCCTTCAGACCCCTCTAAGTTAGGTTGCTTAGTTTTCCTACTTTTTTTCTATTGATTCTTTTGCATTTGGTTTAAATTCACGTGAAGACAACATTTAGACAAAACTTTTGTTTGTTTCCATGTACTCTACTTCGTTAATGTCAATTCCTAATTGTTCATTCTTATCCCTTTTTTCAAGAATAATTAATAGCTAATGACCTTGCAAGGTAGCATTTAGACAATTAGATTCAAATCTTATACCTAAAGCCTTTTGGGAATATAAAAGAGAATTTTATGACATAGCCTCGAATTGGCATTCCTTTTGTTACCTTTCCAATCTTCTTCTCCCCTCCCAATCTTAACGAGCTTCCAGAGAGTTGTTATGTATGATATCTCACAATTTTTAACACATGTGTATTAGTCTTATTACCATCCTACTTCAAAATTTTGGGTCCATATTGTGTCAATGAACGAGAACAAGGTTCATTGGGGAGGATTGATTCAACAAACTCATGGACTAAGTGGGGATTTTAATTCTGAGTTTGGCAACCATTACTGTCAATATTTTGATATCAGACAGGCCTGGAATATGGGTCCACTTGCGATGGTTGGAGGAGAAGCTACAGATCAGTTGCCAAACATAGGCCATGTCAAATCATCTGGCACCATTATCAGCCGTTTTGAGTCACCAGCTTCTGCCTTTTATGCTACAGAAAACTGCATGGGATTTGCAGAATACGATTGCCAAGTTGGTATTCAACCTCAGTTATCTAAGATTAATGATTTGGAATTCCCTTTGTATCAATCTCCCAGGGAAAACCTTTTCTTGGATTCAGCAAATCAACCTGACTCCAGCTACGACTTGTCAAACACTTTGCAGTCCATAGTGAAATCTCAATTGAATAATAATCAATGTCGTGTATCCCCTGAAAGTTCCAGTAAAATTTCATGTGGGAATTTTCCCACCACCAAGTTCCTTCCAATTGAACAACAGAAGTTGTTCATTGATGGTGTTATCAGGGGCTCCTCATTTCCTAACAAAGGAAGTCAGGACCATATGGTAAGTTTTCCCTTTTGGCCAACCTCATATGTAGATTTTTTCATGTGTCCATTACTTGAAGGTTCTATTGGCTTATGATGTTAATTTACTTGTATGCAGGTTGCTTGTGGATCTTTTAATTTACCTGTTGCACATCTGAGATTTTCTTCTGAGATTGAGAAGTTGTCTCCCACACTTTCAGCAGCAAGTGTGTCTACTGTTGGAAACTCTGCTTCTAATGGGGCAGTAGTCTCAAGTAAAACACGTATAAGATGGGCTAAGGATCTTCATGAGAAGTTTGTTGAGTGTGTGAATCGCCTTGGAGGCTCTGAGCGTAAGTAACTTAACTAAATTTACTTATTGGCTATGCATCTATGTAACATCTTATAGTCCTCTATTGCTGCTTCACTATAGACGCAACGCCAAAAGCTATATTAAAGATGATGGACACAGATGGTTTGACTATATTCCATGTCAAAAGTCATCTGCAGAAATATAGAATTGCGAAATTCATTCCAGAGCCCAGTCAAGGTAAATTCTATTTAATTGTTTACTAGACTTGCAGTGTAGTCTCTTTTTTATGTCATTTACATTTCTTGGTGCTTGAATTTACTGACATTCATGTCATAAATGGTGAGTATATGTTTTTGCTATACTGCTTGTCAAGGTCGAGAATATGAGCTTCACTTTTTCCCTTTGTTTTGATTCTTTAATTCTTGTTGAGACTTAAATAAACTAATGCAGATTGTAGGAAGTTCAATGCAGAATAAATGCATTTCTTCCCTCACATGCTAGAAAGTTTGAGTTGATCTACTAAATGGCAAACAGTTTATTCGTTTTGTGTTATTGTTTTCCTTTAGGATATTACTTATTGTTCTCCTTTATTCTTCCAACCAGTTATTCGTGATCTTCGTTGTTCTTCCATTCTTTCAAATATCAGGTTAACTCCACATACTGAACCGAAAACTTTCTTCTGTTTCAGGGAAATCTGACAAAAGAACCCACACAAAGAATTTGCATCATCTTGATGTAAAAACGTAATGCTACTCATTATATTCCTATAATAATAGTATTTCCATGAAGTTTCTTAGTTCGTTTTATAATCTGCTAAGTTAACACTGTTCTTGATCTTCAGTGGCTTACAAATTAGAGAGGCACTTAAGCTTCAATTAGATGCTCAAAGGTGTCTTCACGAACAACTAGAGGTATATCCGTGCTATCATTTTTCTTGCGAGTTTTTATTTATGCTAGTATATTCTCTTGCTTTACAAACTTTTAAGGTTCTTACATTGTACTTAATCTTGGATCCTTTCAACCCTCTTGTAAAAAAAATTCAATACTGGCCAAACCAGCTGAAAGTTTCTTGAACCTTAAAGCATTGAATTTCACATTTTTTACCTTCAACCAGCTTTTGATGGAAGAAAGATGTAGAGATTTTAGTCACAGAAGAACAATGAAATCCAATATCTCACATACTTATAAAATAATGTATCATTTTTACAAGAAAAATGATATATTTAAAGGCTTCTAGACATCTCTATTTACATTTTGGCCTTTTACTAAAGCAAGACATACTCATTTGGCATAGGTGATGATGTGAATTTGCACTATCATGTGCTAAAATGTGGATAAAAGTTAGGCACATATTTTGAGGAATTGGATGCTAAAACTAATGAATGAGAGGGGATATTTGGATTCTTTTAACACTCTTTCCTCACTTCAAGTTTTCATATAACTTACTTTGGTGGTGCAGGTTCAGAGAAAATTACAGTTGAGAATTGAGGAACAAGGAAGGCAACTAAAAAAAATGTTTGACCAGCAGCAAAAGACAAGTAATAACCTCTTATATGCTCACGATTCAGCCACTGATGAAACAACAATTACTCATAAAGATGGTGAGGTTTCTGTTTCTGAAGGGGCCAACAATTCCTTCTTCACTTCCAAGGCCTCGCCGAGCCAATAATTTGATTCTATGTATAAAATTACAGTTTTCCACATGCTTACTCCTTGTAAGAACCAGATAGACCACATCCTGTGATTTTGTTATGGGAAGAATAACATTGTTGTTTATCCTACAAATGCAAACTCTCTCTATGAATTAGTACAAAATTTAGAGTGCTTACATTATATATTCTATAGAAACAAACAAGTAGCATTGTATTAAGGTAGCTTTACTAGGGGGGGAGGGAATAAACTTTGTAAGCAGAGTCTTCTGTGTTTTTTCAGCAAGGTGCCACTCTTTTACATAAATGTTGTGAAAGGTGATTATGCTTTTATCATTAGCCGCACCAATTGTTTGTTTCATTGAAAAAACATTTGTTTGGTAAAATGATTCACATCACATATAGGGGTATTAAAAAAATCAGCTTCTATTGTTGTTTTGTTTTCAGCTGTTGCATATGATCGGTTGTGTTTGGCTGTTAAAATTTAAGAAGCAGAAAAGAGTGTTTTTTTTCTTTTCTTAAAACTAAAATCAAACCTCATATCTTAATTACAGAACCTAAGTCACGAATAATCTGTAGTAACAACTTCTTATCAATAACACTTGTTAAGTATGAGATAATGAGATCTTCAACTAGTGTTTTGAGTATGAGACATCAATAACAATATGTGTTTTGTTTAGATTTTTCACTTAATTAAAGATGTTTATATATTTATATATATTTCACCGTGTCAATTCAAAATTTCCATTATAATCCTAAAATATATTTCAATCCAATATACATATTGTTTTCCTTATAAAGTAGGCTGAATTTGGATTAATCAATTTTAACATTTCTAATTACTCATTGTATTAAAAATAATAATAGAAGAGAATATTATTTTAATCCTCTACTATTTCTTTTAGTGAATTTGGAGTTAAATTATGAATTAAACTTAATTGCTGCTCAAACTACTTAGCTTTTTTTCTTGTGAAAGAGGTCTTGAAAGTGAATAAGTAGAAAAAAAAAAGAGAAATAGAATGAAAATGAAAATGAGATTGTTTTGTGAGAGATAAGGAAAAAGTTTATAAGTGATTATGATTGATTTGAAAGAAAAATAATAATAATTTGATTATTTAATTACTAGTTGAGAATGAAATCTTTTACCAAAATAGAGAAATTTGATTGTGACATATAATCCATTCTCTTAAAATTGCATGACAGACTTATTCATTGTTTACCTAAATAACTGTTGTGAGAATTGATTATTTAGGCCTCTACAACAAATTTATATTTATCAACTATCTTAAAATATGATGAATTAGGTAACTAAGTTTAAGAAAAGCCTTTTAATTTTGAAATATGATGTAAAGGACATTATTGATGAACAATATTAAAAATTATTCGTGGTTATTATTGTTGAGTGGTATGCTAAAAGTATTATTTATTAATAATAATAAAAAGAATATATTTAGCATAGAAAACATAAAAAGGGACGTATTGTCTTGTTAAAACGGAACCTTGAATAGACCGGAATCTTGAAGGCTTGTTTTTATTGAATCCTATTTCTGACGGCCGTCCTTCCTTGGCATTTCATTTTTGGAGCTTTATATATATATTAAACTTTTTTAAATTTCGTTTTAGTTTTTTTTTAATTTATCTATTTTTAGTCTTTTTGTTTTCAAATATGATAATTTTAGTCTTTGAAATAGCATTTTTATATTGGAAAGTTTATTTGCATATTCTTTGGAAAACAATAATAAATTCCAAAATTAAAAGAGGGAGGAAAACAATCAGGTTTTAATATTTTAGAAAATTCTAAAATATTAAAACTATGTTTACCTTTATTAAAGTTATAGTAAATGAAATTTACATGTCCTTAAGTTTTGAAATGAACATTCAAGTTTTGGAATAAAAAATCGTTTTCCCTAAGTTCTTAATAAAATGACACTCATCGCATTTTTAATTTCCCAATCAAAGTTTTCCATCTCGTGTTTTTTTTTTAATAAATGATATTCACAATCTTGAATATTTAATATAGTGATACTCATGTTCCTAATTTTATTTATAAAAAAATAATTTTTTTGTTTATAAAAAAATCATTATTTTTTTATTTTAAAACTTTAATATTTAATTTTCATATTTTTTTATCTAAGTTTTAAATAATATAATATTTAAAAAGATAAAAAAAAAATTATCACTTTATTAAAAATATAAATTTTGTACTACTCAACCCACGAAATTCAAAACAGTTATTATCCATCTTGATAGATATTAACAAGAAATGTATCCATGAAACTCGACACGATATCAAAGCAATTATTAGTATACATTAACAATAAATGTATCCATGAAGTTCAACATCATATCAAAGCAATTATTAGTATACTTATTGCCTTTAAATACAATCACATAAAATATTGTGCACACTCAGTACTTAATACAAATTTACTACTCTAAGACAGAAATCAGTCAGTATTCATAACTTAGATTTATAATTTACTTCTCTCTTATATGTTGATTTGGTTTTTATTTTAGATTAGATTGAGTAATTACAATTAAAAAAAATATTTATAATTTAAACTTATACAATTTAAGTTACTCTACGTTGATATGTTGATAGCTTTAACATGTTCTTGACATGAGATTATTCATGTTATTCTACTACTTTTTATCTTAAAAAAAATCATCTTATCATGATTAGAATTTTTAATTAGATTATGTAGGTTTCACAAGTCTTTTTAACAATGTGAAGAATTATATGGAATAATTTCACAACTTGAAAATTTATCGGTTACAAGCCATTTTAGAAAGGCAAATGTTGTGAAGCAAGTTTCTTGGAAGCCTCTTACTTTGTGTTGGATTAAAGACAATGTTGACTGTGTGTCGAGGGAAATATTGGTAGAAATTGACTCTTGTGCTGTTTTTACTGATGCCAATCCTAACTTTGGGGGTTAATACAAATTTTTATGCATAGTTCAAGGTTGTTACTGTTGCCATTAAAAAGTTGTTGATAAAAGCTAGTTTTTTCTTTAGCTGAAAATATATTATGAATTTCTCATTCAAACTTTTATGTTGTTCAAAGTCATTGGTTGAATTAATTGTATTTATTCTAAAGTTTCTTTCACTTTTACACTCACATTCATCTCGAACAAGCTACCACTCTCACGTGCACATAATCCAATACCTTTTGTTTTATTATGTTATACTAATGTACATGGTAACTGCTACACAAAAATTACAATTCCTTACAACATTCCAAATGGTTATTAAATAAATAATATAAAAAAATATATGGTAATAAATTTTTAATATTTTAAATTTTTTCTATATTCTTTTATTAGTAAAGAGTCAAATTGCCGATAGAAAAAAAGTAAAGAGTAAAATTATATAAATATAAAATTCTCTGTTTTTTCTAAACAAAGAAGAAAGACAAAAAAATAGAAAAAAAAATGATTATGCTGTATTTATATGTCTTTAACTCAAAAAGCATTTCTTTTCTTTTAAAATATTTTCTCATCGTTAATAATAATAATAATAATAATATATTGTATATATATTATTTAGTTTGGATAATATATGAATATTATATACATCCAATTTTATGTATTATTGTTTGTTTTGTTTCATGTTAATGTCAATATTTGACCCTTTAGACAATATTAATATTTAGTGATAAATATAATTTTAATAAATCAGAAAGTTGGGCATCTTTAATTAATTAAAGATATATATATATATATATATCATAAAAGTCATTATAAAAAATAATTATAATTTAATTATAAGTGTGATGAAATAATTTACAAGAACTTTCTTACGTTTGTGATTAATTAGGATAAAATATTGAATTTTATTTTTAATCTCTTTACATGAATTAAAAAAATAACATAATTTAATAATTTTATCATAAGGTTACATAATAAGTCTAATTGAGTATGACTTTGGTTCACACAAGTTTTTATGTTCCGTTGAGTATTACTTTAGCTTACACACAAGTTTTATACTTTAGCTTACACACAAGTTTTATGTCACCAATTGAGTATGATTTTAGCTCACATACTAGTTTTATATTACTAATTGGATATGACTTTATCTTAGACAGAAGTTTTATCTCACAACATTCATAACTTAAGACTATTTGCATTGGTAAAACATAACATATATTCTAATATCAAAATTATGATAATAAGCATATATTTTGAACTTTGCATGTTTCTCAATTTGTGAATGTTTTTATTTAAAGTGCGACATTTCCAAGTGAAATAATGAAAATTATAAATATAGAAAAAGAAAGACTAACACGTGACTATTTTTTGAAAAATAAGAGAGGTTAAATCATCTCTTTGTAACATTCATAAAGACCAAAATCTCTATTGAAATTCAAGTTTTTTGTTGATGAGCATGATAATGCTAAGGATTTGCTAAAGGCTACATGTGAACAATTTACTACATCTAATAAATTTCTTGCTAGCTCTCCATGGAGCTTACTGGGATGAGATATTGTGGCTTAAATAAAAGCCTTGAAGGTTACCATTGATTCTTTCATAATGCACTATATTTTGTGCACCTTACCGCATTAATATGTCCCCTTTAAAATCTTTTACAACACTGATAAGGATAAGTGGTATAAATGAATGGTTGATCATGTGTGTTTAAGAAGCGAAAATGTTACTAATGGAAGAATGGTAGAAGGTGAACTTGACTATGTTTAGAGTAAGAAGAATCAAGTTAAATCATAAGAGAAAGATTCATTCTTAACCAAACATAAAGAAACAATTAAATTCTTTTGTAAACAAAAGAGACACATCATGAAGAAAGAATATAATTCTTTTAGAATTGGCTAGAGAACAAAGGTAACTTTTAGTTTGTTAAGAATCTAATACGGTTAATTTTAATCATAACATTGGTGCATTATTTTGGTTCTATAATTCATATTTCTAATACCTTGCAGGTTATGGAAAACCTAAGGAGGTCAGTGAAAAGTGACCAGTATATCTACTTGTGAAACATGATGAGTCCACTTGTAGAGGTCATTGGGATATGTAGTTTGGTTTTGAGTAGTGGTTTTATTTTTCATTTAGAAAAGATCTTTTTTGTTCCTAGTTTTTTTAAGAATTTGATTTCATTTAAAAACTTACACCTTTCGGTTTTAAAATTATATTTTAGAATTTTGTTTTTAGTTTGTCAAATAAATCTAAAAATTTTGGTTTTGATTAATTGTGTGATGATATTTATTCCATTATTTTGTAAAATAATAATTCTATGCACATTATGCCTAGGTTAAAACAATGTATTGTGAATGAAGAATCTTGTATTTTGTGGCACCGAAGATTGAGAGACATCTCCATATAGAGAGTTCAATGTTTAGTAAATGAAGGAGTACTTACTCTTTTGGACTTTTAGTAATTGAGACTTGTGTAGATTTCATTAAGGATAAGTAAACAAACAAATCTAAATTTGGTGTAATGAGGAGTTCAAACTTATCGAAGATCATTCATACAAATAATTGTTGTCCATATATGGATGCAAGTAGTCTTAAATACTTCAACACATTTACAAATTATTACTCAAAATATATGTATCTTTACTTACTTCGTTCCAATGATGAAACTTTGGATGCCTTTAAAGTTTTTAAGGATAAAATAGAGTTATAATGCGAAAAACAAATGAAGATTGTGAGATCATATAGAGGTGGAGGGTATTATGGTAAATACACAAAGAATGACTAAGTGTTTGGTCCAATTACGAAATTTCTTTAAGAATATAGGATTGTTGTTCATTACACTTTGTCTAGCTCCCTAGATCAAAATGGTATGACAAAAAGAATGAATCAAACTTGAATGGATATGGTGAAAAGCATGAGGGGTAATGCAAAACTTCCTCAATTCTTATAAATTAAAGCACTTAAGACTACATTGTGTTTATGATAAATCGATTTCTATTCAAGGTTTATTTAAACGCACATTTTGAGTTATTCAAATGTTGGAAACCTAGTTTACAACATGTACGCATTTTAGGAAATCTAATGATGTTGAAACATATTATCATTCCACATGTCACTCGCTTGCCCTCAAGGCTTGCTTAAACGCCTTCAAGGCCCACACTGAGAGTCATTCACTCAAACTCTTTAGGTGCATCACTTGATTAATTGAGTTGACATTTTGCTTCAATGACTAACCTTGTGTAATTCATGGATTTTTTGGTTTGTCTCGCTCAAATATTCTAAGTTTTACTTGTGCGAGAATCATCCTCTTCACTTGAACATTAGAGAAACTTTTTTTTCATAATAATTGAAATTAAACCAGAAAACTAATAAAAAAAGTATAAGTTCCCAAATAGAAGTTAAATTTAACAACAAAATATGTCAATATTTGTCACTTACTATAGTAAACTCATTATATAAAAACTAGTTTTAAAGATAAAAAATAATTAATTACTATATTGACTAAATTAGATACTATTTTAAACATTAAATAAATTATTAGTATTTAAAATAGATTCTATTGTTAATAAAATTTATAAATTAGTTTATAAATTGTTATCTAATTAGCTATCAATGATTTAGTTATCAGATTTAGAATCTAAATTAATTGGTAATTAAATTATTGATAGCTAAATCATTGCTAAATTGAGCGCATAGGATTTTGAAAGTTCCGACCGGTACAAAGTAATACATTGTTCTCCAAATTGCTCTTGAGCAAATAAACAAGTTGTCTTGCAATGAACTAATAAGAATATCTGGTTCAGATTTATTTCTGAGTTTTTAATGTGTCAAAATTAAGGCACAACAAAAGTGAGTAGGATCTGTGTAATGCTACAATGCTTGATACTTTACATAAGTCAGAATGTACCTAGACAGAAACGATGTCCTGATGCATTAAGAAATTCGCTTTGTACGAGGACAAAACTATGTCTGTATACATTGTTAACTTTTTCTCTCACTGTTCATCCCTTACATTTTTTTATTCTCCTAGACGTCCTTTCATTTAAAAAATAAAAACCTATTTGAAGTCTTGGATAGGTAGGGACTGTTAATGCCTGTTTTCTTCGATATAAATGAGCACCATAAGTGGAGCAAATAAATTTGCGGAAGAGTTTAGGTTAGGTTTTGAGAGAGTAGAGAAGCATGTATCAGTATAGTTCCCAAATGTATGGAACTGAATGGGAATCCTACATGGGGATTAGCAACCTGGGAAAGGTTGTTGGATCAGAACAAGTGAGTGTTGTTGACCCCAAAAACTCACCCTTCAACATTGTCACCAATCCTTTTCAAATTCAAACCCCACAAGGCTTTTGTGCAAGTGCAACAAAAGGCCTTCTGAGTTTTCAAGCTCAACAACATGGTCATCATCAGCATCAGATTGAAGTTCCTTCTTGGAGCTTTGAGTTTCCAAAGACCACAACAACTGACTCTCACATGCTGAATATTCGCCAAGCCTCTGGGGATAACTTCGCCACAATCACCACTAAACAAGATCCACCCTCCTCTCAATTCACAAGCTCCTTGTGCCCGGTTGCTGAATCCTTCTTGTCGTCCAGCACTGATGCAGATTGCCCTTCTTCTTCTGAAAAATATTGTAAAATTACTTCCTATTCTGAAAAATATAGTAGTATGCAGCCTGATGGTATGCCATATTACGATCACTGTTCACAAGAAGAAGATAAATTACTGAGAGATGATGCTGCCACGCACGAAAGGCCCCTTGAAATTTCTTTTCAGAGAAACCAGGTTCTTACTTTTAAAGTGTGTGGTTAGTAGTTTCTGATTCCATTTGAAGTATACATGATTTAATATGAAAGCATCCTTGTTTTTTCTCTAACAAAATATTGGAGGAGATGTAACCCTTTTTATCTTAGCTTCGTTTAGAGGAAAATTATCAGTCTTCCCTTATACAGAAATTCAAACGGAGAACTCATTCATATGTTCTTAACTTAGTTTTAATGAACCCAACACTTTTCTATAGGATTTAGAAACTCCAACCAATTCTCTGTAATACTAAAACTCATGAAAACTTAAAATGGATCATACACCAGACCCACATCATTATCTGCTAGTTTGAAATGCAGTATTTTTTGTGCTATGAGATGTAATATGTTATGTCTTGTATTAGTTGGAGTCGTGTACAAAGCCACATAAGCAAGCTCCTCATCGGCTTTGTGGGGTTACCTGTGTAACTTCTAGCAACTCTGTTTCTAGGAGAGGCAAAAGAAGAGTAAAATGGACCAACGATCTACACGAGCCATTTATGATGATTGTTAATAGTCTTGGTGGTCCAGAAAGTAAGTTAACAACGTAATAGTACAGTTTACACTTAAAGTAAAAAACAACAAAGAAACCTCTTGTTACCTTGTACTTAGTTTGTTCATTGTTAATCGCAGAGGCAAAACCTAAGGCTATACTAGATAAGATGAAATCAGATTTGCTGTCCATTTCTCATGTTAAAAGTCATTTACAGGTAAAATCTAATTCCAGGGAACAATTTCTTTGTCGTTCTTAAACTTTTTCATGCATTATAATAGTCACTAATATTTCTAATATGTGCCTTGCAGAAATGTAGGTCTACAATACACGTGCACAAAACTTTGCAGGGTAAGTTACTTTTGTCATTGCCAATGTGATATACTACTGCAATGCATATACCATCTGAAATTCTATAAAACATATTTCTTTTGAACTGTACTATTGGTAAGCTCAATTGGAATGAAAAGAGTAAGGTGGAAATTGGAGAAGTGAAATTTATAAAGGTATTTGGACACTCATTAAGTCTAGATACATCTCATTATGATTCCTCAAATTTTGCCTTCTGATATTTAAATATTTCTACCAAACACAACCTACCCTTCAACATTTTGTTTGCTCGATGAGTTATAATTTCATTTTCTGTTATTGGGGTATATCACACAGTTACCACTTTGTCTTTCAGAAAAATCCAAGGAAGGACAAGGAATGGATGGGGTGGCTGAGCTTCAAGTGAAAATGTAACATCAATTAAACTATACAATCTACACTTTTGTGTTGTTATGATACTTTTTATATATATAGATATAATAATAACGAGACCTTTCTAACTAAAATATCAAACAGTTAACCTGTTTTCTAAATGTATACTCTTTAATCTGCAGCCACATGCAAATTGAGGAATCAAGGCAACTACAGCTAGAGGTTCGGAGGAATATTTGCCAACAACTAGAGGTAATACACAGAATTTCTTTGATGAAAATATCTATTTGACATGAATGAAATTTTTTATGAAACTCAAGCATTTGGATGACTTACCCTTTAGTATCTTGTGTTTGTTTCTTAGATGCAACGAAATTTGCAAATGCTGATTCAACAGCAGAGCCAGCAACTCAAAGTAATGTTAGATTACCAAAAGAAAAAAAACCAAACAGAAGAAGACCCTTGACACAGAACTGGAAGCAACTGTCTCCAAATGATGGTTCAATTGTTTTAGTAAGTTACTCTATTTTTGCTGCCTTTTGTCTTGCAATAGACAATCGAGCATGTAAGTGTGAGAAACGATTTTTTGGCAGCGACTTCAAAATGTAACTATGCATCTTGTTCAGCACTCCCACACAAATCTCACAGTATTCATTCACATATGAAGAGAGGTGTCACATAATTTAGAGAAAAACTGAAGACACTTTCACTTTGATACCTGTATTTATTGTATGGTTTATTTATTGTTAACTATCCTTCACATCTTAACTTAACAAACAGATAATTGTGAAGGCTATATTTCATAATTACTTCTTTAGTTCAAATTTCACTGAATACAACCCTTTACATTATGTTTGTCTAAACAACTTTAAAGATTAAGAATTTTTAATTTTTTTGAAATTTAAATTATTTTGATTTTAAAATCTTAGTTTTTAAATACTTTATTTAAATTATCAAAGTCAACAAAACTAAATTTGAATTTAAATTAGATAGGGCAGTTTCTTTTCTACTGAATACAAAAATATTATATATAAATAAAACTTAATATTAAAATTTATGAAAAAAAAGTTAGATAATTTTAAATATGTAGTAATTTTTAAAATAGAAAATATTAACATTTTTTACATCATTATTAATAAAGAGAAGGAGAAAAACAAACTATAAAAGCAATAAAGGAAATAAAGAGAAACAAGAAATAATATACGGAAATTCAAAATCTTAACCTTTTTTTATTTTTTAATAAGATTTGAAATTTTAAAATTTTAATTGATCAAAATATATATTTTCATAAATTTAAAGAATTTGAATTTTCTTAATTTTTTTATACAGACAATTTTTTTCTCCATGAAACATTTCACATTAAAAAAAAGTGAATTATCATCTTACATTTTCTCACTTAAATACAACACTAACTTAGATTTCAAATGACACAACACCTATTTTCTCTCTAAGCAAACAATGATTTAATTGTTATGGCTTAAATAGGAGAAACAAAAAAAAGTAAATTAAACAAAAACTTATTGCTACAAATTAAAGTATTGAAATTAAATAAGATAAAATGAAAAATAACTAATTTATGATTGAATTGAATTCGATTTCGAGTTTATTTCACACAACCAAACCAGTCACATAATCGCTACATAATTTTTAAGAAATTGGATGGTAAGATCATGGTACCTAAAAAAATAAAATCAAGATATGATAATTACTATATCTATAAGCAATGGAGACTGAATGTGTCATATTTATTGGTTAAAATCTGAATTTTATCATAATCATTGAATCAATCCAATTTAATTGACTCAATTATATCTAATAAATAACTAAATACTCACATTAACGATTTACATAGATACATTATTTTTATCCTATATAATAATAATAATAAATTTTATATAATTTATTTATTATAAATAACTATATATTTTTTATTAAAAAAATTATTTTATTATTAATTATTATTATTTTATTAAAATATTTGTGTTGATTAAATTTATTTAATAACTAATATTTATAATGAAATCTACTTTTTATTAATGAAAGATGTAAAAAAACGTGAGATCTTAAGATAAAAAAAAGCAAATTTGGAAAAAAACTAAATGCATTTTCCTTTTTTTCTCTTATTTTAAGGAGTAAAGAAATTTATTCTTCATATTTATATTTTTTTCCTTCTGTTCTCTACAAAATCATAAATCCAAATAAGAGATATACTTTCACATCGGAAGAATACATTCATTAAAAACAAAGAGATTAACCATTACTCCTTATTAAATACTAACTAAACAAATCATGTTGCTTTGCTATATTTAGAAGTTAATTATAAGACATAACAATATTTTAACAAGTCATTAAACTTAATAATTTTTAATTTAATTTAAAATATTTCTTATAAATATTTTTATATATTATTTATTAATTTTCCTCGTCAAATATTAATCCCGCGTCACTTATATGTAAGTGAATTTCTTAACTTATGAGTTCTGTATTCTATACATATATTATCATCATTACACCTAGTTATAATTTATAGCGTCATTATAATGTGGACATACAATGAGGGGAATTATATTTTTGGAATTTCTAGTTTGTTGGTTAAACTTCGCTTTCATTTTTTTTTTATCTTTTGAATCATATTCAACATTAATTATCAATACATACATCTTTAGCGTTTCCATACCAAAAAATGCATGCTCACACACCATGACCATTTGGTATTATATTTTTAAAATTAGGTCAGTTTTAAATCAATAAAATGTCTATTATTTAAAAATAAAAATAAAAAATATTGATTTATGTTAAAAAAATCAACATACCTGAAAATTAGTGTAACATCCTATATTTTTTCATATCTAATAATCATAATTTATATGAAATATTAAAATAAATATATAAACATAATACAAATATATCTACAATTCTTTCATATAATGTTTCAAATTATTTCTATCTTTATAAGACTTGAAACATTTACATAAAATTAAAAACAAAATTTTAAAAAAAAAATAAACATTTTCTGATGGCATTCCTATGAGCTCTTCTTTGATTTTTTATGATGAAGGTTGTGGAAGCTTAGTGGAGGAGATGAGCAAGGTCTTCCTAAGAAATGTGAGTGCCTTGAAGGTGCATGAAGAGTGTGAAATTGGGGAGGTTCGGCCAGCCCCTTTGAAGGTGGTGAAATGAAAATTAAAACCTAGATGCAAGGCAAGAAGTAGTGTATGGCACAAAATTGGCAGCATAACAATACTCTATTCAATCTTGAAAATACATGATGTTGCTTAGAATTTTCTTATGTTGCATTTAATTTTCATAAGCAAAATCAGCCAAAACAGAATGGTGAAAAACAGAGGATTTTGAAAATCTGGAAACAAAAACAGAATGATATACCAACAAAAACACAATGGAATTAGTGTAAAGGAATTTGCGTGGATCTAACACACAAATATGAACTCAAACTAAAAATAAAAAGCACCAAAGGATCAAAACACATCAGATTTCAGATCAAGCATTCAAACCAAAAACAATAAACAAATAAACCAAGAAAAGTACTACTAGGATTTGTTGACAAATATGGAAACACATGACTTAGACAAAACTTATGGATTCATAAAATGAAAAGACTCAAGAACATCATATGACCCAAATGAAATTTCAAGCAAGACTCAAATACCTAAAAATAAAAACAGCAACACAAAGATATCAAGAATCCTACACAAAATTGAAAATAGATGTTCAAGCACAATTTTGAACAAACTCACCGATTGAATTGAATAAACAAGCATTCAAATCATATTAAAACACAAAAACAGCAAGACAACTTGGAATAAAGATGAAAAACTAGGAAATAAGAAGAACTCAAAAAGAAAATTGCAAAGAGATACTCATCTTTGAAGAACCATAGCTCATGATACCAAATGATGGCATTCCTATGAGCTCTTCTTTGATTTTTGATGATGAAGGTGACGGAAGCTTAGTGGAGGAGATGAGCAAGGTCTTCCTAAGAAGTGTGAGTGCCTTGAAGGTGCATGAAGAGTGTGGAATTTGGGAGGTTCGGCCAGCCCCTTTGAAGGTGGTGAAATGAAGATTAAAACCTAGATGCAAGGCAAGGAGTAGTATGGCACAAAATTGGCAGCATAACAATACTCTATTCAATCTTGAAAATACATGATGTTGGTTCCCCC
This sequence comes from Phaseolus vulgaris, assembly GCF_000499845.2. NCBI lineage: Eukaryota > Viridiplantae > Streptophyta > Magnoliopsida > Fabales > Fabaceae > Phaseolus > Phaseolus vulgaris. The sequence goes on from NC_023759.2 coordinate 38,463,033, forward strand.
TTTTATAGGCTAAGGAGGACCATAAAGGTTAACCTAATGATAAGCAAATGCCTTCTAAATGAAATGTAAATGTCATCACAAGGAAACCATGGCACATGGCTGGCCTAGTGGAGGAATCCTTCTAGAACGTACCAAATCTTAGCAAATCTAGGTCAAATCCTCATGGAATCAAGTTTGTGCTATTTACACTACAACTAATACTAAGCTACTCTTGATGGGCCTTCATGTAGCATATACAAGTAGCTTTCTCTTCCATCCGTAGCTTGGCCCAAGTCTTCATAGATTCGCTTGGCCATGGACCTAGTAATAGGTCCTAGACGTTCTCCCTCTTGCACTAGACGCTCTCCTCTTTGCACTAGACGCTCTTCACTTGGCTCTAGACGCTCTTGGCTTGGCTCTTGTCTATCATGGGAGGTTGAGCTTGGCCCTCTTCCATCATTTTCCATCATCCATCTTCTCACCGAGAAACTTTATCACCTGTAACATCATCTGCTCCCGTGTAAAATACATGATCATCACAGATCAAAGAAAAACAAACACAAAACAAAGGGTAAGCTAGGTATTTTTAAAACTTATAACATAAATATAACTTTAAACATCCACATAAATTCATCCTTTCTCATGCATTCCACATAACCATCAAGCTTCTATTAACAATTTCAATATTCATCTTTCTCATGTCAGACGTTTACTGACTCATAACACATTGACACTTGACTCTACTTTTGGAAGACTCGTGCGTTGACTTAGACTCAGAGATCTGCACCTATCATACTACATCACTGTGAAATCCACACAGTTATGCACATAAATAATCTCAATATCATCTCTCTCCTAGTATGACAGGATTAACTCATATAACAGGTCAAGTTAGTTATCTTTCAAAGAAATTACCCATTCATATGAACCTCCTTCGACTTTCACCACCTGAATAACTTCATCTATATGATTTTATTATCTCAGTAGAGTCAGGATATCTCCTTTTAGACGAATCCCTAGTCAATGCACATCCTAAACAATCTTAACACGGTATTTTCTTTCCTGAAAATACTATGTCTTGATTAAAATTCATACTTTGAACCTCACAAAAATCCAACATCAAAGAATCAAATCATACAAAATTTTAGAATTTCCAAAACATACCACAATTCATCTACTAATCATATAAATGTCTAATTAAAGAGATGTTCAATTAAATATACATGAAATAAAAGTCTATATAATTTATAACTATACATAAAGAAATAAACCAACCTTTTAAAAAAAATATATAGAAAAAAAAAATAGATTTTATTTTATTTTAGAGAGTCTAGCTTGAGCTAGAATTTGCTAGCTTGAGCTAAAATCAATCAAAGAGCACCCAAAATTTTAGCTTGAGCTAAACTCAACCCGAGAGCACCCAGAATTTTAGCTTGAGCTAGAATTATCTAGCTTGAGCTAAACTCAACCTGAGAGCACCCAGAATTTTAGCTTGAGCTAAACTCAACCCAAGAGCACCTAGAATTTTAGCTTGAGCTAGAATTATCTAGCTTGAGCTAAACTCAACCCGAGAGCACCCAGAATTTTAGCTTGAGCTAGAATTATCTAACTTGAGCGAAATATGCAGAAAAATTCTGCATAACTTAATATACCTGTTAGATTATAAATCAACATCTCATTTAATTCATAAATTTATAAATCTACACATTACATTGACAGTTTCTGTTCAGCATGATACAATCACTCTCATTGAATCATTGAGTTATTATGTCCATCTATACATATATATGATTTCTAATTCCAAAACCGTTTAAATTTAAACAACCAATTCTCAATCACAACACTTTCAATTTCAATCAAATTACAATCTACTCAAAACAAGAAATTTTGCAACAAAATTTGGAATTGGTGACCACGTCACACTCACATTCAAATCTTCTAACCTAGGGTTCTATTGAAAATTTTAAACTAGCTTCCCTTACCTGGACTTTAGCATATACTCATTAAGAGCTCCAAACCCACCAAAAGCCTAAGGATACCCTAACCTGCACCTAGAGTCCTGATCACAAATCTAACTATATCACTAAGACCCTGAGCTAACAGAGATTAACTCTTAAGATAAAAACCTCACATGCAAACTTAAACTAAAAGGCAACGTAACCAAATCCAAACTAACTCAAAGGAAAAGGAGTCAATAATGAACTTACTCTATCTAAGATTTTGATCGGTTAAACTTGTAGAGTTCATTGCCAGGAGTCCAATGGCAGACTTCGATCGTTGATCTGACGAGCGAGGAGGTTGGAATTTTAGAGAGAAGGCATAGGAAAGGAAAAAGAGTTTTTAGAGAGATGATAGTTCTTTTAAAATGAAACCTGAATAACTAAATTTCTATTTATATAGCATTTTCACTTTAATAAGGTTTCATTTTAATTCTATCATTTTATTTTAAGACTATTTTTTTATCGGTCCTTACCATTAGTATAAAACCTTTATGATAAAATAAATTAAATTATTTTGATGGACACGAATGAGAAAGAATTTGACACGGATGAATAAGAAATTACTTTGATGGACACAGATTTATTGGTTAACGAGGTGATTGATAAGAATAGGAAATTGAATTATGAGTGGTGTTTTCAAAGTCATCTAAATTCTTTTAAAAATCTTGACCAAGATTCCTATCAATTTGGTTCTTTAAAGGGAAATGTTAATCTTTTGAATATTTACTTAAACTAAAAAAATAGAATGAAGCATGAATCAGTGTCTAACCAAAGGCTTTTGTTTGTCATTGTCAAACTTTTTGTTATTTAGGACTACAATTTAAATTATTAGAGATATCATGATGATGGAGTAGAGATAAAAATACTTTATAATTTTACAAGAAGATATAAGTATATAAGAGAGTATATACATTTATAATATAATATTAAGAAATAAATAATTGATAGTTTAATATTTTGTATAGATAAAAAAAACTTTGTACATACCAATTAAACCATATATACATATGTATTACAACTACGTGTGTTGTCAAGATTCATCAATGAATGTAAGTTTATTATTATATTTTTTTTTTATAACTTTCATACATTTATATCAATTAAAATTCAAAAAATTCATGCAAAGGCTCTTTTATCTTTAAGATTTCTCCCTTACCATAAGAAGGATATAATCATTCATAACAAACAACATCAATAATAGTGTCATTTATACTTATATATAGAGAGAGAATTTTTTATTTTTTTTTATAACCGTTTTTTAATGTATATAAATATTTTTTGATTTTATTCTTATTAATATATTTTATTATTTTATCTTTAAAATTTTAAATTTTAAAATCCTGAGAAGGAGTATTTCAGTAATTCATATCAATCACTTAAAAAAACTCATTCTTGAATGAAATCATCATTTTTTGTTTACATTTACCATCAAGTGAAAGTCTGAACCCTTTTATAATTTTTGATCCCAAAACCACCAAACAAAGAAGAAGACAAAAAATCTGAAAAGAAAGAAAAACTCAAACTAAAAAAAAAATATTAATTAATCAATATTTATCATTTTTCTTAACAATATAATTTTTTTTTTCAACTTCAACTCATCCAAATTAAAAAAGCAGATACAAAAACTTTATCACACATGGTTTCAACTAATTTATAATAAAATGAATACAATTCCCTCAAACTAACAAACCAAAATAACATAAACTTCAAATAAATAAATAAAAGTAACACATGACATATTATTAAAAACCAAAATTAACTGTACTAATAATTACCTAAATCTTAACACTATAGTTAATATCTAACAAGTAAATAATTAATATATATATATATAATTAAAACTAACCTGGAATGCAATCTTAGCAAAGGAGGGAGAAATGTTGGGGGAGGGAGATGATTGGAGAAGAGGATTGGGCAGACTAGAAGAGTGATGCGAGGATACGGTGGTTACAAAGAAGGAAAGAAAAGTATATAAAAGATAAATTTTAACGAATAAGTCACCTTATTAATAAAAATGAGTAAAAGAAAAGAGAAATAAACATTTTTTTTATTTTTATAATTAATGTAAAAGTTTCACACTCTTCTAAATCTTCCGGTGGAAGCCAATACGGTTAACCAATCCCCTTACCTCATCACCCTCTCTAACAAACCAAACACTGTCTTTCAAGGACTATATAAAAGGAGCAGAGAGCCTCTTCGGCTTCTCCTCCCTTTTCTTTCTGTTACTTTTACACTCCCTTCCTTTCTCATTCTACATTACGCTCTCGAAATCCTTCCACTGTTCGCTTTAACAACAACATCATGATCAACGTGAAATGCGAATTGGACGGTGATGGTGATTGCAGCAGCATCGACAAATTTAAACGTGACTCCGAACTCCACGCCGTTACCGACGACGGTGATTACCAAACTCCGAAATGCCGTCGAGGTATTCGTTCTCGGTACCTGGCCTTCAAAAACATGATTCATGGTAATTTCGTTTGACTCGCTTTGCTTAATTCGTACTCTTAGTTTCCCTCTATCACTTCGAATAGTCCTTACTAGCTAGCACTCAATGTACAAAATGACCGACAATCCTGTGTCGTTTTCGATTTTCTGTGAGGAATGGAATAGTAGCGTTTTGAATTTTGATTGCATGTGTACCTCTTGGTTTTTCAGATGAAAGGGAAGAAATTGCTAGGCCTGACTCTGACAAGTTCGATTCCATCTTTAGTGAATTGGAGAGCTTGCATCAACAAGGTATTTATTAATTATTTTTGTATGGTAATGCGTGGGTGGTTCTGATTAGTTTTGGGGATTTTGTGATGAACTATAGCTATTTGTGGAAATTAAATTAATAATTCCAAACACTGCCAAATTAACTTTAAGCATATTGCCGAACTTGTTATTTACACTCAAACATGTATATATTTCATCCAATAAGCACAGACAGTTATTGATATATTAACAACCTACTTTTTTTTTATATAAATATATTACAATCTCAATATTATTATTTTAATATTTTTATATATCATTTAATTACAAATTTATTTTTTATTATATATATTTATATATAAATCAATCACAACACTGTATAGAACTCAAAATATCATTTCTTCACGAGAGAATCATGTCAAATTGGATTATTCACATAGAACATACAATCTCTTGCTTCAAACTCATTCTATATTTTTTCTGGATAAAAAAACAATGCATGTATTTGACTATATTTTAAATATATATTTTTGATGGATAAAAGACAATGAGTTTGACTATATTTGAAATATATAATGAATATGACGGCATATATAATTAAGAATTTTTAATATCAGTGGCATGAAAGATCCACCATGGGAGGGTTTGTTATCATCTAATGAAATGTGGGTTTACTACATCCTATGGTTTGTAATCTGAGATCTTTACTTATTAATATATTCTTTTTAATTCATATATCTTTAAAGGTTATAAGTTATTAAAAAGAAATTTGTGTCCCCATGTAGTTAAATGGTGAATATCAACTAATTTATATACAATCAAATCTATTTAATCATTTTAAGAAATTAAGTATTAAGTACTTGATTTCTTCTTACTATTAAAACTTCTTTTTCTTTTTTTATGAGTTGTTCAAATGATGTGACTTATTCAACAAGTTTTTTTCACATTAGTTGAATCGTATTATTAATAAGAGTTATCAATTGAAGTGAACAAAGAAAAGGACCAAGTTTAAAATACCGTAGTTTTCATATAAATAAATGCTCTCTTAATTTGGTCCTTAATAAAAGATATTATTTAGAAGAAATTGATGGTTTTTATAAGGCATTTTATAGTTTGTATGAAACATTTTTTTATTTGTCTCTATCAAATATTATGATCATCAAAACATGTGTGTTTTTATTAATAAATAATGAACAAATTTTTAAAAAATGTTAATAATAAAGATAAAGTTAATACATCAGCTATTTAAAATTTCAAGCAGACCAATCAAATTAATTTACTTTAATTTATGTGTAAATTGTTTTAAAATTACTTTGTATTAAGGATTAGAGGACTAAAAAAATTATTAAAGATTAATTATCATCATTCAAAATTAAAACGTGCTTCTAAATTCTTCTAACCAAGAGACATTTTTTACCAAGTATGGAAGTAGATGAAAAATTCTATTTATCAAAATGTCTGTAGTAAGCATTTGTAGGAATGGAATGATACAAAGTGAGAAAATGAAAAAAATAATGAACGAAAAATAATTAAAATAGAAATTTAGGTCATATGAATTAAAAAAAAGATAGTAGAAAGAGATAAAATTTTATTAGAAATTTTGAAAGTGCATATCTTTTATTGTAAAATAAAAAGTAGTTTGTTTATTTAGACAATGATCATTGTGTCACTTGCTCCTATTATGTTAAATTATACATGGTAGGAAAAGAAGCAACTGATATTGACAAAATTGGATTTCCATTTTGTTGGATTTACATTCAGTAGTGTGTACTTAACTGATTATGCCACATATTTAATCGTTTATGTGTCATTAAAATATGGAGATTTTCTAACAAAAGAACACACGGTTACGGCATGGGAGTAATCAATTATGTTGGGAACACTACCTATAATATATACGTGTTAATTGTGCCGATAAAAAAACATGTTAATGGTATATATATTCAAATATGTACCAATTAATTCATATGAATTAGCCTAATGTATTCATCACGGGTGACACATAAAAGTTTGGTTGATGATACAGAAATGTTGGTTGGCAGATAAGAGGAATAATGCCACGTTAATTAAGACAAGAAAAGTTCAAACTCATTGCTAACTTTCTAAACAAATCATATTAATTCAGTGACAAAAGAGCTCATAAATTGAGTGCGGAAATAGCTCTTCTTGGACTCCCACATTTTCTCCATGCATCTATTTCCTCTTATTTAAACAAAGTGTATAAGAAATAATTTATTGATTGATTTGTATGGAAACGTAAATATCAAGGCATCTTTGGTGTTATGATAGGATGTAAGGTATGTCTCCATATGAGCTAGAGTATTGAAAATACACATGCAACATGATTGTTATGTTAGTCGAAAAGATATATTATTTGCCAATATCTTTTGAAGATTCATATTGATTATATTAAACATTATTATTTATAAGCTAGTTTTATAAATTTTGTTAGATGTAAATCTATTTCATAAAATATTATTATAATTTATTTTAACAAAATTTGTTAAGTTTACCATATTGATTACTACTCTTGGTAAATTACTTTTATATATATATATATATATATATATAATTCTTTATATAAAATGTCTGTTGGAAATAGGTCTCATTGAATATATGGCGAAATTATAATATAAGTAGGTGCAACTTGTAAGAACAAGAATGATAAGTCAACATATATGACGACTTCCACATACGCTCCCATATGCACGTTATGCACATTTGCTCGTTTGGATACGCCTAAATCCACACCCCAATATGTTTGCTCGTGGGCAATGATGTATTAACAATTTTATTTTTTTATTCAATCACATTATATCCCTTAATATTATTATTTTAATATTTTTTATATTATTTTTATAAATTTATTTTTTATTATATATATTTATATTTAAATTAATCACATTAAGAATTATATATAACTTTATGATTGTTAAAATATCATTTCTTTAGATACGTCTAAACTCACAACACCATCCAAAACTATCCCTTTTGTTAATTGACTCTGTTCTACAATTTTCTGGTAAATTAAAATAGAACTTTTTAATCTTGTTTCGTTTAGTTGTGCCCCATAGTAACAAATATAATACACCAAGTTTTTCCAGTGTAGTTCCCACGACTTACTTTGTTTCTCATATTTAAATTTTGCTTTTAATTTTTCTAATGTTTTGTCTAATTTCAGTTACAAAACCAAGAGAACAAGTAGCTGACGCAAAAGCTCTTTTGGAAATCGCCCAATCCTTGGTAATGTCTGTGAGAACTACTGCCAATGGTGGAATAACTCCTTCAGACTTTGTTACACACATTCTTAGAAAGTTCGGAGGAGAATTTGGACGAAATAATAGCACACAAGATTGCAGGAGAAACTCAGTAGCTTGGAATGATATTGGAGTTGCAGTGTCAGATGTTTTTAGACCGGGTTATGGGTGTTGTACAATGTAGTGTCCGTTCCGTATATAGGAGGGAATTCTTTCTTATCCAACTGTAGTATTTCTTTGGATGTTCATTTCGAATTTGCTTCTTCAGGATGGGCCCAATGGATGCTAAAATAGAGCAGAAGACGGTCATTAAACGTCGAAAGCGTATGACATCCACTGAATTTGCGCGGCCTGAAGAGGTAAAACTTATTATTTGAGTCTACAGTTTTGCTAGAAATAAAACAGGAGAGAAAATAAGATCGAGTTCACAAGTGGTTTTCATTTTGATAGACCTTTAAATGCTGCTCAAGTCTTCCATTTGTAATTTTCATGATTTGAAGTTTCTTACGGTTTACCTCGCATTTAATTGTGGTGAGATAATTATGAAGATGCAATCTTTGAGCCGTAGTCAACAATATGGAATTATATTGAAGCTACGATTTTTTCTGTTGTTCAAAATTATAAATTCAGTGATTTTTATG